>NC_050510.2:9031705-9336313 GCF_012460135.2 Molothrus ater
AGAAGACACTGAGTTTATTAGAGGTTGATTGTCCAAAGGGCTATCCTTGTGAATCCTAAGTTTGTTTATTTTTAGTAGACACAGAGGCAACCTACTCGGTGTTAAATAAAGCCTTAATGCCTATGACAATTTATTATGCTATAGTAAGGGGAGCAACTGGCCAATCTGAAAAAGCATATTTTTGCAAACCATCAAAATATAAACTTAGAAAACAAGTGGAGATTCATAGGTTTTTGTATATGCCCAACACTCCAAAGGCACTGTTAAGCAGCTAGAAGCAAAGATCACATTTAAAGATAGGGAGATTATTTTGGAGGTAAAGGATCAACAATATGTAGACATACTAAGCTTAATGTTAACAATTAGTGAGACCAAAATTGAAAATGAGGATGAAATTAGCAAAAATAATGGATCAAGTGTTTCCTGGGGTATGGGCCTCTAACATACCAGAGAGGGTAAAGAATGCACTTCCGGTGCAAGTTAAGCTTAAAGAAAGAAAACAACCATTTAAGATCAGGCAGTACCCTTTGAAAAAGGAAGATAGAAAAGGGATTAGGCCAGTAATTGGGAACTTTTTTCAGTTTGGACTCTAAAAAGAGTATCAATTTAATTTTAATACTCCCATTTTACCTGATAGGTTACATCAAGTAGTACTGATAGATTACAAGTAGACTGATAGATTACATCAAGTAGTACAGGACCTAAGAGCTGTTAACAAGATTACAGAGGATCTGCACCCAGTGGTTGTCATAGTTGAGACAGTCACAATACAAAGCAACACTCCATTTTCAGAAGGCTTCAAAATGGTTTTATTATAGCATTCATGCTTTTTATACATTCTTACAAAACTCATAAGTTTACACTTTACTCATTGGCCAGGAAAGACAAACAAAGTGCTTATTGGAATAGACAGTGGTAGGTTTCTCTTATTTATCCTTCTTTCTTTCTTGGTTTCTATGTCAACGACCTTAGTAGAAAATTCTTTCAGGGGTTGTCCTGGTTCAGGGCAAATTTGGGAGAGAACCCCCAAAGGGGCTCCTCTAGGAAAGCAGATTGAATTGGCCCCTCCCCCCAACCGGTTCAGGAGAAAATATCTCCTTGGAGAAAAGTGGGAAAATACCTGTTTATTAAACAATAAAACCCCTTGCTGCTCCAAAAGAGATGACAAATTCAGAAAGTCCTCTCCCCGGGTTGCAGCTCAGCTCGCTCAGTCTCTTATCAGTCCCTCTGGTGCTGGAAATGCCGCGGCCCAGGCCGGGTCTGGTGGGCCACAGGTGCGAGCTGTTGGTGCTCTTCTGGGTGTTCAGTCCAGAGCAGGTTTAAACACGTCCAAAGAAAAAGGAAAAAGAACCTACAGTCCAGG
The DNA here is from genome assembly GCF_012460135.2 of Molothrus ater. NCBI lineage: Eukaryota > Metazoa > Chordata > Aves > Passeriformes > Icteridae > Molothrus > Molothrus ater. Next base: position 9,033,069 of record NC_050510.2, read on the forward strand.
AAACATCTTTGCCTCAGCGAGCTAAAACTAACTAAAACAAAGGAGAGCTCTATCCTGCTGTCTATCTGCAGACAACACAGTCCAGGAGGAGGAATGTGGAGGAGTGAGTGCAGTGTCTGAAAACAAACTGCATGCTTCTTCTCTCCCTCCCTTCACTCTCTGGAACAAGTCTTAAAGGTGCAAAACTTATTATTCAGAATAAACAGAACAAGATGATTGGGGATAAAAGCATCATATAGTCAACCTAGAACAGGGGTAAACATGGATCCTCTGATCAAACTTCTCTCTGGCTCAGAGAAGTCACTGTAAAACCTCTTCCACAATTCCCCCTTTTTTTGTATTTGAACCACAAACACAACTGCTAAGGACTTTTGGAGGGCCCTTGCAAAAATCCAAGCAGACAGGGGTAACACAAAGCAATGATGACAACCACGAGTGAAATTAACAACCCAACTTCCAACGATACCCCAAACCGTTTAACAGTACCCCAACTTGCAAGGAAACCACTCAACCATTTCCATCCTTCATTCACCTGCAAACTACTAACTTCTTCCTTCAAATCCAAAACTCCTGTGAACTGATTCACTATGCCCTAACAAGCCCATACAACATACGCCCTCAAAATCCTGATGTTTATAACCATGCACCAACAATAAAGATGCACCAACACAGCACATAGAAAATGAATTTTCAAATGCTGTTACAGACCCCACACTCCCTTAATGACACATTTATGGCAGGATGACGCTTTCACTTTTAGTTGAATAGATTTTTCTCCACACAGAATTAGAGACCAAGTCATCTGCCCAGTCACCACTTAGAACTAAGTAGCATCCACTTAACTTTACAACTAGTTGCTGCTGTCATAATGGGCAACAAACCTAGTTGTTCAAAGTGTGGAACCTTAATTACTAATTCAAAATCCCTATGCAAAGGCAACACTTCTCCCCTAGGTACATTAAATTCCCCTATTTTGGGAACGCCAGTGCCATGTAAAGGGAAATTGTACAAGACACATTACTCAGCACTACCAACCTCTCTGTAGAAAAATAAAAAGAACTAAAGTAAAGGTAACATCCACCAACTTAAATTTGAGTTTTCAGGGTGAGTAAATATCCCCCTTTGCTCTGCCTTGAATTATCATCTTCACAGCATGTTCTTTGAGGGTCCGTGCTTCAATCCACCTAGTGGCCAGTGCCACCGACTCATTCTACTTCAGCTGTGGAACCACCTATCCTATTTCTTCCTATACAGTCCAAATAAGACTTACCAATGAGCAAAAACCCAATGAGGGCCATTCTCTAACAGAACACACACCCTTTCCTTCACATTATTAATTCCACTGAGCCAGTCTACCTTCCAGGAATCAAATCTTTAACCCATACCTGTGGCCACAGTTCTCTTCACAGAGAGCAACAGGCACAAGTTTCACAAGGATTTTTCCTAGTCAAGGCAGTGAGAACCTCAGAGAAGAAAACAATTCTTATCTCTATTCACTGCTCCTGTTGTTTTGCACATGTGGAATGTGTTATGGAGATTGTTTACCCAAAGGGATTTGTTAATTGGACACCCGTGAAGGTTGTTTTGATTCCTTGGCCAATTGGGTCAAAGCTGTGTCCTGGCTGTCTCAGACAGTCACGGGTTTTTATTTAGTATCTTTTTAGTATGTAATTTAGTATAGTATTAGTGTAATAAAGTATAGCTTAATAAAGCAATTGTTCAGCCTTCTGAATCATGGGTCAGAGCACATTATTCCCTACATTGGGGTTGCCCAGCATCGATACATACCTTAATATTTTTACGAACATTTGACTATTTAGAATTCAAAGAAGAAAAATTATAGAATATAGGAGACAGTTGTAAGTCAGGTAAAGGATGTAAAAAGTTTAGCACATAAACAGTTTTATCTAATCTCACTTAAGGTAACTCCCTATACATTCCCCCTTTTTATTTTTAAACCTGGCGCTTCTGCCATCACCTTTGCCTTTGCTTTCACCTTTTCCTCATCCCTTCCTACATAAGCTTCCTAACCAGTTCATCCAGGGGCTTATTCTGTCCTTCCTCCAGTCCCTCCCCCACTACTGCCTATGGGTATTCATTCTCCCACAGCTCAAAACCATTCGTTTCTCCAGTGAACCAAAAAAAATCCTTAAAAGAAAGTGCTAATCTTTCCACGTACAATCTACATTTCCCATATGTTCCTTCCTCCTTGTTCTCTCTCTCTTTATCACACACTGTATAACAGAGTCAGTGTCTGTCTTGCCGCAGTGTCCAAATGCGGTCCCCCGCCCAGTGCTCCCGGTCGGCACAGCCAGCAGCATCACAGATGGCCAGGGTCTCCCACAGGCTCACTGGGCTCACTGGGCCAGGGTGTCCCGCAGCCTCATGGGGGCCACAGCCACTGTCGCCCCTGCCCAGGGGTAGCAGGATCAGGCACTGCCTGATGCTGAGCCCTGGCTGCCCCACAGCCCCCACAGACCCCCAGCCTGTGTTCCTGGTCCTGGACCTCCGCACCCAGTCCTGCCACTCCTTGCCTCAACCATATCTCTCCATACTCCCCTTCAACCAATTCTGTTCCAACACACCAACAGTATCCATCCATCCATCCATCCATCCATCCATCCATCCATCCATCCATCCATCCATCCATCCATCCATCCATCCATCCCCTGTTGTCAAGATCCCTTCTCGACTCCCCTTATTGCCCCCGGGACCATGGATTCTCGAGACACCATCTTGACTTTCTCTTATTGCCCCCTTTGGGCATCTATGTCCTTTATTACCTCTGGGAGAATGTGTAAACCAACTCCACATTCTTCCAAGGGATTCTTTGGAGATATTTTGGGATCATCATTCCTTTTGCTGAGACCTCTTCCCGGCTTTACTTTGAAACCCTCCATGGGTACCATCCCAGGTTTACTCCCCAGAGATCCCATTTTACTCACTGGTGAGATTTTCAGTGGTCCTTCCCTGTGTGGACTCTTCACAGACCCCCCCAGTCCACCACTCGTCTGTCTCCTGGACAGTCTTGGGAACTCTATCTATCACCCAGTGCTGGCCACCAGCAAGGGGAGCTGATCACCAAAACTGGGTGAGGCACGCCTTCAGCTCCACTCACTGCCCACCACCCCTGGATGGTGGAAATATCGTGGACAAGAGTCCCCAAATTGTCAGGAGAATTAATCCACAAGCACCAGAGGTTTATGTCCAAAAAGGAGACAGAGGAGTCCTGTTACTTTATTCAAATAAAGGGAGAGGCCATGGGGCATTTCCCCTGGAGTCTCTCAAATTTTTGAGGGATGCAGCCTCCTTTTTATCCTATTTTTCCAGCCGTATGTCCCTCTCTCTTTCCCCATTGGCTGAGGTACTTGAGAGGTACAGATTTTCCTGAAATGGCTAATTTCTAAGACCCCCTTCTAATGTATAGCCCCCCCACTTTGTCTTTTCCTTGTGTCACTCAGTGGAATTCTTTATGGAATTTATGATTCTTCTCATTGTTTCTTCCATCTCTCAGTATCCAGTTCTATTTATCAGCAGACCCACAGTTTGTTTGTAAAGACAAGTCCCTCATTCCTTTCATCCCTAAGCAGAAACATTCCCTGGAAATTTTAAATTGTTTCCCAATGTTCTGTCTGTTTAATCACTGTCTCCATTCATGAGAAAGACATGTGTTGTTACCAGTTATTGGGTATTTTGATCTGTCCCTCTGTTCAGGGGAAGATCAGCTCTTGTGAAGTCATGTTCCTATCTTTTGAAACCACTTAGGGAGTTAATGTTAATATAATTGTAATGTTCCAGACCTGGATTTATAAACTTATATATACCTTCTGTGAAAGAAAATTAGCTAATTTAAATATTAAGTTTCCTGCTGGTGTATTTAATTATTATATGTGTCATTTAGCAAGTGAAGAGATAAATAATTGAAAGAAGTCAATATGTTTGCATTCCATTTCATAATTAAAACAATTTATGTTTTTGCTAAGTTGTAAATTTTGACATGACTATCTACTAGAAAGATTTAAGGTTAACTGTGTGATTGTAATATGTTTCTGGATCCAGATAATGTTAATACATAAAGTATGTATAAAGAGATTTAGCTTGAAGATAATTATTTTATGTTACTTATATGCGTTCTTTTGGTTATCTTAATAAAAGTTTGCTTGTAAGTATTCTAGGGAAACCTTCCCAGTCAAAGCTTGGGCCCTGGCCATGATTCGCTTCAACGCTGAGCCAAGGGTCACCTCAGAGAATGACTCAGTGAGGTGAGTATTTGCTTTATTTGGCACCTGGCACTTCGGGGATCGTTCCTCCTAACACACACACTCAGCACTTTACAAAGCACAATATATGGTTAAATTTCATGCATATTCATTACATTCCTTGGGATAGGAGTGGTTATACAAATTACTTCTTAAAAGTCATTAATATCATTAGCATATGTGGCGTGCAAGCACAGTGTACTTTGGTTGTCTCACTGAGGAAGGCTCCGAGTCTTCCTCGGCGGCCATTCTGATGAAGGCTGGCAGTCTTCCTCACTTTGCACTTTCCACCTTTCTTTCTGAAGCATGCACAGTCCTTTGCTGGCTGGTTCAGTGTTTGGGTTTTTTTCCCTCTGGTTTCAACAGTTTTTTTTCCTCTTATCTTGACAAGGCTAAGGCACATCCTGCTTCTTAGGCTTATGATTAATATTTGCTGACTCTTAAAAGATAACTCATTCTTACATAGGTTAACTATTAATCAACTCCTTTCAATCCCCCCTTTTTCTGTTGATTTTTAATTCTTTACAAATATTGCATGTCTTAAAAGTAAGTACCCTTCTTTATCTTGTTTCTAGGTTTGTGCTTTTGCCCTTGTATTCTTAATAAATGACTTACTTTCTGCACTACTTGGGATACAAAATGTGGTCCCCTATCAGAATTAATTTTCCTAGGTATTCCAAATAGTGGAAAAATTTATTGTACTAAGGCTTTAACAACTTCTCTAGCTTTATTTGTTCTACAAGGGAAAGCTTCTGGCCAACCTGAAAAAGTGTCTGTGAGGACTAAGAGGTATTTATATCCTCCTTTTCTAGTGTGAGAAGCGACTGCTCACTTTAAAATTTCAAAGGTTCATTAAACCTCAACAAACACAACAAAGGACTGAATAAGGAAAAAGGGACAGCACTGGGAGCGTGGCTGACTGCCAGAGGCTCATCCACAAAATGGCGGCTCTGTCTTTTATAGCCCTGGTATTGCATCAGCCAACCCTGGTCCCTCCCAAAGTCTGCCAGTCAACTCTTCTTTGCCATCCATTGGTGGAGACCTTCTTGCAACTTGATTGGAGGTGAGGTGTTGTCATGCCAAGCTTCCCCAACAATAAGCTATTCCCATTCCCAACTGCCCCATGCAAGGGGCACATGTACACACCCTCCCTCCACATGTCCCTGAAAACCCTGACAACCAAGGTTGTTTGGTGGCAACAATACAGAGGGGCGAGGGGAAAGGGGACTATGGGGAGAACAGAAGGTGTCCAAACAACAAACTACAGTAACATAACCATACATCAACAAAACTTCTCTTAACATGCACACAGTATTCATCCCTTGTTGTGGTGTGTTTTATGTCTGTTCAGTTTTCCCCCCATTGTTCTCTCAGATGGTCCTGCCCTGTTACCAGTTTGTGTCAATCCCCAAACCCCTCCCCAGTTGTCTTGGTTACTAAATGTATCTTTCTTGTTCCCCACCCCTGGCTGCCTGCCTGTCACTCGACACCCCTGCCTCTTTTTCTAGAAAGTTCGGGCCAGGGTGTCGGGTGATTGGGTTAGGGGCCAGGGTCCCTCCCACAACTGTGTTTGATTGGTTCTCCGATTATGCCAATCCTTAGTGTATCCTTCTCTGATTTGCTATCTTTGACCCCCCCCCCCCACCCTCTGTAAAACCCGGGGTTTTCTTGCCTCGGGGCTCTCAGCTCGTTCTCCACGTTTTCCCTACCAATAAAACCACCCTCCCTGTAGAGACTGAGAGTCGCCTCTTCATTTCATCCTGCGACTTCGGAGCTCACTACTGCGGCCACTCGTCCGTAAGCCTGTCATCGCTAGGCACCGGGCCCTGACTTCGTGTTGGGGAAGTGCCTTACTGGCTGGAGGTTGGCTGGACACTTATCTAGCCTGGGCGTTTTACTTTCCACCGGCCACCGCTCCAGTTCTGGCGCCCACGTGGGGCCCCCCCTTTTCGGATTTGCTCCTGACCAGACAACGTCAGTAGAGCCTGGACTCGTGGACCCCACGGACGGGATTTCGAGAATCCCAGCGGTCGCGGAACTACCCTGTGGTCGAGCAGACCTTGTTCGAGAGGTAGCGCTCCCCGGGGACCTCGGACGGCAGCTCCTTGCACCCTGGAGTCGTCCTGTCGCAGGAAACTCCTCGTTCCAGCTTTTTGTTTGTCGCGTCCGGACTTTGTGAGTATTCTGCTACTCTCCCTGTCGCCTTCCCCTCTATTGGTGTTTCGTCACCACTCTTCTTTTTCTCTAGACAGGGGCCGGGGGTGGGCACCCTTATTTCTTTCTTTCTTTCACGTTTACTGGAACGGGGGGGCTTTACCGCGGCTGCCACCTAACATCGAGCGATGGGTGCGAAGCTTTCGCTCTCGGCAGCTCAGAAGGGGCTGTTTTACCAAGTTGTGGGTGTCCTAGTTGGGGGGGGTTGTTCCGTTGATAAAAAGGAAGTTAAAAAATTAATCCGATGGCTTTTTTCTGAGTTCCCCGAAGTCTCCCCCGATCTAATCAAGGATCCTGCCTTTTGGCAGAGGGCAAATGCCAAGTTATCAAACTTGATTAGATCAGGGGACACCTCGCTTTCTCCATTAGCTTTTTGGATTTCACAAATTCGATCTATCTTGAAAGCAGGAGGAAACTCAGAAAAACCTTCGGTCAGTTTTAGTTCGTGCCCCAGTTCTTCTGCCTCTCCCTTTACCCCTAACCCTCCTCCCCGTCCCCACAAACGTAAAACCGGGATTCTGAAGGGTGCAGCTCGCTCCAGCCCTGCGCAGGGTGACCATTTGTCCCCTGGCCCCCTTCAGAATCCTCGGCCCCCCCCGCCCTAAGAGTCCTGGCCAGGCTCTTAGGGGCTCCTCGTCTTCCCCTATCTCCCCTGTTCCCGTCCCCAGGTCCTCAGTTTCTAAAACCCCAAGATCCAAAACCCTAATTTCTAAGTCCCCAGTTTGCTCCCAGTCGCCTCCAATTCCCCAAAATGGCTCCTATGGAGGCAGCCACATGGCTGAAATGGCGGGAAAGCCCTCTTCTTCTCCCCAGAATCCCTTCTTCCCAAGCTCCAACCCCTTTCTGCCATTCGGCCACTCCCAATGTTCTACCCCCTCGTCCTTCCCCCCTCCTGGTCCCTCCTCCTTTCCCGAAACCTCCCCTTCAGTAGTCCCTCCCCTTTCTCCTCCCATGTCCCCGCCCATGGCTCCTCCTTCAGTCCCTCCCATACCACCTCCCATCTCTCCACCCCCTGCCAGTCAAAAAGTTCCACCCCTTGTCTCTGCCTCCTGGGAGGGTCCCTCGATATCGGACCGCCCTGCCCCAGTTCCCAGCCACGCCCCTACCTCCTCCTCTCCCGGTTCCCACGCTCTCCCTGCCGGCTCCCGCGCTTTGAGTTCCGGGGGGGGGAGGGGGAGTTGGGAACCGGGAACCGGGGTCTGCTGCGATACCATCCGCAGCCCCGGTTGTTTACCATCCAGAGGGAGATGGTGGGGTGCGTCGCCAATGGGTCCCCTTACACCATTCTCAGATCAAGGAGCTGTGCAAGGCACAGAAAGATTACGGCCGGGACAGCGAATACTTTCGGGGAGTGTTGCAGGCAACACTTACCGAAGCCGATGTCACCCCCTATGACATCCGGCGCCTCTTCACGTGCCTGCTCAATCCCACCGAGCGAGTTATGTGGGAGGCAGCCTGGAAGAGGGGAGTGACGGAAGCCCTCCCGAGCCTGTGGGAACAGCCCCACACGGGGCTGGACCTAACGGGCAATGTCCTGGCCGTCGATCAGCTCCTTGGGACCGGGAACTGGGCAGATGGGCACTCGCAGGCGAGTGCCATGCCCCAGGAAGCGCTCCAGCAGTCAGTGCGGGCGGCCGAGAAGGCGTCCCTGGCGCTGCCGGGGGCGGCTCCTCTCCTTTCTTTTTCCAGGATCTTTCAGGGCGCCGAGGAATCTTTCCTCGATTTTGTCAAGCGTCTTCAAAAAGCTGTCGAGCAGCAAGTGGCGGACGAGATTGCCCGGGAACATATCCTGAAGGAAGTGGCGTCCACGAATGCAAACTCTGCGTGTAGGGACGCCATCCTCAGCCTCCCAGTGCACCCGCCCCCCTCGCTGCACGATATACTCGAGGTCTGCACCCGGAAAGTCCTGATCATGCCATCTAGGGAGGGAGAGAAGAAAAAACAGCTGCCGCCCCGAGTCAGCGCCGCAGAAGAAACACCTGAAGACACCTTCTCTGAAGCCACCTGCCGCTCGCCTGCACCCGGTCCTTCCGCCGCCAAATCACCCTGCCATCTGTGCGGAAAGCTCGGGCATTGGATGCCCGACTGCCCGCTGCGGCGGGAATTTTATGAATTCAAAAAGGGGCAGAGACTCCTGGGGAAAACCCAGACAAAAAACTAACATCTGAGCGCAGTTCCCCCCTGCGCCATGATAAAAATAGGGCGGGACAACCAACACCACGCAGGGAGGGGAGATCTCAGGGACCGCCGCCTGCCAAACAAGACAGATTCTCACCGGACTTGTCATATATTGCATGTCTCCAACCTAGACCCGTGCTAACTGCCTTTTCTGCTTTCAGACCCTTCCGGCTGCAGCTGACGGAGCCGCTACATCTTAAGAACTCCGATTTTCAACTCGTGTCAGTCAGCCTGGAATGCCCAGGAAACTGGGGGCGGATAAGGTGTAAGTACGTCGTTGTCGGAGACACTAAGCACACACCTTTAGAGGTGAACATAATCCCGGGTCTTCTGCCATCTGACCCGGGACTGTTCGCCGTGGGGCTGCACTGTGTCCAACCCCCCACTTTCCTGCCCAAGGGACAGGTAATTGCACAAGCGATCCCTGTTCCCGAAATGACTTGGGCCCTGGGGTTTCCTCCGGCTGAACTCCAAAATACAGCAGTAGCTTGGGCCCAGGTCCTGGGGCGGGAAAGGCCTCATGTCACCTGTCATATCTCGAAAGGGGGAGAGGGCAAGCCTCTTAAAGGCTTGTTGGACACAGGAGCAGATGTAACGATCATTCCTTCCCGGGAATGGCCGTCACATTGGGAATTGCAAAACGCGCCTGGCCACGTCCGAGGTGTCGGGGGTTTACAATTGGCACGCCAATCTAAAAGCGTCGTACAAATTATGGGGCCGGATGGGCAATTGGCTTCAGTGCGCCCATTCGTATTAGATTACACGGAACCCCTGTGGGGGAGAGACCTCTTGGCCCAGTGGGGAGCCCGAATTGACCTCCCAGCGGCTCCCCAGGTTTTTCGGGCAACGGTCACTGATGAGCGCCCTACCTGGAAACTGAATTGGAAATCAGACAAACCAGTGCAGGTAGTGCAGTGGCCGCTCAACAAGCAAAAATTAGCGGCGCTCAATGAGCTCGTTAAGGAGCAGCTACTGAAGGGCAACCTGGTGGAGACCATGTCAGAATGGAACTCTCCAGTGTTCGTTATCAAAAAGCCCAACAAAGATAAGTGGCGGCTCCTTCACGACCTCCGCCAAATTAACAACATCATTGAAGTTATGGGGCCTCTCCAACCAGGGATGCCGTCCCCAACGATGCTCCCCCAAAATTGGAATTTGGCTGTTATTGACATAAAAGATTGCTTTTTCCAAATTCCCTTACACCCGGACGATGCTCCGCGTTTCGCCTTCACGGTTCCTGCCATCAACCGTGAAGCCCCAAGCAAGCACTATCATTGGCGGGTCCTTCCACAAGGCCTAAAGAGCAGCCCAGTGATCTGCCAATGGTACGTCGCTTCTTTGCTGTCCCCAGTACGTGCAGCCACCAAAGACACCATTATTTACCACTATATGGATGACATCCTAGTGTGCGCTCCGACCAACGACCTACTTACCCACGCGCTTGACCTGACAATCGATGCATTGGTTGTTGCAGGGTTCGAGCTCCAGCAAGATAAGATTCAACAGATGCCACCCTGGAAGTACCTGGGCCTGGAAATAACGAAGCGGACCATTGTTCCGCAAAAATTGGCTATTAAAACTAACATCAAAAACCTGGCGGATGTCCACCAGCTGTGTGGGTCCTTGAATTGGGTAAGGCCTTGGCTAGGCATTCCAACAGAAGACCTAGCCCCCCTTTTCAATTTATTGAAAGGGGGAGAAGAGCTTAGTTCTCCAAGGTCCCTTACCCCAGAGGCCCAGACAGCGCTGGAGAAGATCCAAAACTCCATCTCGGCCAGGCAGGCCCACAGATATCACCCGGGCCTGCCATTTAAATTCATTGTTCTAGGTAAGCTGCCACACCTCCATGGGGTGATTTTCCAGTGGGACAATTCCATCAAGGGCAAGGACCGGGGCTCGGGGGATCCCCTCTTAATCATAGAGTGGGTGTTCCTCAGCCATCACAGGTCCAAAAGGATGACGCAGCCAGCCGAGCTGGTGGCAGAATTGATCAGAAAGGCTAGATCACGGATCAGAGAGTTGGCAGGTTGTGACTTTGACTGCATCCACATTCCTTTAAAATTCAATTCGGGCCATCTAAAAAGAAAGATGATTGATCACCTCCTTGAAACAAATAAAATGCTTCAGTTTGCTCTGGACAGCTACACCGGTCAAATTGCAGTAGATCAGCCGGCCCACAAATTATTTAATCAGGAATTTACTCTAGCTACTAAATCAGTTCAGAGCAGAACCCCTTTGAAGGCTTTGACAGTTTTCACGGACGCGTCTGGAGCATCCCATAAGTCAGTGATGACTTGGAAGGATCCTCAGACTCAGCGGTGGGAGGCAGATGTCACCGAGGTGGAGGGCTCGCCTCAAGTTGCTGAGTTGGACGCAGTCGTCAGAGCCTTTGAGAGGTTCTCTGAACCATTCAATCTTGTTACCGATTCAGCTTACGTAGCAGGTGTAGTGTCCAGAGCCGAAAATGCAATTTTACAGGAGGTATCAAACATCCCTTTGTTTAACTTGCTCTCTAAGCTTGTGAACTTAGTCTCCCACCGAGAGCAACCCTTTTATGTGATGCATGTCAGGTCACATACCGATTTGCCTGGGTTTATTGCGGAAGGCAACAGGCGTGCTGACGCCCTTGCCGCTCCTGTTCAAGCTGCCCCACTCCCTGATCTGTTCAGTCAGGCAAAGATCAGCCACCAGCAATTCCATCAGAACGCCCCTGGCCTTGTTCGACAATTTCATCTTACACGCGAACAGGCCAAGGCGATCGTGGCTACATGTCCTCAATGCCAATCCCACCAGCTCCCAACAATACCCTTGGGAGCTAACCCCAGAGGTCTATCTAGTTGCGAGGTGTGGCAGATGGATGTTACCCACATTCCTTCCTTTGGCCGTCTGCAATTTGTACATGTCTCAGTGGATACCTTCTCCGGCGCAGTCTATGCCTCTGCCCACACAGGGGAAAAGGCAGCAGATTGTGAAAAACACCTAGTTCAAGCGTTCGCTGTCCTGGGCATCCCCAAGGTCCTGAAAACAGACAATGGCCCGGCGTATAAATCCAGGGAGCTGCGAAGCTTCCTGCAACAATGGGGAATAGAGCATAAGATCGGCATCCCCTATTCCCCGACAGGCCAAGCCGTGGTAGAAAGGACCCACCAGAGCCTAAAAAGAGTTCTGGAACAACAACGAGTGGCCGTAAAGGTGGAGTCCCCCCATATCCGTCTCGCGAAGGCGCTTTTTACCATTAATTTCCTAAACTGTTCGTTTGAAAATCTCAATCCGCCTATCGTGCGACATTTCGGGAGACATGAGCAGCTGCAGGCCAGGGCCAGGCCTCCTGTCCTGATTAAGGATCCGGAGACCTGGAAAACGGAAGGGCCTTTCGATCTCGTGACCTGGGGAAGGGGATACGCTTGCGTGTCCACCCCCTCAGGTCCGAGATGGATCCCTGCTAAGTGGGTCAAGCCCTTCCGCCCTGGGAGGACTCTGAGAGCAGAAAACGTAGAACAGGTCACGGAGGCATGTTGGCGGCGGAAGCTCCCAGGGATGGAGCCACTCCTAGTTTAACCCTCTCCCTGCCCCGGGCAGGACCTGATTCAGAGTCATTCCTTATGTCTGTCTCTTGTTTGTTTTTAGTTTTCCCCCGATGGAACAGTGTTTGCCCTTACCGTTCTTTTGTTTTAAACGAAAAAGGGGGAGATGTTGTGGTGTGTTTTATGTCTGTTCAGTTTTCCCCCCATTGTTCTCTCAGAAGGTCCTGCCCTGTTACCAGTTTGTGTCAATCCCCAAACCCCTCCCCAGTTGTCTTGGTTACTAAATGTATCTTTCTTGTTCCCCACCCCTGGCTGCCTGCCTGTCACTCGACACCCCTGCCTCTTTTTCTAGAAAGTTCGGGCCAGGGTGTCGGGTGATTGGGTTAGGGGCCAGGGTCCCTCCCACAACTGTGTTTGATTGGTTCTCCGATTATGCCAATCCTTAGTGTATCCTTCTCTGATTTGCTATCTTTGACCCCCCCCCCACCCTCTGTAAAACCCGGGGTTTTCTTGCCTCGGGGCTCTCAGCTCGTTCTCCACGTTTTCCCTACCAATAAAACCACCCTCCCTGTAGAGACTGAGAGTCGCCTCTTCATTTCATCCTGCGACTTCGGAGCTCACTACTGCGGCCACTCGTCCGTAAGCCTGTCATCGCTAGGCACCGGGCCCTGACTTCGTGTTGGGGAAGTGCCTTACTGGCTGGAGGTTGGCTGGACACTTATCTAGCCTGGGCGTTTTACTTTCCACCGGCCACTGCTCCAATCCCTTAATTGCGAGAGCCAATCATCATACTACTCATCTATAACAATGCCCCCTTTTCCTTTTTAGAGTCATTTGGCTCGAGCAATTAATTCCCATTTTCCACTCATGCTTTTCATAGATCTCTTTGGCTTCTTTGTGGGGGTCTTCTAGTTTGTTTTGCTTCTTCAGCATAATTTGGATGGGTCATAACAGTGTGTCTTGGTTTGGAAAGACAGGTGTCTGCTAAGGAAGGCAGGAGCCTCCCCTGAAATGGAAAATGTAAACCCTCTCCCTCCGACTTGCTATAAATTTTAAATTAAGGGGCTCTCAGGCAAAAATATGGGAGCAAGAATAACAGTTCTTTATTAGGGAAGAAAATAAAAAGATAAAATAAACAATGCAGTTAACCAAAACAACACTGACAGAGTCAGAATACAACCTGACACCCTGTTGGTCAGGATGTTGGTATCAGTCCAATTGGAATTGTGGCTGCAGTCCTCCTGGAGTGTCAGGTGTGATTCTGTTGGAGCAGTGATCCTGTAGAAAGGGTGTGGTCTTCCTCTGAAGATCCAGTGGAAGAGGCAGCTGTTCCTCTGGGAAATCCATTGGAGAAGCCGTGCTGGTGTTCCAGAATCTCAAGATTATATCTGGGTAGGAATGCTTGGCTCCTCCCTCTGGTCAGAGCATCTCACAATGGGATGCTATAGTTCTTATCAGTCATTCAGTGACATTCAATAGCCTATTATCAGCAGATGTCTCCCCGAGGGAGGATTAGTTGTGGAAAAAATAAGGAAATCTGCCCACTTAACAGAAGACAACTGCCATACAGATGGCAAATAGAATACAATTCGCTTGGCAATCCAGGACACAGTGCAAATTTACAATAGTGTGAACAATGAAAAGAGTACCCACATAAAATGATTGATCAAGAATTTGTTTGGATTCCAGAAGGGAAAAGACAACTAAGGAGTAATAGACAGAAAGGGAATGATAGAGGTCCAGTATGGCTTCTACCACCACCTACCATGCCTACAGGGTTGCTGCCCGCAGCAGAGTTATATAATCTTCTCAATGGCGAGCACACGGGTCAACCCGGTCTTGCCCTCCGGCTCCTGTCGTACTCCACTTGTCAATTCCCAAGTGAATCATCCTAGCACTTTCCACTGTTTCCTATGTACTTCCCCTCAACAGACACCAGCAATCCCCATCTACTAAATAGGACGACTACATCAGTGACCAATACAATCCAAATCTCCCACTCAAAGCGTTATCTAAGCAGTCCTTAAGATGGCTGGTGGAAGCTTGACCTTATTTCTTGGATGTCCTGGGCCTTTCTGGTTACCTTTCAGTCTTTGTTTAAAAGTCAATCTCATCTCACCCGGTCTGGATGTTATGGTCCATTCCTTTGGTTCTTCCACCAGACCCTTAATTCTGTGGGCACAAGACCATCCCCCCTCCGTAGTTCTCACCACCAATTCAACCGTGAGTAGCACCTGAAAGGGACCTCCCCATTGAGAGGTCAGAACCTGGTCTTTCCATGACTTGATTATTACCCAATCTCCAGGGTTAACATTATGAATTCTGAAATCCAAAGTAGTAGTTTGAGGGATCATCCCTTTATGCCTCAACTCTGGTATTTAAACTGCGAGTGTGAAAAACAGTTACAGCAATTGCAGATAACCCTGTTTATAGGGATTTAATGGAAACCTTCAGCATGAAATTCACCAAGCAGCATCTTGCTGTTGGAGCAGTTACATTCTAAACACCATTAAACTTGATGGAAATCACAGCACACAAACTCATATAAACCTTTCGGCAAATTTAAATGCAGAGGCAAATTCCTCTCCAGGATGGATGGGGCATTATGGCACAGTTTTCTTCACCTTTTGTCCTTCCCCATACCACCCAGTTAGGTAATTATTGTGGGTAAACCAGGACTCCTGAACAACTAACCAATATGATCAAGCAGAAGCCCTTTATTGTTTACATTACACACACTTTTATAGATTCTACAAACTACTAAGATGACACTTCTTGACTGGTGCCTTCGTCTTGTTCCCTCCTTCTCTGCCTCCATTTCTCAATGTCCATGATTGGTTACCATGCAGGTGCTCTACAGTCCTCTGTTATCTAGTCATTGTGATCCTGGTATGCAGTCTCTCAGCTTCTTTGTTCTTATTTTAGCACAGTTTATATCTTAGCAACCTTGATGAATTCCACGGTGCCCTGAGAAAATTCTGATAAGAACAGTTAGAGATGGTATGGCTGGTGCACACTGAGGCCTAAGTTGTTCAGATACATTGCTACAATTCTGTTGCAGACATCTTTTATGAAAAACATTTTCCTTAGGATTTTTCCTCCTGAGAAGCTGAGAGGCCTCAGGAACAAAATGTAAACATTGATTATCTGCTGCTGTTGAATGCAACAGGCGCATCTTTGATTGGCCCATGTTGGATGTTTGTAATTAATGGCCAATCACAGCCCAGCTGGCTTGGACAGAGAGCTGAGCCACAAACCTTTGTTATCATTCCTTGCTATTCTATTCTTAGCTAGCCTTCTGATGAAACCTTTTCTTCTATTCTTTTAGTATAGTTTTAATGTAATATATATCATAAAATAATAAATCAAGCCTTCTGAAACATGGAGTCAGATCCTCGTCTCTTCCCCAATCTGAAAACCCCTGTGAACACTGTCACACAATTCCCCCTTCTTCTTCTTCTTGCACCAGCCAGACCCTCTTTACTGTCTTTTCTACTAAGCGGGTCACCAACTTAATTATGCATGGAATAACACAAAGCAATAAAATAATAACTACTAAAACTAACAAAATTCCTTTTACCATATCTTTCAACCATCTAGTTATTCCCCATCCCTTGAACCATTCATCCAAACCCCAGTCATTCACAGTCAATTTGTTCATGTTATCTTGTAGTTGTTTGAGTTTTTTGTGAATGGACGCAGAATTGTCAGAAAGGTTCATCCAACACATCCCTTCAAACTCCTCACACCCGTGCCCATGTGCCAACAACAAAAAATCTATAGCAGCTCTATTTTGAAGTGTGCCGTGTCTAATACTACCTACATCAGTGAGCATTTGATTTAGAATAGCTGAAGTTGTGTTCAGTTGCTTAGCTGTCCAGCATTCCAGCATCCCAACTTATTCAATGTAGTCAAAGCCTGAGCAGCCGCAACACCTGGAGCAAGGACTGATGCTATGATTCTTGCTGGAGCACCCCAAAGCTCTTCATGATCATTACAATTAGATCCTAAGCTTGTGATTGCTCTTTTAGTTCTTTTGCTATGTCCTGTTCTCCAGATAGTCTGATTCAGCATCTCTCGCATGCTAGGTGCAAACATGGTTAGTTTTTCTAAGTAACAAGGTCCACCAAATGGATTACTCGGAATTGCAGGCCAGGCTCTACCCCCACAAATTAAAAAGATACCTGGTGGAAGCTTTCTTACAGTCGCATTTGCACCAGCACTGCCATGGTAAGTCCAATTGTGGCAGTATTTGGCCATGTTCTTATACCATGGAGAATTGGGATTAAGAACAACACTATTATTCTTGGGATGTGGGACTAGAAAATCACTCATATTAGTTGTTTTGGGGTCCAGAAAGTAGTTAAAAAACAAGCAATAATTCCCAGGAACTGATCCTAACAGGTCTAGTTCTTGGGATTCTAGTCCAGTTTCATTCAGTGATTGTGTTATCACACCTGCTTGGAAGCCTTTGCCATTTGGCTTAATTCCCAGCCTTTAGCATATGTCCAGTTTTGTACCACCTTTGGTGATGTTAGACCAATGATTCTCTGCGCTTGATCTATTTGTTCCCACATGTGGCTTTCCTCTAGCTCCTACCCACTTTGCAAAACCAGTAAAATTACTCACTGGGATACCAATTAGACATGTGCGAAAAGGATCTCTGGGCATGGCTAAAGATAAACAAAAGGAATCCACTCCAGTAGCATTGGCCCAAGTAAGCCACATATTCTGCCAATGCCATCCTGTCAAGCTAATTTCCTCTGCACTACAGATGTTACCACTTATTACAGCTAACAGAAAAAAGACTTCCGAAAACCCGCATCTCTAATTTAAAGCTGTTCTTTATCTCGCTCATCAGTAAAGAACCCTTCCCCTATGAGATCGGGGCAAAATCTGAACTAACTGCACCTCCTGCTCTTGGAGCCTTTCTCCTATTCCTTCTTTCCTGGTTCCTTTCTTTCCAGATTCTCTTTGTTCCCACTGACCTGCTCACATTAATGTTTGCATGACTGGGATTTAAAATTATTCCTGCATGTCGCAGACATCTTTCATGAAAAATCCTTTCTTAGGATTTTTCCTTGTGAGAAGCTGCAGTTTCAGCAACCAAAAGTAAACAATGGTTATCTGCTGCTGTGGAATGCAACAGGTAGACCTGTGATTGGTCTCCTGTGGGTGTTTGGATTTACTGACCGCTCATGGCAGAGCTGGCTCTTGCTCTCTGTCTGAGACACAGATCTTTGTTATTCATTCTTTTCTATTCTTAGCTTAGCTAGCTTCTGAAGAAACCTTTTCCTTTCTATTTCTTTTTAGTATAGTCTTAATGTAACATATATCATAAAATAATAAATCAAGCCTTCTGATCATGGAGTCAACATTCTCATCTCTTCTTCATCCTGAAAACCCTTGTGACCACAGTCACACCTGCACTCCTGCCAGCACCAAAGGCAGGGATTCAGGACAGGCACCCCAGGGATGCCCTGCCTGCATGGTGTATTAGTTTTATGTGGTTTATGTCTGGTATTGCATTTAGTTGGGTGCAATTGTTTTAGAATTAGATTAGCTTTCAGCAGCCATGATTTAAGCCTTGGGTTTTCCTTCCAATGTTATAACTGACTTAGTGAGTGACCTTGGAGCAACTTATGCACCTGCACTTATTATATGAAAAAGGAGTTACTCCTCTGTGGGAGTGCATGTGGGATGGGGACCCTAGGGGGCTTCTGCCCTGCGAAACCTGGCACTAGGAAGTCTATCTGGACTTCCCAGCTCTGCCACAGAGTGCAGTAGGGCTGGTAGAGCTGCACAGCTTCTTGGTGACTCAGTTTCCCCATCCTCTGCTGCAGAGGATCAGGAATGGGACATCACGCCATGATCAATATGATCAAGTGAAGCCGATTTATTGAAAAAAGCAAGCTATATTTATATTGTGTTCTACTGTTCATGCCTCGAGCTAATACATGATTGGTTAAATCCTTTTGTGCATGTGTTTTAAGCTTTCAGTTAATTTTAGTTAGTCCTTCTTCTTCATGTGTCTCACTGCGGTTTTCTTGTCTGCCTTTACATCCTGAACTGTCTGCTTCTGAGCATGTTCTTCTCCTTCCATGTCCTTCAAGGACATGGTGACCTTACTCAATTTCTATGAAGGCTGGATTGTGCATATGTTGCATATGTCCATTGTCTTGCAAAAAACTCTCAACACTCTGTAGGTCCACAATTGGAATGTGGGATCTGCAGAGCTCCCAGGGTGCAAGGGATTATTACCACTAGTAGTATGAGAATATCAGAGTGCTATGTGCTGATCATTTCTGCTTTGCATTTGGTGAGAATTGAAGTGTACCAACCTTCTATGAAATATTTTTCCATCCTTTGGCGACCAGTGCTGTAAAAGTGGAAAGTATTATTATTATTGCTTTTTGTGCCGTGTCCTCTTTCGATGCCCAGAACCATATATATATATATATATAAAAATAAACGTTTTAATTGTTATGATTGATTTGGTTTAATATTTCAATACTTACAGTGGGCTCCGGCACACCCCGGCCCCGGAGGCTCCCTCTGCTCTGCCCCACTGGGTCTAGGTGAGAGACCAGCCGCTCCGTACCCTCGCCGTGCTCCCGGAGGGGGGCCCCTCATCCTGGGGCACGGATGGAGATTGGGATGGGGGAACGAGGACGAGGGGGACCCACAACCTTTCAGCGACCCCAGTCGTCGATTGTGCAAGGCGGTTGGAGGTAAATATAATATATAGATTTTTTTTTTTTTCCCTGGAGCGACACGTCGTCTAGACGCCCACGTGACGGGGCCGGGCCGGGGCCGAGCCTGGGCGGAGCCGCTGCGCACTGCGAGTCGCCGTCGGAGCCAGGGGGGGAGCAGAGCGGGGGACTGAGCGGAGGAGAGGGGGCGCAGGCATCGCGCCGCCGTCGGCTCCGCTCCCGCCGTGCCCCGCTCTGTTGCTGGGGTTCCTCTCTCCGGCAGCAAGGACAATACGGAGGCGCTCGTGCGGGGATGGAGGCTCGTTGCAGAGAGTGGAGGGAAGGAAAAATAAAAAACAAAAAACAAGCCAAGAAAGGAGGAGGAGGAGAAAGAGGAAGAGGAGGAGGAAGTGGAGGAGGAAGAAGTGGGAGGGGGGGAAGGAAGGCACGCAGGAAGGAGGAGACAGGAGGAAAAAACCCTAAACACCGAAACAGAGGCGCTGGCAGCAAGGAGAGGGTCGCCAGGTGGTGGGCAGCCCCGCACTCGTAAGCACCGCCGGGAGCTGCGGGCGGCTGGCTTGGCTCGGCGCGGCTCCCCCCGCCGCAGCACGCTGCTGGGGAAGGCAAGGAGGAGGGGACACAGCCCCACTTTCCTTTTTCCCCCCCCCCCCCTCTTTTCGTAGCAGTCGGATCAAGATTCCATGTGTGTGTCCATGTGGATTAAAATTTTTGGAAAAGAGAAGGAAAAGAGTCCACCTCGAACACTCCCTCAAGACGATCCGGGCTTTAAAACGGAATACAACACTGGATGCGCTTGTTCGTCTCTTTAGTGACAGATGCTTAAACCGACGTCCAAAACTTAGGGTTGGTGTTTCAGGTTTTTTTAATATTTCTAATTTTTTTTCCACTACACACCCTTTTGAATCGCTTTTTATTTTTTATCCTTTGATTCTGCCCTGCCGTATCCCTGCCTCCTTATCCCCCCCCGCACTCCCTCCCCGGTGAACGGGTTGATGGGCACTGCGGCTCCTGGGCAGCCAAGGTTCTCCCGCGGCTTCGGCCGCGCTCCGCCGTCTCACAGGGCGGCGCGGCGCCGACACCCTCCGCCCCCCTCTTCTCGTGTCGGGCGTCGCAGGTTCTAGACGGGCTTTTTCTTTTAAGTGCAAAGCCGAGACGAGCAGCGGCTCCCCATTCGCCCCGGTTTTTCCCTAATTTGATTTTTTTTCTACCCTTGCGCCCTCGCAGCGGGCGGAGGCGCGACCAGTGCAGCCCCCCGCAGGAGGCGGTGGGACCCGCGGCCCCAGCGCAGAGACTGGCGCATGTCACAGCCCGCCTAGGCCCTGCCGCCGCCCGCTGCTGGCCGCCGCCGCGTCTCGTCTCCCGGCCCCTTCATGCACGGCGGACGACATGCCCGTTTTGTAGCCGGAGCCCCCTCCTCTCGTCCCGTATGTTCAGGACCAAACGTTCTGTGCTCGTCCGGCGGCTCTGGCGGAGCCGTGCACCCGGCGGAAAGGAGGAGGCGGCGGCGGGCGAGTCTGGCGCGGCCGAGGCCGAGGCCCGGGCGCCTGCCTGCGGCGGGGGGTGCGGGTGCTGCCCGGGCAAGGCGGGCCGCGGCGGGCGGTCGTCGGCGGGCGTGGAGGCGGAACTGAAGGCGCTGATCCACGCCGTGCTGAAGCGGCTGAAGGAGCGGCAGCTGGAGGAGCTGCTGCACGCCGTGGAGTCCCGCGGTGGGGCGCGGACCCCCTGCCTGCTGCTGCCCGCCAAGGCTGACTCCCGGCTGGGCCAGCATTGGTACCCTCTGCCGATGCTGCTCTGCAAGGTGTTCCGCTGGCCCGACCTCCGCCACTGCTCCGAAGTGAAGCGATTATGTTGCTGTGAATCCTACAGCAAGGCTCACCCCGAGCTTGTTTGCTGCAACCCGCACCACCTCAGCCGGCTGTGCGAGCTAGGTACGGCGGCGGAGGGAGCAGGGGTACGGGAAGATGGAGGGGATGGAGGGATGAAGCCCATTCGCCTTCCAGCCCACCAATTTTTTTCCCCTCTGGAAAAAAAAAAAAACAAAAACAAAAAACCCAAACCAACAAACCAACACACGAAACCTCATTTCCATTGCCTTGGTTTATTTTTTTCTTTTTTTCTGTTTAGAGGGGAGGCGGGTGAGTTCCCGCCCCGGGGGCCCCGGCGCGGCGGGCGGAGCAGTCTCTCCTCCGTCTCCGCGCGGTGCTGGGGTTAAGGGCCGAGCGGCCCAAGCGCTGCTATGGCTCCGCCGAACCAAGGAGGCCCTGCTTAGACAGCCCAAGTAGATAGCACGGAGGTTGGCGCCAGACGGCCCCTTTTGTTTATCTGACAGCTAAATATCAAGGCAATCACTGCCTCTGCCCTGCCTCCAACCCCCAGAGCTAAGACAGTTTTGCTAAAAGAATGCCACTCTTATCATAAATTCCTATCTTTTTTTTTTTCTTTCTCATGGCTCTGCCTTTATTTTCTCTGTACTTTTCTAATTCCAGAGTGTCCCCCTCCACCCTACTCCAGATATTCAATGGATTTTCTCAAGCCAAGTGGTAAGTGGACTTTTTGCAATGCAGACTACAGATAAAAGGGAAAACAACCCCTTTCTTAGCTAAGTGAAACATCTCCAGCCTTTGTCATGCATTTTGCTTTTGGGCTGCTTGCCTCTGTGCTTCCTGCTACTTCTTGAAGAATTAACATATAATTAACATATAATTTATCTAAGACACCCTCTGCATAGAGTAGGATTTTAAAACTTTGGCAAGAAACTCTAGGAGGGATTGCACTGCAGCACAGGCCTGCATTGCTCGAATCAGCCAGGAAAATCACGGGGCCCAGTTGGAAATGGCAGTGGTCCTGCACCCCTAGGTGAATTTTGTAGGGATTTATGCTAGGAACCAGCACCTCATCTCCCTGATTCCTGGGAATCCAAATGAACCTTGATAAATGGACTTGTTAGAAATCGTTGTCTTTTTAAAGGAAATTAATCCCACCTTGTCAGGTTGAAAAAATTAGGAAAAGGGGTTGAAATGGTTTTTTTCTTGGTTTTTTTTTTTTTTTTTATTTTTTAGCACAGCTTTGCATGCCTGTTGCTTGTAATTGAATGTCAGGATGCCAGGGGAGAAGCCCGTTTGAGGCTGGCACCAGTTCTTTTGTGATTGTCTGCATAAACGCTTGGTTGGCAGTGAGCTTGCCGGGTGTGAGATAAATCAGTCTGGAAGAAGGAGGAGATGTGGGGAGAATCAGAAAGGGGAGCAGGTCAGGAAGGAGCAGCTCCTGGCTCCTCAAGAATTAGTGGATCTGGAGTGTTGGCTGGAGCACAGTGGTCTCTGTGATCATGTCCCATGGCCATGGCAGTCAGGAAGGGCATGGTAGTACATGGAGGCAAAGAAGACCAATACTAAGTTATTGTTTTGGGCTTTTTTTTTGTTTGTTTGTTTTTGGTTTTTTTTTGTTTGTTTGTTTTTTGGGTTGTTTTTTTTTTTTTGCCAAAAGAACAGTTTCTGTTAAATTGTTGTTCATCAGTTTTTTGGGACGAAAAGAAACCCCAACCTTGAGGTTGCTTTGGTACTGTGTGGGGTCCCACCTTGCCTACTGTTCCTTTAGAGGCTGGACTGTTCTTTTTCCCCCCTCTGCACACTTTTTAAGAAACACTTATAAGTCTTTTTATGACTTGTGGAAATAGGCAAAGATGTTTAACTCAAAATTGGGTCACTGTCGCAGTGCCTCTCCGAGTGTGTGCTCAGAGCCACCCCGGCTTGCTCTGGCACAGCAAGCAGCGAGGGACATTCTCCCGTTCCTCGGGAGGTCAGAAGAGTGGCTAAGGCTTTCACCTTTTGGACAAGACAGCATCACGACGTAGGCAGAAGAAGGAGAGTGGACTCCAGTTGGGGGCAAAAGGTTTATTCCAGAGCTCAAACGAGGTCCCAAACCCAGAGAAACCAGCCAGCTGAAGACACCCGATTTGGGGGTCTGCAGGGTGTTAAAAAGAGGGGAGTAAACCAGGGAGGGTTTGCCCACCTGCCAATGGGGATACAGGAGGGCGTGGAGACCAGGGAAACAGGCAGGTAGGGGGACCAATAAGAGCCACCCGAGGGAGGGGCCCCGGTGCCTGAACCTATCACTTGACGCCCTTGGTAGAAGTTTTTAGAGGGAGGGGATGGGCCGTCGAGTGAAGGACAGGACACTGGGGAGGGGTTAAGGGAAGGATTCAGCCACTATTGGGGAACAGGGGGAGGAGGTAGGGAGATTGACATTAACAAGAAGGGAGGAGGCAGCAGGGGCAGAACCATTATAACAGGGGGGAAACTGGGATAAACCAAAGTACAGCTTAATGCAACTAAAATATATAAGAACACAATACAACAGGTCACGAAGCATGAACTATTTTGCCTCAGCTTGAAAAAGCCAGGAGATGAAGAGTCATGAATGAAAGAAGGATATCTGGAGTAGGTTCAACATCCTGAGCATGTGCTGGTATGCAGAATGGTTGCTCTGTAATAGACTTTGAGGATCTGCCAGGTTGCAAAATTTTGTGGGTTTGTGTGAGATTGGCATTATTTTGCCTGCATCCCTGCAGTGCTTCCCCAAAAGTTTCTATTTCTGCCTTTATTGCTTTTCTTTCCACTCACCAGTGATCCTGGCATGGGGTGTAAAGAGCTTCGGAGCTGCAGGAGAGAAGGTTTAAAGCTTGATTTTAGTTTCCTGAAAAGATGTTAGGATAAATCTGTTAGCAGGGTTTAAACATCCAATCTGCCTCTGCCAGGACCTCATTTTCAGTTAGCCCAGTGATATATTTATTAATCAGCAAGTGATGACATAAAGTAGCAAAACATGTGTAAACAGAAAAGCTGCAGAACATGAATGTGCTATTTTGAAAGGAAAAGTTATTCCTATTGGCCAATAGGAAGTGATTAATGCTGCCTATCAGAAACACAGGAACAACTGGGTTACTCACCAAAAAAAACCTCCTTTTTTTTCCTTTTTGAAAGAAAAATCTGTTTTACAGCTGAACTCTTTACTGGGCTGCAACAGGCTGAAGTGGAGCCTGGAAGTCTGTTGTTGCAGGTGGGTTTTCCAAGCTCAGGGTTTCTTGGCATTTCTTCTGGGGAGGGACCAAGAGTTTCCTGTCTCAGCCATCTTCTCCCCTCGGACCTTGGGGGGAGGATGGTCCCTCCATTTAGATTTGGGCAGCTGCATCTGCTGATAGAGCTGGGAATATGCATTCAGCAAGAAACTTTTGCTTTTCCATCAAGTGTGATAGTGGCAACAAAAATATTTAAGTATTTAGTGCCATGTCTTGTGTTTGATATGGAGAGACAGACAGAAATACCAGGACCAATATGGGCTCTCAAAGTGGTCATCAGTGCTCATGATCATAGAATCACAGAATGGTTTGGGTTGGAAGGAACCTTTAAAGCTCATCCAGTCCAACCCCCCTGCCACGATCTGGGACATCTTCAACCTGACCAGGTTGCTCAGACCCCCGTCCAACCTAACGTTTAATGTTTCCAGGCATGGGGTATCTACCACCTCTCTGGGCAACCTGTGCCAGTGTTTCACCACCCTCATTGTAAAAAATTTCTCTATTCTATCTAGTCTGAATCTCCCCTCTTTTAGATTAGAACCATTATGATGGGGATTCAACTGTTTTTTTGGAGGTGATGGAGGCTGATACAGGCTGTGTCACTGTCTGAAGGAAAGCAGGGGTGGACAGGAAGCTGGGGGTCTGCTTCAGGCAGTGAAATGCCACATCAGTTTGTGCATTGGCAGACTAGATCTGGCAGAGTGGAAAGATCTGCCCTTGATGGCCAGGTTACCTGTGGGAAGGTTGGACGTCCAGGCTGGCTTGCTCATTCATAGAATCCTAGAATGGTTTGGGTTGGAAGGGACCTTAAAGATCATCTAGTTTCAAGTCTCCTGCCATGGGCAGAGACACCTTTCACTAGACTAGGTTGCTCAAAGCCCCATCCAACCTGGCCTTGAACACTTCCAGGGATGGGGAGGACATTCATCAAGGAGAGGACTTCCCCTCTTTACATGGGACATTTGCAGGCATGGGTGACAGTGGTTTGCATGGGGCTAGTCTCACCCTGCAAGCCTGGAGGCATGTGGGCGTTCAGCATCCCTGATGTCCCTGCAGGAGCTGCTGCTTGCAGCTGTGTTGGAAGCGAGGTGGACAGTTGTGACTCCAAATAATTCAAGCAGGCATTTTGACCCATCATTAAGTGGGACAAGTGGCTGCAAGTTGCTGTGTCCATCATGCTCCTGGGTGGCTAGTCATGGTGGTGCTGGAGTATGAGAGTTCAGGAAACCCACTGAGACCTCATTGAAGAGCTGAATGCCTTCCTGTGGCCTTGAATTTTAGGGGAGCTGAAGGTTAGGCAGCTTCCAGGAGCTATTGGACATGTTGCAAAGTTATGCTGGTGGCCACCAGGATTAATTGTATGTCTCTGCAATGGTTTTATATTGTGAGAAATACTGCATCTTCTAAAGCAACTTCAGAAGATAATTCATTGATGAGAAGAACTGGCTGTGGATGATGAGATACAAGAAGGGAGCTGATAAGTCATGAAAGCACTTCACCCTGTTGCTAGGGTTATGCATTTTAATTTGGGATAGGATTCTCTCCTGCCATCCTGTTTGATGTGCTAACAGGGGACCTGGTTGCATATGATCCCTAGAACAAGACAACATAGAAAGGACAAATTATGTCCTCTATCCCACAGGGACTCTTCAGGGAGCTGTAGCTGGGGGCAGGAGCCCAGTGCAGAGCAGGGTGGTCCAGCCTGCATTCAGAAAGCATCTGTTGCCCAAGCAGTTGTAACCATCCCAGGAGAGGGGCAGGGGGAATCTTCTGCCTGGAATATAAAGGGTTAAAACCCCAAAAAACAAAGGAAAAAAAAAAACCAACACAACTAACCACCCATATTTCTCATGACAAACCATCATATACAGTATTTTGCCAGTAAGTCCATTTCCTGTCTCCCCTATTGTTTTTGGTTTGATTAAGTATATCCTGTTAAACTGTATATTCCTGTTAGGGCTATACTCTGATAAAATGAGGTTATACAGACAGGAATTTCTTGTCCACTTGGATTTCAGGGATGAAATCTTGAAAAATTACTTTATCACTAGGGAGAAAATTATCTTGACTCCTGGTGGTGGCCCTTGCTTTGAGATACAGCTGTGAGCAAAGTGGTGTCATTAGGGAGCCCAAATTTGACAAAACCTGAAGTCTCTGGGAACTTGCTGAGGAGCAGAAGGTTTTGTGAACTTCACAGGCCTTCTCAGGTTTGTCCTTGAGCTTGTTCCACACATAGTAGTGACCAAAAAGTTGAAGTTTGCCTGCAGGACAAGGAGATTGGTGTTGGCTTCTGGCTGTTTTCATCTGGAGGAACAGGCTTGGGATGCAAAGTTCCAAATCTTGACCTCAACTACATTCATGCATCAGGAGAAACTTTTTATAGGGCTGGCAATCTTACTCTGCCCTTTGGTGGTGCATGGAGGAGTAGATCCAGTTGCCCACCTGCCTTAGGAGGTGACAGCAGGGTATAAGATTGACTAGCAACTGGTGGTGACAAAAATTGAGTGGTGAAATGCAAATGTAGACTGTTTGCTGCAAAAGTGCAGCAATGATACATTTCCTTTTTAGTTCCCATTTTGGTGAGTTACAGGAGTTGACTAAATTGGAAGTGTAAAACATTTATATATTTAAGTATCTAATGCATTTAAACATTTTTGGGAGCTTGCTTACATCAGAATGGCGACAACCTTGATCTTGTTACCCAGTGACTTGGGTGGAGAGGTCGCAGCCAGTCTGTAATTTTTGCCAGTCTATAAATCAGCATTGGATGGTGAGGAAGCACAGTGTACAGACTTGACTGAGGCAACAAGTTAGGGTGGATGCTTCTTGATGAACTACAGTCTCTGTGCTGGACAGTTAGTAATTGTTTTTTGCTAAGCCCTTTGGAATGTGTGTTCTGTTCATGGCATTGCTGGGAACCTGTGAAGAACTGCTTATATACTGGATTTTTTTTCTTTGCCTCTGCTCCATCAGATTGTCCAGATTCTGTGCCTTCCTCCACTGAAACAGGGAGAACTAATTGTCCAGCCCCTGGGAGGCTTTCAGGTAAGACATCTCTTTTTTTTCTTGATCTTGGATGTGGGTTGAGTTGACCAAGGGTCCCAACAGAAGGCGAAGTGATGCTGAGGAGTTTTGGGGATGTGTGTTGTTGAGAAAGGCATGCTTGAAGGGGAAATTAGGTTTTATTTCAGTAGCAGTCGCATACCTCATGCAGAGGATGTGCTGAAATCCCAGGTGAGGTTCTCCATCCCTGAAAGCCCATATTTCCTTTTAATTCCAGACTTACGCCCCATTAATTTTTGGACCGAGGCAGGAAGAGGCCTGTTGGGGAAGGCTAAGTGATGTTGGCTGATGATTTGTTCAGATACATGGATTATGGGAGCAGGTGCAGTTGTGCCTTGCAGAAGGATTTGGTGTCAAGGTCTCTTTGACTTGGTGGTGGTGGCACCTCTCGTCTCTGGGATGAGAGCTGTGCTT
Source organism: Molothrus ater (assembly GCF_012460135.2). Classification (NCBI taxonomy): domain Eukaryota; kingdom Metazoa; phylum Chordata; class Aves; order Passeriformes; family Icteridae; genus Molothrus; species Molothrus ater. The sequence goes on from NC_050510.2 coordinate 9,060,508, forward strand.
GGGCTTTGCTCCTGGTAGGGTAACCAGTGTCCTGCATCTGTGTGAGACTCATGGTGCCTGGCAAGGAAAGGTGACCCCATTTTTTGCAGAGGACATTGCAGAAGGAGTTGGGCTCAATGATCCTTATGGATTTATTCCAACTTGAGATACTCTATGATTTTAATAATTTTCCTGTTTGCCATTTCCTTTAGCCTCCAGGTGCTGTTATGGGATGAAGGTTTGGAGGGTGGTTTCCCCACCCTTCTTGGGCTTTGGGTTGGAGCAGACCTTTAACGGTCATCTAGTCCAACTCCCACCCCTTTTCCAAGGTGTGATGTCTTCAGCACCTCATCTTCCATCCTGGATGGGCCAAGTTGGTGGATGGGCTCTGTCTCTACCAGGATTAGAGTGTCTGAAACCATGTACCTGCATGTACTGACTGATGTTTGAAGGTCCTTCTTTTTGTGCTGATGTCTCCTTGATTTATTTATTATTTTTATTCATTGCCCTGAAACAAATTTCAGAAATAGGTCATTGGTGACTGCATGCACGCATCTGCCCCTGCCTCTCTTCAGGAATTGCATTTGGTGTGGATGTCTTTAAGTGAGTCTTGTTTGTTTTTATTTGGGTCTAATATATGCCTTGTCTGTTATTTGAGAGAAGAGCATATTGTTTGCTCAAAGGCCCTAATGAGAATTAATCAAAGGAAGGGGGAGAGGGAACAGAGAAACTTGACACTATTTTTTTAATACAGAAGACTTTTGGGTTTTGAGTTTTTTTTTGTTACTGTTATTGGAGCCTATAGCTTTAGGGAATTAAAAAAAAAGAGACTGTAAAAAGAAAAAGGACAAGAAGCAAAACAATACAATAAGGATGTTGTTAGATTTTTTTTTCCTTTTTCCTTCTGAAATATACTCATTGCAAAGGAGAGAGTTCAGTTCCACAGGATACCACATGAAATAAGCAAAAGAAGTACACACTTTTAAAAGGGTGTTTTCTATAAGGGTTAACCTATTGATAACATCTTTTCTGGCTGCTCTGCTCCCAAAGGGAAGGTGGGAAGTGAGGGCTTGGGCTGCCAGAAATAACATGGCTTGTTCTGGGTGCCTCCCAAAGGCCTCTGGAAAGGGAACCTCCAGCTCCTCAATAGAGCCTTCTCCCCAAAAGAAATCACATTTGGCCCTGAAAATGCTTTTAAAACTTATTTTATTTTTATAATTTCATTGTATTGCATTTTTTTTTGGTCTTATGAAATGTTCATTTTCCACCAGGTCTGGAAACAGAACTCTTTGTGATCATTACCTGCTCTTTTTTCCTTTCCAAATGTAATTGTAGCCATTTAATTTAATGAGGAGCTGATAGGAGAGTTAACTCATGAAGGAATACAGTTAGCTACCGAAGCCCTGAAACAAAGCTGAATGCTTCCACATGAAAGAGCATTTTCTTTTTAATTTACTTTGATTTACTGACATCTCCCTTCTGCATGCAGAAGTGCTGAGCTGAAAATTCCCAACCGGAGAGACCCAGTCAAGAAAGGAAAATAAATGCACTTTGCAGCAATACTCCAAAACTGACTTTCTCCTGCTTTTTTTCTACCCCTTCCTGCATATTTTAGTTAGCAGAAAAATGTATTTGAAGAGGGCTTTAGTGGGTTATTGGCAGGGTACGTGGCGAGTGCTTTGGCTTGGTCTTATCTAGTTTGGGCAGATAGGGATCCATAATGCCGGTTGGAGAATCCAGCATCCCTCATCCTCTCCAGACCAGGGCTGTACACTCTTCTTGATGCTCCTTGATGAAAGGATGGCTTTATAAAATAAAAAAAAGCAGCCAATTTTGGTAGATTTGGAAACTGGAGTAGGTGGCTGAGGAAGAAGACATTATGGGCGATTGGTGGTAGTGGGTTCCTATAGCACTGTAGACTTTGACCACCAGTGATGGGCAGTGGATGCTGGTGTAGTAGCAATGTTCAAGGCCAGTAGACCTCTAATGTCTTGAAGCTGGAAGGGCACGATTTAGTGAGGCAGATTGCTCTCAGCAATGAGAATTTGGGAACGCAGCCAGACTGGGGTTCACAGCCATTCTGTCAGGGAAACCACATGGTGGGGGGGGGTTGAAAGAATGATAACAAGAGGAGCATTAAAAAGGGGATCAAAATGAGTGCCCTTGCATCTCTCCACAAAGTTCCTTTGATGATCAGGAGTCTGAGATCCAGCCACTACTGGGGTCTCAATCTCTGTCTGGAGGCTGAAAGCAGTTTCATTGATGGATACCAGAGGCACTGGAGGGTTTGGGAGGGGGAGCAGTGAGGCCAGGGGTATGTATGGGGAGTGTTTCTCCTTTGCAATAACTGATCTGAGCTGCTCTTTTCCTCCCCCTCCTATTTTCTGTTCTTCTTCCTGGCCCAGGAATGCAATATTGAATAGTCCTTCATGCTGTGCTGGTGTCCTCTTCTCATCCTACCTCTGCTGTCTCTTCCCCAGCCATCCCATTCTCCAGCTGATGTACCCCTTGCTCTCCTCGAGGCACTGGCTCCACTTATCCTTACCTTTATTTATTTTCATTGGTGGTCACTCTGTGGGTAGGTAAGGACTCCTCGCTCATGGTGTCTCCCACTGACATGGTTGTGCTCAGCCCAGATCCTTTCTATCCTCAATGTGGTTAAAAAAAAAAGCAAAAATATCCCATTGTAGATAAAAATAAATTCTGTAAATGGGAGACAGAGGGGAGTTTTTCCTGTATTTTAAGCTGACTCATTCTTGGCAGATATCTTTGGTTATGACTCTTCTTTCAAACAAGTAAAGTCATGCTTGGAGACCCTGGACGTGGCTGGCCTGTGGTCTGGAGACATTGGATTAGTCGGAGCCGAATTCCCATATGACCCATGGAGAAAGTTCTGTTGCAAAGGTAGAAGTGAGCTGATGGTGCTTGATTGTGTCAATGCTGGCTCTCCATGCTATGATCTTCACTCAGCCCTGGACACCTTCCTCTTGACCCATGCATGGCGTGAGACTGATGGAAGGTTATGGTGCTCATGGTGGGTGAGAAGATGTCTCTCTTGCAGGATAAATGGATGGTGCTGGATCTGCTGGCAAATTGAAGCTCTCCAAGAAGCCCAGAACCAGCCATCACAGAGGGAAAGCAAGATGAGCTGGCTTATGTCCTCACCACCTCCACTTTAGGGGTTATTCATAAAATACCAAACCTGGAAGTTTACCTAGATTTCAGCCCAATCCTGTTGGCTTTTCCTGACTCTGGAACTGCCCCAGGGTCTCCTGGAGCCAGTGGATGTTGAGTGACAATTCTTGGTGGATGCTGGACCAAGCAAGGCTTTGCAAGGCTTGAGGATGGGAGACCCATGGGGCTCTTCTGCAGCAAGCCCAGCCTCAGTTTCTCCCTCCCAACTCCTCTGAAACAAAAAGACAGGAAAAGACCTTTGGAGTCTGAAGAAGCATCAGCATCACTCCCCTCTCTGGTTCTTCTGGTGGTGGGACCTCATCAGGTTTAAGGGACCACTTGGCTGAATGATATTTCATTTCAAAATTGCAGACAGGTCAGAAATGTTTCACTATGGCTCTGATCCCTGCTGGTATCTGCTCACTAGGGAAGAAGCACCTTGCCCAAATCCAGAGCTATTTGTGCTCCAAAGTGGCTCCTCATTACATATCCCCATGTAAACAGGATCCCATGCAGTTTCTCTGGCAGAGTTCTGCCTGTGTTTTCCCATTTCCTCTCTTTCCACCTCCCTTTTGTATGGAGTTTATAACCACCTGTGAAGTGCCTTTTTTTACAAATTGGCATTCTATTATAATCTGAAATTGACATCTTCCTGTGGAACTAGGATTGCATATTTGTCCCAGGGATAAACAATTGCTGGGGATTTTTTTTTAAGTCACTTATTCTTAGTTTATTTTTGAGCATGCATACTTTTTTCTTTTTTTTTTTTTTTTGTTTTGTTTTGGGTTTTTTTGTTTGTTTTGTTTTGAGCATCACAGGGCATTGCACCCTTTCCTTCCCAGCTTCATTGGAGAGATAACCTCTCCTCCCTGCTTACCTAAAAACCTACCATCCTGTCTTGGAAAGGACAAAGTTATCAGGGGTTAGACTAGGAACCTCTCAACTTGCCTTGCACATCATCTGACTGTGGCTGACAGGGAGGAGGGAGCCAGGAGCTTGGAACCAACCCTGGGACTTTTGGCTTGGTGACCCACTCTGGCTCCTTCAGCCTTGTGAAGTTTTTTTAAGGAGGTTCTCACCCTGCAGTGACCCCTCCAGGAACACCCTGGGATAACCCCTGTGCTGCTGTGGAGATGCTGAGGTTATCCTCCTGCCAGCTCCGGGCTCTTCACCAATTAAAATTCCCCCAAAGCAAATAGGACCCATTTAATAATTACTTTTTAAATGCTTTTGGGCCTTTTGAACCTTTCCTAGATACTCCTCTATTATGGGTTTTAAACAGAAATGATGGCAGAGGTGGTGCCCCCCATTAAATGCTGGTTATTTCAATCCATCCCTGTATAGCTCCATTAAATCCATTTTTCTGGATACTGATAGATTTTCCCAACCAAATGGTCCTTTGAGGGCAGCTGACAATAAAATGCAGAAGAAGACCCTACCACCAGCAAGTCCTTCATGATGGGGACTACTTGTGTTTTATCCTGCAACCTGACACTTTTTGGGGAGGAATGAAGATAAAAAGGTGAATTTTGGAGGTTAGGTGTCAATTCAGACCATGCTCTGCTTGCAAAGCTGTCCCCATGAACATTGGCAACTAGATCATTGGGGACATTTAAAACTCGATGGGACAAAAACACTTGTAGAGAAGCAGCCCCAGGCTGGCAGGGATGTGGGTTGTATCGTTTCCATCTCCACTGTCTGCCAGTGGATATTACTTACCCTAGAGGAACCAGTACCACTAACCACATGCATTTCCCTGCTGCCCGCATGGGAAATGTCTATTTTGAACTGCAGCAGCCAAGATCATAAACCTCCGTGCTGACTTTAAAAAAGATACACCCCATTTTCGAGTGCACATGGAATAAATGGTGTGTAAGGACTCCCTCCCCAGCCCTAATCAGGTGCTTTAGGAGGGTGATGGGCTGGGCAATGGGTAGGTGCCAGGTCCTTCTGCCATCCCCTGCCTGGCCGCCTGCCTACTGTCACAAAGGAGCTTCCTTTCCAGTTTATTTTCAGCACTGAGATATTAACTGCTGAGGCATGGTCTCTGTTCTAACCACCCTCACTTTTTTGCCTAAATTGCTTTGTTTTCACCCCCCATCAGCGTGCCGAACCTGTTGGCTTGGCTTTGATGCTGCCGGGGTACTGGCTGTGAGTCACAGTTGCTGCTGAGGAAGAGGAAAGCACAGAGGAGACAGTGGCCTGATCCTGCATGGGGCTAAGGTCAAGGAAGGGAAGGAGCGCAGCAGCTCCCAGGATTTCTGTTCACTTGCTTTGGATTATTCACTTTGTTCTGTTTGTTTTTTATTGTTTTAACTTCTTTTAATAAAAGCAACATCTTGGATGTTGCCTGCTGCCTCTTTCTCTGCATTTTATTTTATTTTATTTTATTTTACTTTATTTTATTTATTTATTTTTAATTTTTTTTTTCATTTCTTTTCCTCTTTCTCCTCATCCTCCTTCTAATGCAAGAAAAGAGCTTTTCTGGGAAAGCATTGCCAGAATTTTCCATTCTCATCCAGGGAAGAGTGGGGGCTCACATCCCCTGTACACAGACCTGCTGTGGCAGCCACCCCGGGGGGGGTCTTTGTTGATGGACTCAAGTTGTTGGGTACAAAATTTTTTTCCAGGGGATTTTGTGCTGTTAGGGATGTGACATGGTGCTTGCTAATAGACAGTCCTTCTCTCCCCTTTCTTTTTTCTTTTATCTTTATTTTTCCTGTGTTTTTTCCCTTCCTCTTTCGGGTAGTCATTTAAATGCCTGATGATAACTTTCACCCTGTTAATTAACAGGAAACATTGGGACAAGACAGGAAATTGCATCAGTCTTTTAGGAGAAAAGAGACAAGAAAAAGAAAATACAAGAAAATATAGTTATTAGTGAAAGAAAGTGCTGGGGGAGGAGGAGAAAGAAAAGGAGGAAAAACACATACCACAGGCCTTGCTTTTCCAAGGGAGTCTGTTCCAGCACTTGATTTTATTTTTATTATGCCAGAAAAATATTTGACTAGCAGGATCACCTTTGCTCCAGCTTCCCAAGGAATCTTTTTTTTTTTCTCATGCTTTTTCTCAGCTTTCTTTCCTAAACTGTGAGGCTTAGGAAGCTCTTGCCGGGGAGACTAATTTTGGTTTGGCTGCTCAGCCCTTCAAATTGGTCCACACACAGTATCATTATCTTGGTTTTAACTTGCAAGGGGGAAAAAACCCCCCACCCTGTAAGAGCTGTCTCAGTCCTTTTCTACCCTTTTAACCTCTGTATAAAATACTTCCTGGCTTCAGCTCCCCAGTTGGCTTGTGCTGACAATGCCAAAGCACTGTAGGGTGGTTGCAGGTCCTGATGACGCTCTCACTGATGCTCCTCCACGTGCAATGGCGAGTACCCGGCTCTGTGGTGCTTCCTCAACCTCCCTTGGGGATGAAGTAAAATGCCCAGTGGGCTTTTGGTGATGCTTCTCCATGTGCAATGGTGAATACCCGGCTCTGTGCCCCATCCTTGGGGATGAAGTAAGATGCCTGGTGGAGTGCTGGGATTTGGTGAGCTATCTTTGGGGTAAAGTTCTGGCTCCCATGGACTTTCCTGGTTTTTCCCTGAATTCCTGAGCAGGTGGAAAGGCAAATATTGCTATTAAATGAATAATTCAGAAGCACTTGGGCTGTTAAGCCTTGTTGCAAATATGTACCTATATGTGTACCTAATGAATGAGACTATGGATGGTTATATATTCAGCAAAATCTATTCAGCCTATATATATATATAAATATATTCAATATATATAATATATAGGTATATTCTATATATAATGAATATATAATATATATTTTATATAGGTTGAATATATTAAATATATTCACTATATATTGAAAATATTTTCTATTTTTATAGAATTCTATATAATACATACAAAGGTTGAATAGATTTTGTTTGTAGAGCTGCCAAATCTGCATCAATAAGAGTTTGCTTTGTGTTGGAGAAACTCAGGTGTTGGGAAGGTGGTGGAAGTTCAAACATCCTTCAGTTTTACAACCAGTGAAGTTGGCTCTGGATCTAATGATTTTAAGTGATGGAAAGCAATGGGTTGAATTTATGGATACTAAAAATTCCTGGGGATCACTGCCAGTGATGCAAAGTAATACGAGAGGGGTTGTATGTCTGCATGTTGGTGTGCAAGGTGAGATTTTGAGTAGAAAAGCAGGAGAAATGACAAAATAGTTGAGAAATTAAACCATAAGATGAGATCCTACTTGCCCACACAGGACAGCTGCCAATGACCCTGTGGCTGGGCTCTGGCAGTACCTTCCCAGGCAAAGCGGACAGAGTAAATAACTCCATAAAATCATCCTTTGAGTGGGAACAAAATAACAGGAGTTTTATTTGGAAAAAGAGTTGGGACCCTGAAGTTACATCACTGTGTTTGAACTGATGACATGAAGCCTTGACTTACCTGAGATGTTGCACTAAGGTTATTTTCTGGAGCAGCCAGTGTGATTGGTGCTGGGTTTGCTGAAGGGTGGTGCTGAGCCCCAGATTCCCTGGGGCTTTTTCCCCGCAGGATGATGTTGCTGGGTGTTGGTGACACCCCAAATTACCTGATCTTTGCCCCCATGTGTCCTGGTTTAGGGCAAATTTGGGGGAAAACCTCCAAAAGGGGGCCCCTCCAGAAAGCAAACCCACACGGCCCCTCCCCCCAACTGGTTCAGGAAAGATTCCTCAGAGACAAGTGGAAAGAACCTGTTTATTTAACAGGCAAAGCACCCCCCAGCACACAAAATGAACAATACCGGATGACACCACTCTTTCACCGCTCTGAAAAAGATGACAAATTCAGAAAGTCTTTCTTGGGAGTGGTCACTCTTTTATCAGTCCCTCCAGTGCTGGGGGCAGCTGCTGCAGCCACAAGGTGCAAACTTGGTGTTTCCCAGGTCCCAGTCTGGAGCAGGTTCGAGTAGTCCCAAAAAAGGGAAAGGAAAAACAGTCCAAGGAAAAATTTGGGCTGCTTAGCTAAACTAAGTAATGAGCAGAAGCAAAAAGCAAGAGCAAAGCAGGAGCAAAGCAGAAGCAAGAGCAAGATCAAAATCAAAGCAAAAAGCCAAGCAAAAAGCAAAAGCAGCACTATGTACTGCCCCATCTCTGTGTCCCGCCAGCTGTGGGGGAGCAGGCTAATAACAAAACCAAAAGAAAACATTCGGTCTTCAGAGCCAGTCTTGAAGGCACAGAACATAATATCCAGCATAAACAGAACACACAGATGGGGATACAAGCATCATAATGTCACCCTAGGACACCATGGGAGGATGCTGCTTGTTCTCAGTGGTGCCACCCTGGCTGACAGTGGCACAGTCTATGGCTGGGTCACACCTCAGCTGCTGCACCCAAAAGTGGGGTGGGATGAGCCACAAAGAGCTTTTTGGGTTGTTTTTTTTCTTTCTTAATCTGTGTGCTGCCCACCTGCCCTGATTTATAGCCCAGGGCAAACCTCTGCCGGCCTCCATCTGCAAAAAGAGGGTGCCAGCTCTGACGGAGCATCAGGAGGGTTAATTAGTTAATTAATGTAATATTCTCTATAATTGCTACATGTTATTAATCCAGAGCAAAGTGAGAGGCAAGGGGAGGGATGTGTGCGTGGTCAAGCTTGTGAACTCCATCCAAACACTGTCCATTCTGTCTGTCCATCCCTTGCTTTCTCCCTACCTGGGTAGGGGCTGATGCTGTTTGTCCATTGGTCCATCCCTGGGTAGCAACCCTGTCTGTACACCAGCGTGCTTCACTGCTTGATTTTAGGAATAGGTGTGATTAAATTATAAAGTCAAACAAGTAATTATTAACTTTTTCAGTCTGCATGCTTTCTCCAGTCTGGCACTAGGTGGTTTTTTTCCCCTAAGTAAGCCCTGGCCCTGCATCGACAGGGTATTAGGTTGTAAAGAAAGCCAGGAGGAATGAAGGGAAGAAAGGAGGGAGGGAGGGAGGGAGGGAGGGAGGGAGGGAGGGAGGGAGGGAGGGAGGGAGAAGGGGGTGGCAGGGAGACCTTTTCATCAGATTCATGACTGGAATTTATTGGCAGGAATGCAGTAAATGCTCCAAATGCCAGCCTAATAAAGCCTCTTATTTGGCCTTATCATAATGCAGAGCACTAGGGCTCAGGAGCTCAGTCCCTGGGTAGGGACCGGGTGCCCGAAGCTAGCTCGCTCATGCCAAGACCGCAGGGCTACCATCTAGCAAGCATGGTGATTATCAGCTCTATAGTGATTGCAAGCTCTCAGGATTTCAGCTCTGCTTGCTAGGTAGTGGTGCCCTGGGCTTGAGGCTGCAGCAGACGGAGAGAGAGGAGAAGGAGAAGTCGCAGGCTGTTCCATGAAGATGGCTTTATTTGGGGAGGTCCGTGAAGGGTCTCTGCTCTTCTTCTTTCTCCCCTAATGGGGTACAGTATGCTTCTTTTATAGGGTTGGAAAGGATCCAAGCTTGACCAATGGGTAAGGGGTTAACATGACATTGCCTTATAGGGTTACAGAGATAGGTTAGGGGGTAGAGGACAGGGAAACAGGAATTTTCTTTTTCTGTTTCAGCATTCCTATTGTTCATATCCTCCATGGTGCTTTTCCTAAATCTATGGGGTTTACTACAATGGACCTGTTGGAGCAAGTCCAGAAGAGGCCATGAAGGTAATCACAGGGCTGAAGCACCTCTCCTAAGACAGGCTGGGAGAGTTGGAGTTGTTCAGCCTGGAGAAGAGAAGGCTCTGGGGAAACTTTAAAGTACCTTCCAGTACCTAAAGGGGCTACAAGAGAGCTGAAGAGGGACTTTTGTCTGGGGCATGGAGTGACAGGACAAGGGGGAATGCCTTCAAACTGACAGAGAGCAGGGTTAGATTAGATATTGGGAAGAAATTCTTGATTGTGAGGGTGGTGAGGTACTGGCACGGGTTGCCCAGACAGGTGATAGACACCCGCTCACCATAAGTGTTCAAGTCCAGGTTGGATGGGGCTTTGAGCAACCTGGTCTAGAGGAAGGTGTCCCTGCCCATAGCAGGGGGTTGGAACTAGATGATTTTTATGTTTCCTTTCAACCCAAACCATTCTAGGATGCTATGATCTCCTTGCTGCCCCAGGAGCTCCCGTCTGGGTCCTGGCCCTTCTAGGACAGGTCCATAAGACCAATCTACTTTTGGTGCTATGATTTCTTGGTGGACATCTACAGTAATTTATCTGTTGCCTTTACCTGTTCATGCTGGATTATTGGTTGTGTGTGCAATGCCACCTCCACAAGTGGCCAAGGTGAGGGTACCACAAAACCTGAGCATCCTGATTTAGTGGAAGGTGTCCTTGCTCATGGTAGAGGGGTTTGACTAGATGGCCTTTAAAGGTCCCTTCCAACCCAAACCATTCAATGGTTCTATGAAAATTAAAGACTTTTGTTAGCAATTATGGGTAGATGATACCATGGTGAGTGTTGTATCAGGGTGGTTGTTTGGTGGGAAATCCAGCCCTAGAGATCCAGAGGAATGAAGGAGAAGAGAGGGTGAGATGGTGAGAAGTTTAGAAAGGGCATGAGAAGGTGCTTTGGGTCAAAGTTGTGCTCTTAAAAAAATCCATAAATGCATATATATATATATATATATAAATTCATAGTTTGAAACACTTTTGCAATTGGATAATTTAATTTGTGTCTAATCCTAATATCACTGAGGAAAGATCCAATTACAGACATTTAAAAACCTTATCAGCAACACAGTTCTATTCCCATTTTCAGTGACAAGTTATTATTGCAGATATCAATGATGATTTAGACAGCTCTTGACTTGATTGGCTGGGAGTAGTCCCAGCAGGTGAGATAGCTCACTGTGTGCTAAACTTGATGTTTTCTCTCAAGGTCCTTGATTACAGGAAAACCTTTAGCTATGTCAAAACAAAACAAGCAAAACAAAAGATATCCAGCTTACCTCCCCTCTACATTCATGAACTTGGCACCAGGACAAGGCTGAGAGCTGAGAACTGAACAGGACCTGTGTTAGCTTATTATTATTATTATTATTATTATTATTATTATTATTACATTTTGATAAAATGCTTTGGTTTTTCCTGAATGAAAGAAAAAGAACTTTTTCTTTCCAAACTCCTAATAAAACTGGTGGAGCTTGGGAAAAAAAGTACAGATGACATGGTTTCATCATCTTAAAAGTGTTCATGTGTCAAGGAGAAAAGCCATACCAGAATTTTTCTGCCCCTTCCAATTTATGGGAGATGTGTCCTCCTGCCACAGCTTGGGAGAACCAAGCATTGAGCTATTACTGATAAATTTGAGTGTTTCCATGGTGTGAATCTCCCACACTCACCTTCATCTGGACTTTCTTGATTTCAGCAGCTTTTAATACTTTTTGTGGTTATTGCTTTGGTGTCTCATCCTCCAGGATTTCTGTATGGATGTAGCAGTTTCTGCAGCATCTCTGCCCAGAGCAGGATGATGCTCCAAGCCCACAGGCAGCACGAGCACGCTCAACGCTAGAGAAATCCTGACTGTGGCCTTTTATTGAGTGATTTTGGGCAGGATTTGATGTTCATAAAAGTTGAGGCAGGTGGTGGGAAGCCTCACAACCTCTTGTGTATTAGGAAATAACTGGTCAAGTCAGGTCAGCCACTCAGGAAAATTCAGGAGGGTATAAAACATATGGGAAAAAAATTGAATAATGTGGTTGTGCTGGGGCATCACTGGTGATGAACATCTGCACCAAATTTCCAAGCAATGTTACCCCAAAGACTTTGGGGGCATCAAGTTATTGCCTTGATTTCTCCACTCTGTGCTGAACTGAGCTCTGCTGCGGATGGCCATTCTCTGTAGACCCAATTATGAGTGATCGATACAACTAATTCCCTAAATTCCTGAGAGCAGAGTCACTTTTCTTTCAGTCCCTTTCCTTTTTTTTTTTTTTGTCATCTCAAAATAAGCTTGCACAATATGCTGAGGGGAGCCTGCTGGAGCCCTGAGGGAGCTTTTGCAGGAACGTGGGGAAGGTGTATCACCTTTGGAAAAAGGGGCAGATAACTCAGGAAGTGTTAGTGTTTAAGGATGTCATTAGGTCATGCAGAAGGGAAATTAGAGAGACAAAAGCTCAATTAAAACTTTATCTGGCCTCTTCTGTAGAGGATAATAAAAAGTGTTTTTATCAATACATTAATAACAAAAGGAGGGCCAAGGAAAACCTCCATTCTTTATTGGACACAGGGGAAATATAGTTACCAAAGATGAGGAAAAGGCTGAGGTAATTAACACCTTCTTTGTCTCAGTCTTCAACAGTAAGACCAGTTATCCTCAGAACAACCAGCCCACTGAACTGGTAGACAGGGATGGGGAGCAGAATAGACCCCCTGCAATCCAGGAGGAAGCAGTTAGAGACCTGCTGGGCCACTTAGATGCTCACAAGTCTATGGGACAAGATGGGATCCATCCTAGGGTGATGAGGGAGCTTGCAGAAGAGCTCACCAAGCCACTCTTCATAATTTATCATCAGTCCTGGCTGACCAGGGAGGTCCCAGATGACTGGAAGCTGGCCAATGTGATGCCCATCCATAAGAAGGGCCAGAAGGAGGATCCAAGAAACTACAGGCCTGTCAGCCTGACCTCAGTGCTGGTTATGGAGCAGATCATTCTGAGTGTGATCACATAGCACCTACAGGACAACCAAGGGAACAGGCCCAGCCAGTGTGGATTTAGGAAGGGCAGGTCCTGCTTCACCAACTTGATCTCCTTTTATGACCAGGTGGATGAAGGTAAGGCTGTGGATGTTGTCTACCTGGACTTCAGCAAAGCCGTTTCCCATATCATACTCCTGGAAAAGCTGTCAGCCCTCGACTTGGACAGGGGTACTCTTCGCTGGATTAAGAACTGGCTGGACAGCCAGGCCCAGAGAGTGGTGGTGAATGGTGCCACATCCAGTTGGCAGCCAGTCACTAGCAGTGCCCCCTAAGGGATCAGTGTTGGGCCCAGTACAGTTTAATATCTTTATTGATGATCTGGATGAGGGGATCGAATCTACCATTAGCAAATTTGTGGATGACACCAAGTTGGAAGAGGGTGTCAATCTGCTGGAGGGTAGGAAGGCCCTGCAGAGGGACCTGGATAGATGGGCTGAGACCAAGAGCATGAGGTTTAAGAAGACCAAGTGCCATGTCCTACACTTCAGCCACAATAGTTCCATGCAGTGCTACAGGCTGGGGGCAGAATGGCTGGGAAGTGGCTCAGTGGAAAAGGACCTGGGGGTGCTGTTTGACAGCTGGCTGAACATGAGCCAGCGTGTGTTCATGTTGTCAAGAAGGCCAATGGCCTTCTGGCTTTTATCAGAGATAGTGTGGTCAGCAGAACCAGGGAAGTGATTGTCCCCCTGTACTCGGCACTGGTGATGCCACGCTTTGAGTGCTGTGTCCAGTTTTGGGCCCCTCACTACAAAAAAGGCATTGAGGTGCTAGAGTGGGTCCGGAGGAGTGCAGCAAGGCTGGTGAAGAGTCCGGAGCACAAGTCCTATGAGGAGCAGCTGAGGGAGCTGGGGGTGTTTGATCTGGAGAAAAGGAGGATCAGAGGGAACCTTATCATTCTCTACAACTCCCTGAAAGGAGATTATAGCCAGATGGGCATCAGCCTCTTCTCCCAGGCAACTAGCAACCAGAAGAGAGGACATAGCCTCAAGCTGTGCCAGGGGATGTTTAGGTTGGATATTATAATGAAATTATTCACAGTGAGGGTGATAGGTATTGGAATGGGCTGTCCAGGGAGGTGATGGAGTCAGCATCCTTGGAAGTGTTTAAGGAAAGACTGGATATGACACTCAGTGCCATGGTCTAGTTGACATGGTGGTGTTCGGTTATAGGGTGGACTCGATGATCTCAGAGGTCTTTTCCAACCTAATTGATTCTGTGAAACCATGGAAAATCTTAATAACCTAGTGATAGCAGCAAATGGAGGGATGCTTAATAATGAAATAATAGTGCAGATGTTTATAGCATTAAACATTATCAGTTTGCTGGAATATAGGAACACTCCCTGTTTGCTGTGAGTTTTCCAGGCATTTAGAAAGGGATGTGTTTGCTCCAAGGAGCTTGTAAAACACAATGTTTTTAACTCAAACGAGAATCCCAAAGCATTGAGTGATGTGGCTGTGAATTTCCTAGGATCTGGGTTTTTTGTAAGAGTTGGCAGCAGACAGAGTGGGAGTTGGATAGTGGGTCACTGCCATGACTCCAGGTTGCACAGGAGGAACACAATGGGGTGTTTTGAGGCAAAATCCATCTATCTGCTTCATTTGCCCAGATCCATACTCATTGCCACTAAAAAAGCCTTTTGGGGAAAAAAATGTCCATCACTGTAGGAAGCATCTCTGCATAATTTTTTTCTTCCTCTCCTGCCTCTGCTGCCCAAATGATGCTACTGGCTTTTCCCAGTGGATGCCAGAATCACGGAGGCAGGGAAGCTCTGCTGGGGTCCAAACAACCATGAAAAGCATCTTTGGTAGCAGGGAGGCCTGAGCCTACTTATCCAAGCTCAACCCTTATATTCTCATGTCTTTTTGACTAGACATCCAGTCAACAGCCGAAGTCCACAAATGAAAGAGGCTCTGGCGTATTTATACTGTGTGCTGGTATCGTCTCCTAAAAAAAATATCCTGGATTACCTAAGATTCATCCTTGAGGTCTGGTCACCCCATATAATTGAAAAACCTAGTGGAATTCATTCAGCCCTCCATAAAGGTCTGTTCATTCATTGCCAAGGCAGTTGTTTTTTTGTGGTTTGGGGTTTTGTTTTTTTTTTTTTTTTAATGTTCTGACAATTAAATAACTCTTTGTAAGCAGCAATGAGCTACTTGTTAAGTGGTCTTCACTAATGCAAGCACAAATATCAAGTGAAAAAGGCTTCCCCCCCTGCTGCCTCCTGAAAGGGATGCTTTTATGTCCAAATAAATAAAAACCTATAAGAATTTCAGTATGTTCAATGTGTAGCAGGCAGGTGGAGGGAGGGAAGTGATGGCTGGTTGAGATGAGGATGTATAAAGGAGCATTCTCCCCCTGTATTCAGTAGTATCCCCTCTATGGACTGAGGGGCATCCCCCCAAATTCCTCTATCTCCTGAGCATTACCCTCCTTAATGGGTGGAGGAAACACTATGCTGGGCATGTTTCTTGACCAACTGGGGGCACCCCATTTGGGTTAGGAGAGAGGTAACTCAAACCACCCACCTTATTCCCCTTCATTCCCTTGAGTGGTGCTAGATTTCAGCAGGATATAAAATTATTGGCAACAAAGTCTTGGGAGGCACTGAAAAGGGGAGATGGAAGGACAAACTGGGGTGCACCTTGATGAATGCTGTCCCAGGGACCACCTTCCCACTGCCGGAACTCCCATCCCCACTTTCACCCTGGAGGGAGGGTCCCTATTATGGGGCATACACAACCAGGCCCATTTTTAGTAGCTGCCTCCAGCAACTGGAGAAATATTTCCCCCACTGGGATAGAAATGAGGAAATTAAAAGTGTGTGGCTGAGTTTTGTTTTTGTTCTCTTAAAAGCACAGTGCAGGGCTTGAAACACAACTCAGAAGAAAAATGCCTGCACTGGGGAAATGGGCTTTTTAATACCAAAAAATAAAGAAAATGGGGCAGCCAACATGTTCCTGCCATTGCTTATGTTGGGCAAAGGGGTTTGGGGGTCCACAAAAAGAGCTTTGGGGTGCTGGGTTACCCACTATTCCCATTACCATATCTGCTCCCATGCTGCAGGGGATTATTTTGGTAGCACTCACTAGCATACCAAGCTTCCAAGCTTGATTTTTTTTTATTAAATGCAATTACAGAGACGAATAGTTCCCAGGTCTTAACATGACTACCAAGGCTGGAACGAATTACCTGCTGAGCAGTGCCAGGCTTTTAGGGATCCTTCATGAGGAAAAGGGGCTTTTCACATTCCCTCCCCCCCCCCAACTTGGATTTTTCCTGCTACATTGTATCCCTGCTTCTTGCACAGGATAGCTATGCGCAAGGAAGTAAAAAAAAAAAGCTACATGAATGAATTTCGGGGGGCGTTAGGCCATTTTTGTTAAGAAGTATGAGATTTTTGGTCCCCACCATCTCTCAGTGCTTCCCACAAGTTGGGGTGTCATCCAATGTCTCCATCCTCTCCACCACCCAGGCTCTGACTACAGGTAGGGAAAAGCCCTGTGAACTAGAGTAGGTGAGTCCTTGCCCCCTCTGGTCCCATGGGGTGACCTTCAGTAGAGAACTTTTTGGATAATTGGTTAGCTGAGAAAGGACATTTCGATGTGATACCAATGGATAAGGATAGGGGAAACAAGCTGGGAACTGAGCAACCAGTGTCCAATCACTGACAAAGGTCACAGTGACCTTCTCTGAAACGGGAAGACCGGGGAGAAAATCGCTTGCCAGAAAATGTAGTTATCTTAGGTAGAAAAGTTAGAAGAATGCAAACATAGAAGCAAAATAATTGTTAGAAGATAGAAGTAGGTGTGGTTGATCTAAGTGTGCTTTAACCAATAATGAGCTCAGCTTTTGCAATATGTATAAGCTTCATTAACACCAATATAAATATGTGTGGGTGTCGCAGACATCTTTCATGAAAAATCCTTTCTTAGGATTTTTCCTTGTGACAAGCTGCAGTTCAGCAACCAAAGTAAACAATGGTTATCTGCTGCTGTGGAATGCAACAGGTGATTGGTCTCCTGTGGGTGTTTGGATTTCTTGACCACTCATGGCAGAGCTGGCTCTTGCTCTGTCTGAGACACAGATCCTTGTTATTCATTCTTTTCTATTCTTAGCTTAGCTAGCTGCTGAAGAAACTTTTCCTTTCTATTGCTTTTTAGTATAGTCTTAATGTAACATATATCATAAAATAATAAATCAAGCCTTCTGATCATGGAGTCAACATTCTCGTCTCTTCTTCATCCTGAAAACCCTTGTGACCACAGTCACAATTGGTGACCCCCGACTGAGGAGGACAATCATCACTTGGTGAGACCACCAGAGGAGCATTGCTGCACTGGGTAAATCTCAAATGTGTGGCATTGATGGTTGCTTCACAAGTGACCACAGAAGTGGATTCTAGCCAGGAGCTGAAGAACTGAAGATCCGAATTTGGACAGAGTTCACAGCAAGGCTGACCACAAAGAGAACCTTCTGAAAAGCCTCCAGGAAGATGTTCGGAAAGCTCAGCAGAACCGTGCAGATAGCCAGAGAGTCCTGGACACTGTCACAAGGTACTGTTGGTTTTTCCCCTCCTAAAGATGAGGCCATTCGCAGTTTGTGGCTGCTCATCTGGAGGACTCCTCCCCTAGAGGATGAGGTTCCATTCTCCCCTTCAGAGGAGAAACTTATTGCCCTCTGGCAAAAATGGGGTGAAGAGGACAGAATTCTCCTGTTGGAGGCAGATCTCTATGAGTTTTTTCGATGGGCAAAGCTCTTTGGTTTTTTTACGAATGTGCTATATGCCCTCGATATGTTTGTCTGGGAGTGTATGGGCTCCATTTTCCAATTCTTTTTATACCGGGGGTTCGGATGCCCCTCGATTTATCCAACCTTTTTGAAGCTCTTTCTAGTCTTGAAACGGAGAGCAGCTGTTTTTCCCTGGATTGCTAACTGCAAGGGGAAAGCCCCGTTCCCCCCAATTCCGGGGGAAGACCCTTTGGAGGGGGACGCTCTGCTGCTTTCCAGCCCCCCCGAACCACAGTGGGGGGGCGAAGTTTCGCCCGCAGCCGAAGTTTTTTTTACCGCGTCTTCGGAGCATGCTCAGACGGAGCCGTTTGTTCCCCCCTCCCGTTGTTCTCAGGGGGGATGGGAGTGGGCGGCGCTGCCCCGGCCAGCGCCACGGGCACCGCCCCGGCCAGCGCCACGGGCACCGCCCCAACCCGCCCCGCGGGTGCGGGCGGTTCCCCGCGCGGCCCGTCCCGCGGCCGCCCCTCCGGGGGAGCCTGTGGGCGCTCCGGCCGCGGTTCCGCCGGCTTCCCTGCCTGCATCTATCTCAGAGACACCGCTTCCCGCGGCTGCGCCGATGTTGCTGGGCAACAGCGATCCACCGCTCCCCCCGGCCGTCCCGCCGCCTTCTGCGACTGCGGTTCCGCGGCCGATGTCAGAGTCCGGCGCAGAAGCTGCCGACCCCGTGCCGCCCCCGCCGCCCCCGCCGCCTCCCCAGGCGGCCCCGCTGCCCGCCCCTGCGGGGACTCCGTTCTCCATGTCCGCGTCAGAGGCTGCCTTGGAGCCGGTGGCAGCAGCAGAGGCGCCTCCTGCATCCAGCGTGACTTCCTCCCCGAGTTTTTCGGGTTGTCCCGGGGCTGCCCCTACGGGGGGAGCTGGGACAGGGGAAGAGGGCGTCAGCCTGTCCTTCCGTGGAGGAGGCATGGCCCGACAGCTGGCTGTGGGCGCAGCGCGGCTGCCTGTTTTCAAGATCAGCATTCTTGGCGGGTTGGGGGGTGTTTGGTCCGGGTTTTCCCCCTGGGGGATGCGAATGTCTCTGCCGCCCCTCGCACGCCCCAGCGGCGAGGGGGAGGTGGGTCCCGAAAGTTCTGCCCCTGGTCCCCAGCCCAGAGGGGGTGGGGGTGGTGCCGTGAGGCAGATGGGAGGAACACCTGGTGCATTTGCATTGCAGAGGCAGAGGGCACAGCAGGAAGCGAGCATCGCTTGTCTGCTGTGGGGAAAGGACATCCCCAGACCCGAGACGAAGTTTCTCGGGACAGCTTCTGTCTTCCCATTGCCGGCATGCCTCGGTGATTTTGGGGAAAGGAAGCGTTTGGTCACCCCTTCTGCCATTGTACTGGCAGCAGGGTGCGGGTCTGTGCCAATGCAGAGCCTGCCTCGGGGGCTGGGCCTGGGCTGTCTGGCTTGGTTGCTTGGGCCAGGGCCACCTCCCAGCCTCCTGTTGAGTTTGGGGGCTTTGCTTCCCCCTTCTGGTCCTGGGCCACCTTTCAGTGGGCCAGGTCTGGGGTTCCTGATCCTTCCACATGGGCCAGGGCCCCCAAGGGCCTCTCTCTGACTCCTCTGCTGCTGCTGCTGCTCTTTCCGACAAGACAAAAAAAAAAAAAAAAAAAAAAAAAAAAAAAAAAAAAATTAAATTGAATAAAAAAGGGTGAAAGAGCTGGCAGCAGCTCAGAGGCATTGAGGAGCCAGGGATTGGCTTCAGCCCAAGTTGTTCAATGAAGGGCTGTGGCAAGACATTTCAGAAATTTTCTAATTTTCTCAAAATTGTTTGAAGACTGTCAATGGACTTTTGATAAATATTGATGGACCTTTTTCTGTAGCAAGCCTGTTTCAGGACCAAAAGAAACTTTCAGATATGGCAAAGAGGAACATCTTCAAGCCATGGACTTTTCCTGAAACTCAGCTGCTTGGACTTGAATTTTCTTTGCATTGTTTTTGCATTTTCTTATATTATAGAATTGTTTTAGTAATATGATAGAATTTTATGTTCTACGGGTGAAGAAATTCCCAGTGCATTCCACAGGAGCACTTGAGTGGAGTTTGATTGGCAACAGATAACCTGTCAAGTGTTTGTCTTTTTCTTCGGCATGAGTACAGCAGAGAAAATTACAAACACTTTTTCCTTTTAATTTAACTAAATAAAAAAAGGTGACATGTCGCAGACATCTTTCATGAAAAATCCTTTCTTAGGATTTTTCCTTGTGACAAGCTGCAGTTCAGCAACCAAAGTAAACAATGGTTATCTGCTGCTGTGGAATGCAACAGGTGATTGGTCTCCTGTGGGTGTTTGGATTTCTTGACCACTCATGGCAGAGCTGGCTCTTGCTCTGTCTGAGACACAGATCCTTGTTATTCATTCTTTTCTATTCTTAGCTTAGCTAGCATCTGAAGAAACTTTTCCTTTCTATTGCTTTTTAGTATAGTCTTAATGTAACATATATCATAAAATAATAAATCAAGCCTTCTGATCATGGAGTCAACATTCTCGTCTCTTCTTCATCCTGAAAACCCTTGTGACCACAGTCACATGTGGGGTTTCAATAAACTTGGGGATTTGCTATTCATCGCATATGGTGTGTCGCATTTCTCCCACCGTATCACGACAAATGGTGACCCCGGACGTTCTTCTTCGGGACTAGCCACGGTCGGCGGCGTGAGAGGGGTTCAGGTCCTATCTGCAGCCGAGGACGGCAAAAGCACCGCTGAAAAAGGGAAGGTGCGAAGGCCCCGGGTGACCTGATAGCAGAGCCCGGCTGATACGTGCTGCCGAAGCTGGAAAAGGGCTGCAAGAAGCGCGCTATTATCGTTAACATGGATAAAGACAGGCAAGCAGCATATGATTTATTTACTGACTTTTTACGAAGGCGTCAGGTTAAGGGTATAGATTTACAGAAAGAGCTCCCTGGGTTGTTAGCTTATGGGTGTGCACAGGGGCTTTTTCGTAATCCGCACACGGTTCATGAATTGTCGGAGTGGCGTATATTTGGGGATAAGCTGTGGCAGGCAGTCATAGATGATGATAAGACCACGAGAAAGTTGGGAAAGTTATGGCGTGTCGTGCATGCTGAATTCTTGAAATACCAGGCAGAGGAAAGAGCTGCCCAGCAGACTAGTGCAGCCCATGAAAGAGACAGGAGTTACGGAGACTGGTTTGGCTCCCCGCCGATACAAGCTCCTGCTCTAAACAGCAGCTCCCTGCAGCTATCGGCTCCTGCTTCGGGCAGCAGCTCCCCCCCCGCGTACTCCAGCCGTGCCGTCCGCGCCGCCTGTCCCGGTGTTAAACCCTACACCTCCTCCGCCTCCTCCCGCTCCGGACCCGCGCCCTCTGCCTCCCCGCCGCAGCGCACAGCCCGCAGCCGCCCCGCCGGAGGGGCTCGTGCCGGCCCCGGCCCTGGGCGACTTAACAGCTGCAGCGCGGCCGCCTCCCGTCCCGCTCCGCTCCGCAGCCGCCCCGCCCCCGAGCCGAGGGGGGGGCGGCAGGACGGGCCTCCCAACCCCCGTGGGGAAGCAGGCTCTGGGGAGTCCGCCCGCCCCGCGGCTGCCCGGCGCGGTTCTGCTTCCTGGCCACCAGCCGCCGCGCCCGGACACAAGCAGCAGCGGCCAGTAACCCTGCTGTCTATTCACCCGGAAAAGGTTCCAACTGGGGTAAAATGACCGCTCATTATTGATGGGTTACCTATGGGAGCTTTGCTTTTAGGACGTTCCTCAGCTACAATGATGGGATTATTTGTTTTACCTAACCTGGCTATGTTGCCAAGGGACTGGCCACTTTTGATTATTGATCTGAAGGACTGCTTCTTTACTATTGCTCTTCATCCTCGAGACACTACAGCAGATATTGGACTGTGTTATACAAGGCAGTGTTCGGAGACGTGATCTTGATCTCCCTGTACAGCTGACAGTTTGGTGTGGACAAAAATTTTTACTGGGTGCACTTACTCAGCATAACAGAAAAAACGGGGGAGACATGGGCCTTGGAATGGATATCTCCTCCACTTCAACAACATAAAACCCTTCTTCAGAAAATTGAGATTTTAGCTGATTTGCTCAAAAAGGGTCGTGATAGGACAATGGGGTTGGATTCAATGCCCAAAAAGATCACTAAAGCCCTTATCGGATGCTATAACTGTTTACACAGATGCAGGAAGAAAATCCAAAACTGCTGCAGTGACCTGGCGAGAAAAGGGACAATGGCATCATCACATACTCCGAGCTACTGAGTTGGACACTTTGCAAACGATGGAGATATTGGCTGTTGTATGGGCCATGATGCATTTCTCTGGACCTCTTAACATTGTAACAGATTCTTTGTATGTTGCAGGAGTGTGTGAGCGAATAGAGGATGCCTCTATAAAAGAGGTTCAGAACAGGAGGTTACATGAGCTGTTTATGCAACTGCAGAGAGCAATTAAGCTAAGAAAGCATTCCTTCTGTGTTATCCATATCAGAAGTCACAAATGGGATATTGGTCTGGGAGAAGGTAACATGCGAGCAGATAAATTAGTCTCAATCACACAAGCAACTCCGATTCCCAAACAAACCATAGCCAGAGAGGCACACTCCATGTTCCACCAGAATGCAAAGGGCCTCCATAGAGAATTTCAGATATCTATGGAGGAGGCTCGGACAATAGTCAAAGCCTGTCCTATATGCAGTCATCATAATGGAGGCTGTGGCTTAGGTCTGGGAGTTTACCCGAGAGGGCTGAGCACAAATGAGACCTGGCAAATGGACGTCACACATGTGGCAGAGTTTGGGAGGTTGAAGTATGTACATGTTACCATAGACACTTACAGTCATTTTATATGGGCCACAGCACAGACCGGTGAAAAAGCAGGGCAGGTAGAGAGACATCTCAGCAGTTGTTTTGCAGTAATGGGAGTGCCACAGCGCATCAAGACAGATAATGGGCCTGCTTACTGTAGCAAAAGAATAAAGCAGTTTCTGCAAACGTGGGGAATAGAGCACATAACAGGCATCCCCAATTCTCCTACAGGGCAAGCGATTGTTGAGAGAGCAAATGGTACCTTGAAAAGATATCTGAGTAAATATAGGGATACCAGAAAGCCACAAGAGAGATTGTTAAAGTGCTTGTTTGTCTTGAACCACCTGTGTGTTTTTGGGGAAAATAAGGTTCCTGCTGTGATTCGTCACTATGTACATGAAACAGATGGTGTAAAGAAAGATGTATGGGTGAGATACAGGGATCCCAAAACAGGACAATGGCAAGGTCCTGCTAAGGTGTTATATTGGGGCCGCGGATATCTTTGTGTTTCTACTCCTACAGGACCTTTGTGGGTACCTGCTAAGTGGACCCGAGCAGCTGTGTTTGATGGAACATCTCGACCGGCTGAGCGAAGGGGATCGTCAGCGGGTGGAGACGAAGCTGCTGATCATCCTTCGACCGATACTTCTCAAACTGAAAGGACAGTGTGATGCTGCCATCGATCGAGCAGTTGATCGGTGCAAATCTCTTGATAATATATTAAGCTTGTATTTGATGCTTTCTGAGTTGGAATTTGAGGGGCCTAGGAATTTAGCTTGTATTAAGTGTCAAGATAGACGTTGTACTGCATGGGTACTGTTTTTTGTGGAGGTTGTCAGGAGACTAAGTGGGTGCACCAAACTCGATTACCTGAGTTGTGGTGTGAAAGGTGTGGCTTCTATTGGCGGTTTAACTCTTGGCAGAGGGATCTTACATCGTTCACAGGACTGCCTGGTTTCCAAGGGTTACAATTGTATGAGTCCCCAGAACAGAAGATTCTCGCGTGGTTTAGGTGGGAAATACAACATTTAGTCAGACGTATTCTGGGGATATCTCGGTCCTGTATTTTGCAGACTAAGTGTGGTAGAAATATTCCTCTGGCACAGGCGAACGTGATAGGTCCTATTTTGGTGGGTCAGGATCCCAACCAAGTGTGGGAGGATTGTCTGAAAAGCTTAAAGGGGCTGAAGCTAAGGAGAAAGAGACGTTCTTAAGAGTTTGTGACAGGCATGATGGCCGAGTGGCCCAAAAGGGTGCCTGAGAAAATCAAGGTGGGATGGAAACTTTATGTTGTTGCCTTATCAATTTTTGCTTCTTTTGGGGACAGTGTAGACCATCAGGAATGGGCCCCTCCTCAGCCCAAAACTAACATATGGGTCACCCTGGCAAACCTAACTAAACAGGAGACCATTTGCCTGTCACTGTCTTCTCCTGGCAATCCTTTCACAACTTGTTTGGTTGGATTACCAGCAGATCCCTGGCCGTGCCCTTTACATGTGCCAACTTGCAAGGCCAGCAATGCTAGGATGAGTGTGGACAATTGGGATCAATGGATTTCCCGCTTTCCTCTAGCACCACAGGAACCCCAAGAGTTAGAGTTGTTAGGGTCAGTGATGGCAGATGCATGCATTCATTTTAACCATAGAAGCCTGCTGTCAGTCAAGAACCACTCTAATGTTGTGACTTCTAGCATGGCTGTCTACCGGAATGCATCGGCCTGGTGCAATTATACAACGAAGAGAGTGTCAGTCTCATCCAATGACCCTATTCAATTGCCAGCAGGATATTTCCTAATATGTGGAGACCGTGCTTGGGCCGGTATCCCGTCAATGCTGCACGGGGGACCATGTACACTTGGACGACTGTCTCTACTTACACCTAACATGTCCATGATACTAAACATGAGCCGCCGCCATCGTAGAGGCAAACGAATGGCTCATGCATTTGCAGCAGACTGCCGGGACGATGTAAAGTTTTGGTCCCCAGCGGCCATAGTTGCAGCATCTTTCTTAACTCCAGGGGTATCAGAGCAGGTGCTCATGCTATTTTAAATAAGTTAGGGTGTTGGCTTGCTAAACAAACAAATGCAACTTCTTTAGCAATTTCCAGTCTTTTGCTTGATGTAGATTCTATTCGCCATGCGACGCTTCAAAATAGAGCTGCAATTGATTTTCTCTTACTTGCACAAGGCCATGGTTGTGATGAATTTGAGGGCATGTGTTGCATGAATCTCTCTGATCATGCACAATCTGTACACTCACAGCTCACTGAGTTACGGAGGTTAACTGGGAATTTACAGGTGGAATCAGGCCTTGGTATTGATGGATGGCTCAAATCTTTAAACTTAGGATCATGGTTACGTTCTATTGTTAAGATTAGCATTGTAGTAGCTATTGTAGCTTTGCTGTTAGTATTAGTTTTGCCTTGTTTTTGTATATGCTTACAGAATATGGTGCGAAAGATGATAACTACCGCATTTAATCAAACCATGCTTGTTCAACAGAAAAACAGGGGAGATGTAGAGAGCTTTTTGGATAATTGGTTAGCTGAGAAAGGACATTTCGATGTGATACCAATGGATAAGGATAGGGGAAACAAGCTGGGAACTGAGCAACCAGTGTCCAATCACTGACAAAGGTCACAGTGACCTTCTCTGAAACGGGAAGACGGGGGAGAAAATCGCTTGCCAGAAAATGTAGTTATCTTAGGTAGAAAAGTTAGAAGAATGCAAACATAGAAGCAAAATAATTGTTAGAAGATAGAAGTAGGTGTGGTTGATCTAAGTGTGCTTTAACCAATAATGAGCTCAGCTTTTGCACTATGTATAAGCTTCATTAACACCAATATAAATATGTGTGGGGTTTCAATAAACTTCGGGATTTGCTATTCATCGCATATGGTGTGTCGCATTTCTCCCGCCGTATCACGACAACCTTCAATGTGGTTTTCTTAGCAGCACCTCATTTCCTCATTTTTTCTCAGCATCTGTGTCGAGTAGATAGTTATTTATGGAAGTGGATCCACTATCTGGTGAGTGAAAATAAGGACATTTAGGGTGTTTGGTCTTGGTAAATGCAGCTGGCTAGAGCATCTCATCTCTCCTAGTGCCACTGAAGGTGGTCCTGGTGATGGTTTGAGTGAGGGTGACTGCACCATGGATGCTGCTGGTAGGTCTCAAGCCACTTTTGAAGGTAGACATGGTGATTTAAGACTCATAATTCTAACTAGAATTAGGTGCTGAAATGACACAGGAATTCCCCAAATCTGGGTCAACTTAAATGGTCCTAATAACATTGCTTTTGGAAATGGTGGTGTGCCATGGGTGTTGGTGTGTACGTGGAGAGTGTCATGAACACATTGGTAGGCAATGACCTGCCAGCATTGTGTCACTTTTGGGTTGTATTACCCCTTTTGGTGCTAAATTTCTGTTTTTCTTCCTTTTTTTCTCCTGTTCTGTAGATTCCCAAGTTCTTCAGGAGCCAGGGGATCGGTCACATTGGTGTGTGGTGGCATACTGGGAAGAGAAGACACGCGTGGGTCGGCTGTACTCTGTCCAAGAGCCCTCCCTGGATATCTTCTATGATCTACCTCAGGGGAATGGTTTCTGCCTCAGACAGCTCAACTCAGAAAACAAAAGCCAACTGGTGCAGAAGGTCCGCGGCAAGATCGGCTACGGCATCCAGCTCACCAGGGAAGTGGATGGAGTGTGGGTGTACAACCGCAGCAGTTACCCCATCTTCATCAAGTCAGCCACACTGGACAACCCCGACTCCAGGATGTTGCTGGTTCACAAAGTGTTTCCAGGTTTTTCCATCAAGGCTTTTGACTATGAGAAGGCGTACAGCTTGCAGAGACCAAATGACCATGAGTTCATGCAGCAGCCATGGACAGGATTTACGGTTCAGATCAGCTTTGTGAAAGGCTGGGGCCAATGCTACACTAGACAGTTCATCAGCAGTTGCCCATGCTGGTTGGAGGTTATTTTAAATAACCGATAATTCAAGACAGAGTGGACTCAAGGCATTTATATTACTTTGCTGCTAATATTTCCTTCTGAGTGCTTTCTATTCATGCAAACTTTCTGTTTTTGTTTTGTTTAGTTTGTATGTCCCCCCCCTTTGTTTTGAGAAAAATCTTTGGAAATATTTGTTTTGTGCTTTGGGGTAGTTTGATAAACCTAGTTTTTTAAAGTATAAATGACCAATAACTCAGAAGGGTGAGAAAAGGGTGTGGCTCACATATGATAATTATTTCATGCCTCTGAAAGGATTATCCTATGTGATCAATTGATTCAGAAGCCACTTGCTATATGTTACAGTTCCTTTTCTTGGATAAAAGAACAAGATACTTGTATTTTTTATGCACCACCTTCCCATCCCTGGTGATGGTGACGCCAAGACCTCTTCCCCAGCAGTGCTAACCCCACATTGTTGCCAAAGAATGGTGCAAAATCTTCCCAACCAGGTCTTTACCCATCCTTTTTAATTTTTATTTTTTCTTGTTGCTGAGTTGGCACCTTGTCACTGTGTTTATTCTTCCACTGTTTTTTTTTTTTTTTGTATGGTCATGAATTGATGCAAGGGGAGAAAATAATAGCAGAGAAACCTCTTGCATGGACCGCACTTTATCATTTGAGCTGATATAAAGCAACAGAAGCCTAAGCCTAAAAAAACCAAAACAAAGCAAAACCAACAAAACAAATAAAAAACAAATGGGAAGAAAAAAGAAAAAGTGTTGACAATAGTTGGTCTGTTGTAACTTCTTAGATCAGGTTATCCCAGTAACATTCAATTTGAAAATGCAGTTGTGCTTTCATTTCTTCTTGAAATCATACACTAGTATGATACTTTTGCACTCTTCTTAGCTCAATGAGCATGTTTAGACCTTAACATAAGCTATTTTTCTATATATAAAGGTTTAAATGAACAAGAGAGCATTCTCATTGGAACTTTAGCACTGTAGTGCTTTGGAAATACACACAAAAAAAGGACTCCTTAAGACCCCCTGAGATTTATTAAAGAAAAAATGCATTTTATGTTATATATAAATATATTATTACTTGCAAATATAAAGACGTTTTATAAGCACCATTATTTATGTATTGTGCAATGTGTATAAATGAGAAAAAAAAAGAAATATGCACTTTGCTTTGATATAAATGCAATTAACAAATGCTAAATTAAAAAAAAAAAAGAGCATGAAATTGCTGGGTTTTTCTATGGGTGTTATCATCCAGATGAATGTTTTTTTCTAAAGGAGCTTATGTTCCATTAAAAAATAAAAATGTACACTTGATCCCAGGCTGTGCCAAGTGTCTCTTTTAGTGGCAGGGATGAGGCAGGCAGGAGAGATGCTGCTCAAAGTGGGTACCACGTGGGGTTGGTGGTGGGGGCACCCACCCCAGTCAGCAGTTCTTGTGTGGGTAGCACCCAGATAGGGTCATCCTGAGCTTTGGTCTCCATTGGGGGCTGGTGGCTTGTGGCTTTGGGGTCCTTGGCATGGTTGCATCCCATCAACCCAAGTCTGGAGGGTCTGGCTGCCCAAAATCTGCTGGGGTTATTTTTGTTATTACTCCTGTTCTCATAATTTCAACGTAAAAGAACAGCCATGCTATGGACCCAGTTCCTATTTGGCCCTGTCCCAGTCCCTGAAGTACTGGGGGAGACCAAACTTTTGCTCTGTGCTGGAACATGAGTGGTCCATGCCACCAGTCAAGGAGGAAAATCTGAGAAGAGGGGAAAGCCAGTCCTCTAGGTTTTCCTCAACTATTTCTTGCCCCCTTCATCTCCCATGCCACTGGAAATAAAGGTTGTTTTTCCTTTTGCCCCCCTTGGCCTGCCTTCAGATGTTTACTGCTCCACATCCCACTTGCACATGGCCTCTGTCAGGGAGTGTGGGGGTACTAGTTGTCAGTTTCTCTGTGTCTGGATTGAAGCCATTTGAGATGGCAGTTTATGTTGGACTCAAGTGTTTATTATTTCTTATCAGTAAAACAGTCTCATTACTGTGAGTTTGGCAGCTTTTCATTAGAAGGCACAAAATGGCTAACAATCTCTTGTTACAAGGGCTTTTAAGACTAAACTATCCTATTAAGAAAAGACACCTAGATTATTTTCCCTTTTAACCCAACAACTGATCCCAAAGAGCCCGCAATGCAGACTTTTCTGCCCAATTACAAAATACCACCCAAATCCATGAAGAAGAAGGAAGAAGAAGCATGAAGAAGAAACCCAGGATGGCACCCTGCACCCTCCATCTTGCTTCCATCCACAACATACGAAAAATCCCAAAACCTAAATTTCTCACCAAGTGATACACCTACACTACTCTATAATCTATTTCACACTTTTGTGGATTCTAGTCTATCTTGAAGTCTAGGAAACTTTCTCCATGAATGAGGGTCAAAGTCAGTGCTCCCCTGGGGGTCAGGGCACCCCAGAGCAGACAGAGAAATATTCCCTGTGCCCTGGGTTTCCACATCTCCCCCTTATCTTTGAACCAAAAACAGTCCTTTGACAGCCTCATCCATCATCTGTCAGATACACTAAAGTAGACATGGCACAAATATTAAAAGGACTGCGACATTAATCAGTACGTACACACCTATCTTCAAAAATTCCCTCCATGCTGATGCAAGATTAAATCAACTGAACACACCATTTAGCCATGACTCATTCTCTTTCCTGAGTTTGGCCACTCCATCTTCTAATTGTTGTATGCTTTCATGACTAGATTTTGAATGATCAGACAAATTCATGCAACACATTCTTTCAAATTCCTCACATCTATGTCCTGGGCTATCTCGGGTGTGATAAATTCTCTGAGAGCTCATAAGACCTGGCTCGAGGAGAAACCTATCATGACACCAAAGTAGTAACAGGCCATGTGGACACACCAGAGGACTGCGTTTCAGAGATGTTTTGCAGATGTTTTCCACTTGTTCCATGAGGTGCGTACCATATCCTGGTGGTTAAAGCCCGGAAACCAAATTGTAGCATAGATGACTGTTCTTTGAATTGAGATCTGGGTTCTTGTCCCTGCTTATTGCTCCATGAGATGTGACCAAATCATTTAACCTTTCTGTTTCTCAGGATTTCCACTTGTGAGATACAGAGGTTACAAATTGTTGCTTCTCCTGAGAGGTGAAAGCAGAATATGGGAATAATGTACTCCTGAATGAACCCTTCTCACAGCAGCTTTTCAATATACATAGAGTTACAAAAAATGGTCAGAGGGCTGGAGCACCTCTCCTATGAAGACAGGCTGAAAGAGTTGGGTTTCTTCAGCCTGGAGTGTCTTAAGTGGGAAATAGGGGTATTGTATTCCTATTTATTAGAGGTGGGGCAGTTATCAGTGTTAATTGGGCAGTTTTCTTTATCTCTTCCACAACCAATATTCCCTCTGGGGACATATCTTCTGTTAATGGGCCATTGAGTCTCACTTCATGACTGATAAAAATAACAACATCCCATTGTGAGAAGCTCTGCCCAGAAGGAGAGGCCAAGCATTCCTACCTGGATATAATCAGAGATTTGGAAGACCACAAGCAGCCTTTTCCCACTGGATTCCCAGAGGAAGACCAGGCTGATCTACACCACCACTAGATCTTCAAAGGAAGATGGCACCCTTCTACAGGATCACTGTTTCAACAGAATCACACCCATCACTCCAGAAGGACTGCAGCCACCATTTCAATTGGACTACTACCAACACCCTGACCAACAGGGTGTCAGGTCATATTCTGACTCTATCTTTTATTTTGTATTACTGCATTGTTTTTTGGGTTTTTTTAAATTTTCTTCCCTAATAAAGAACTGTTATTCCCACTCCCATATCTTTGCCTGAGAGCCCCTTAATTACAAAATTATAACAATTTGGAGGGAGAGGATTTATATTTTCCATTTCAGGGGAGGCTCCTGCCTTCCTTAGCAGACACCTGTCTTTTCAAACCAAGACAAGGAGGTTCCAGGGAGACCTCATTTGGGGGGGGAGGGGGGGGTGGTGTTAAGGAGTGGCTGCATGGTATTTCATCTGTGTCTGGGCTTAAAACAATGAAGCCTTTCAATACTTAGAGCTTAGGAGAAAGATGGGGACAGAGTTTTTAGCAGGGCCTGTAGTGACAGGACAAGGGGTAATGGTTTTAAACTTAGAGAGGGGAGATTCAGACTAGATATAAGGAGATTTTTTATGATGAGTGTAGTGAAGCACTGTGAGACAGAGTAGAAATTCTCCAGAGTAGAAATCCATTTTGATTTAGGTGAAATGTACATCTTTGAGTTAAGTCTGTAGTTTGAAAACATAGCTATTTAGTCTGACTACCTGTTCTTGTAAAAAGCCTAGGCTCAGTGAAACTGCTTCAGTGAAGGACAGAGATAAGGGAAGGGAGACAGAGAGAGACATACTGCTGTGAGAGCAGGTCAACCTGACCTAGGAATTCTTTCTGATAAAGAAGAACTAGCAGCAACTGTCACGTGAAATTTGTAAAAATGAATATGTATGAATCTATTGTGAAATTGCATGCATATGGATTTGAGAGGGGGATAAAAAGGGACCTGGAGTTCCCAGAGGTATGCATGTCATTTTAGGGGAATGATTCCCACATGCGTCCAGCGCTGTAATAAACATACCGGCTTTACAACTTTCACAAAAGTTGTGGAGTTTTGATTATCTCCGCAAAACAACTGGCACAGGTTGCCCAGAGAGGTGGTAGATGCTCTATCCCTAGAAATATTCAAGGTCAGGTTGGACAGTGCTCTGAGAAACCTGATCTAGTTGAAGATGTCCCTGCCCATGGCAGGGGGGTTGGACTAGATGGCCTTTAAAAGTCCTTTCCAACCCAAACCATTCTATGGTTCTATGATAATGCAAAGAGGAAAAAATGATCTAGGGAAGCCAAGAGGCTGTCTGTTGAAGTGTCCCCATGATGGGCACAGTGCTAGTGGTCTATTTTATCACTTGCAGGGTGTAGCGAGGGTCTAGGATATCCTCTACACATACCATTTTACACTTTGTCCCACATGACTATCCGTGGCCATGGCTGGAGACACGTTGATCTGGCTGGACCTCCAGCTGGACATGGCTTTCCGGGTCAAATGTTACAGTGATAGTCTGGATGATGAGCTGAAAAACTTTACTTTATGGGATCTTTGCTTGCATTCATCTGTCAAAATAAAAGATCAGTCAATGCTGTTCACAGTAAGAAAGCTGAAAAATAGTCAGCAAAACTATGGCTTTCCAGTACTACAGCAGCTTTAGCTAAAATGTTCCAGCCTTCACCTCTTGCTGAACTAATTTTAGCCCTCATTCAATTAAAAAAAAAAAAAAAGAAAAAGAACATGATAGAAGGATGCTGAGCACCAACTCATATGTGTCCCCATCCACCACCCAGAGCTTGTTGATCTAGGGCTGGTAGATACAGGGTGGGAAGCAGTCTGAATAGGAAAATAGAGATTGGAGGTTAAGCAATGAAGAATTTCCTCTTGTCTAGGGTTTGCTGATGCTGTAAATCCATCTTTAGGACTCAGAAAAGCTGCAGCCACATAAAGCAATGCACTGACCTGGTATAAACGTGGTCTTATGTGGTCCTTCTGGCTTTGTGGTGTCTGGCTGGAGACTTGGTCTTGTTGTACCATTCTCACCTTACGTGAGTCCCTCTCCTGCTCACATAAACCCAGGGAGCTGGAAGTAATTTGTCAGAAATGCAGTTATATGGCCACTCTTGATCTGGTCAAACTTGGATGATCCAGTAATACCTGGATTAAAGGGCAGAACCATAGCCCTGACCCACCCTTAGATGGAAGAGCTGTGGGCAAGGGCAGAGCTGGCTCCTTCCCAAATGAAAACACAGATATCCATCCTCCAGGTTACTCCTGGCCAGTAATATAATGTCCTTTTTGCTCTATGCCCCCAGGACCTAAATTCTAGCACCTCCCCAGGTATGAGCACTCCCCATTTCCATGGACATTCATGGACATTTTCTAACAGAGCAGTGGTGGCCCTGGGACCTCACATATCATCATGCTCTGTACAGCTTAGCTGTGGTTTCTGCTCTTCCCTCCTTGGAAATCACTTTAGAGAAATCTCATTAATTTAAGAGGCTCAGACATTAGCTGGTTCAGACACTCAAATACAAATTTCCCAGTGAACAGTGGGCCATGTTTCCCTCCTCTCTTCCTTAGAAAAGGTTTTCTTTGGAAATTAGGGATATCTGAAATC
The DNA here is from genome assembly GCF_012460135.2 of Molothrus ater. Lineage (NCBI taxonomy): Eukaryota > Metazoa > Chordata > Aves > Passeriformes > Icteridae > Molothrus > Molothrus ater. The sequence continues at coordinate 9,093,098 of NC_050510.2, forward strand.
AGTATGTTCTAATTAACTGTACTCTTGCATTGAACCATGGCTCCAGCATCATCAGTGCTAAATCTTCTAATGATATACTGCAACTCAGTAAATTACAGCACAGTTGGGCCTTTTTTTTCCCAATGTTGCCAAGTGGTAATTGAAGTATGCAATAAAGAAGGGTCAAACTATGTATTTTTGCTGCTAAATCATATGCGAAACATGCTCAAAGTGTCAACTGCTGATAAAAGTTCCCTGCAAGGGAAAGAGGTAAAACTGCCATCCTGAGATCATGGTTTTCCACACAGGAAAATAATTTGCAAGTATATTTCCACTGGGATCGTGGTGCAGAGCCATGTGAGCCTCACTCAGGTGATGCTCATCATCTGATTCGTTCCCCATTGTCCCCAAGGCATCTGTGGGCTCTTGTCTTGAAGGTTGTCTGCAAGCCCATGAGGTAAATGAAACCTTCTCCCCATGCAGCCCTGAGGACAAATTTGGTGGTAATGGGTTGGCAGCTCCAGACAATTCAAAGAGGGAGTCCTTGGAACAGTATTTGCTTTATGCTGGTTGTACTTTGCTCTCACTATTTACTGGTGTAAAGTTGTTCCAGTGGAGCTTAACTCAGGTAGCAAATGGTAACTCAGTTGGGTCTACATATATAGATGTATGTCCTGGTCTGCAAGGGCTTCTGGAGGCAAAGTGGTGAAGAACTGGCTTAAGATAAATTAATAAAATCACCCATACATGGAAACAGCATTTGCTTTGTGTTGTCTACATGTGTTTAAAAATAAAACCTGGTTTACTGGGCACACAGTTTGGCGACAAGATGTCAAGGTGGGAACAGATCACTGGTGCCTTAAGGGAGGAGATGAATGTGGGCTGGGACAACTGACTGGGAGAAATGTTCACAGCAAGAAGAAATGTATGGGGCTTCTCCTGTACCATTTATTTGTACAGTAGCATGGACTCACATGGGGTACTGAACCTTTTTGGGCCAGGCATTATAAAGAGAAAGACCTTGCCCCAAGCAGCCTATGCACAAGTGGCAATGAGAGATGTTGAGCTGGGGATGACAGCAAGGCCAGGATTCAACCTGAACTCCCAGCCCATGGTTGGAACAGTCCACCCCCTGTGACCCCACTGTGTCACCAGACTTTGACAGGAGGATATCCCTGCCCAGCCTTGCACAACAGAGCCAGAGGGACATCCCCGAACACTGCAGTGAGTCATGGTACACATTTTTGTGTGGCTTTAAGATGAAATGAAACAAAAACTGAAACACTTGAGAGGCTTGTGTAGCTCTTGTGGTTAACAGAGAAGTCACTGCTGTGTCACAATAACCAGACAAGGTCCCTGTCATCAGCTCTAGTGGAAAAGCCCAGGACATTTCCTCTTTGTCATGCTATAGGATCAGCATCATAAACTGCCAAATTGCTCCTGGTGATGAATCTGACCATCCTATTGGCTTTTTAAAAACACTTGTTTCTGAAAGCCAAGAGGCTCCAATGCTTACATGTCCGTCTGGTTGTCAGCTGTGCACCAAATAACTCCCGAACCTTGTGACAATGTCAATCAAGTTTGATGGAAATCTGAGGGTGAATTCAGTTCCCACTCTCAGAAATGAAAAGGGTTGGGTGGAGGGAGAAGACACAAAGTAGCAGTTGTCCTGCAGCAGAGGCAGGCAGACAGAGGGTGAGAGAGGAGAAGGCCGTTTGGTGTTCCACAGTGATGTCTTTATTGATTCTTCTGTGAAGGTCCCAGTAACAGCTCTTCTAACCAGAATAGGCTAAAACAGCCCATTATATGGGATACAGAGGGATCAGAAATTGTCCAATAGCAGGGATTAAGGGAAAGTGACTTATAGGCTTACAGAGAGATAAGCAGGGGTCCAAAGGCAGAAGAGAGGGGCTTCTAGCTATTCACCATGACTTGGCATTTCCTGTCTTTCTGCTCTCCACAGGGCCCTTGCAGGCCCTGTGCCTGCTACACTGGGAGCTGCCCTGCCCTGTCCTTCCCTGCCCTGCCCCCGGCCCCCTGCCCCCCCCCCTTCCCCCATGCAGCCATGCAGAAGGAAGAGAAAAGGAGTCAGTGTTGCGAGAAGCTGCCCATGGGAACTCACAGAGAGAAGGTATGAAAGTTTTATAGTAAGATGATAAACTGAGGGTGACAGATTGGTGCCAAGCACCGATGCCAACAATTGGTTGCCCGTATGGGGATGAGTCCTGACAATTATTTATCTATAACATGGTCTCCTGTATTCATCATGTCCTGAAGCAACAAACTTCTGCCCCTCTGTGGCTTTGCCTTTAGTGGTCGTATTTCAGGGTCTATCCCAGGATCCTAAAATCTGGGTTTTAAGCTTGGCTTTTGATATCTGGCCCATTTCTCCCTTGCATCTGTCAGTTACTCAGTGGTCCATGGTAGCCTGTTGTCTCGGTTTGAAAGACAGATGTCTGGTAGGGAAGGCAGGAGCCTCCCTTGGAATGGAGAATGTAAACCCCCTCCCTCTGAATTATTATAATTTTGAAATTAAGGGGCTCTCAGGCAAAGATATGAGGATAGGAATAACAATTCTTTACTAGTATGTATAATAAGGAAAACAAAACAATAATAACTATGGCATTAACAACAAACAGAACCAGGGACCCAGTAACAGCTTTGTCGGTCACTGTCACTTTCCTCTTTGGTGCAGTTACCATCACAGCTGGCAGGAATGAGCAAAAAATCCTGTGGTAATGGATGATATGTATCAGAAGGTCCATGGCAGTAGCTGGAAACTGCGGGACATGCCGGCAAGGCAGGAGTGTGTGAGCTACAGCATGGAGAAACCCGGAGCAGTACCGAAAAACCAGCAGGGGTGAGACATCGGTGGCCTGGCTCCGAGCAGGGCAGGAAGAGGCGAAGATTGGGATTTGTGAAAAACACGTTCACTCCCCTGTGAAAATTTAAACAGTTTATAAAGGACAATAGGAGACAAAAGACAGTAAAGATTATGGCTGGGTACGTCTTGGCACTCAGCCAAGAGCACATCTTCACCTTTGGGGATACCCCTTAAATACCTATTTCATTACATTATCGCTTTGCATATTCATAGACTTTTATGCATATCCATAAACTAGTTTACATTTTCCAGGAACTATTTTACATGGCCCCTCCTTGGGTCTGCTTTTTTAGAGCATGCGTGTTTCTTGGCTGTGGTTTTGGCTCCTTCTCTTTATCACTTCCCGTTTGGGCCTTGGTCCATACTTTCTTCAGATGGCAAATGCTGATAGTTGGCATATCAATAGCAGGGTCCTCATTACATATTCACTGGATGTCATCCCGACCAAACAGACAGTTCACTCATAACTATATCAGCTACCACTACTACTGTCAGGAAAATTAATCCACAAACATCAGAGGTTTATGTCCAAAAAGGAAACAGAGGAGCCCTTTTACTTTATTCAAATAAAGGGAGAGGCCATGGGACATTCCCCTGGGGTCTCTCAAATTTTTGGATGATGCAGCCTCCTTTTTATCCTAATTTCCCAACCGCATTTCCCTTCTCTCTTTTCCCATTGGCTGAGGTACTTGAGATGTACAGACTTCCCAAAATGCCTGATGCTGAAGATTTCCCTCTAATGTATAAACGTCCCTTTTAATTTTTAATTCTTATATGTGAAAAATGCGTATTTTATTATTGGCTTTTCGCAAATATTAAAATGAATATTATATGTGCTATGTTAGAAAGTTATGTTGAATTAATTTTCTTAATTAGTGTGTTAAATATAGTTTTAGGTTATAACATAATGTTAAAATAGAAACTATGTATGTGGGATATTTTTTTAAAGAAAGGAATGAGGTGGTCCCACCGAGATAGCAGCCACAGGACACCTAAATCTTTCAGAGAAAAAGAATTTATTGCTCCATTTTCAGAAGAAACGAACTTCTTCCCGCCTTGCTCAGTCCTGAAGATGCCGTCAGGATTCAGAGGAAGAAGTTGACATTGACCAGACAGAATCTTTCGTTTGAATGGAGTTTGTGCATCATGTATGAGGTATATGAATATGCAACAGGCTATTGTTTTTAAGGGTTAATCCTCTGTTAACGTGTGTCCTTTTTCGGGCTTATGCTGCCCAGAAAAAGGTACCCAGACGTCCGTAACTCTTTGTTTCTATTGTCTCATGTTGTCCTAAACCAAATTGTCCAAATTATCATTACTCTAATTGTATTATTATCTTTATAACCATTTTATTACTAATAAACTTTTAAAATTTTAAAAACAAGTGATTGGCGTTTTTCACATAAAATTAGTAATATACACAATGGATGTTTCGCCTTTTAACCCTTTTGCCTCTCCCAAAGCTCTGTCCATTGGCTCCTTCTTTGCTGTCCAGTGGTGGAGTTTACTTCCTTAAATCCTGCTTGGAGCTCAAGTGTTGCCATAGTGACAAGCCTATGTCCCCAAATATCCCAAAGCCAGGTAGTCCCCTGATGACAACGGAAGGGGATAAAACATAACCATAAATCCATAAAACTTTTCTTAACATATATACATGATATTTGCCTTTTAATTGTGAGAGTCAATCATCGCATTACTCATCTATCACATCTGTGATTGAAACTGTAATTATGCCATGGCCTGAACATCCCCATTGATGAACTTGGGCATGGGAAGAGCCTGAACCATGGTGGCTGCCATTCACTGCACTGCTCAGCCTTGATGTGAAAAAAGCCATTCACTTGTGTTAAAATTTAAGAAGTTTAATAGTAATAAAATAGTAATGAAAATAGTGATAAAAATTAGGATAATAAGAATTTGGCCAAAGTTAGAACAATAAAAGACAATAAAAATGCAAAGAATTACAGATGTCCGGGTGCTTTTGCATTTCTGCCACAAAAGCACACCTTGCTAACAAAGGATTAACCCTTAAAAGCAATAGCCTATTGCATATTCATATATCTCATACATGGTTCAAACATTCCTTTCAAACTAGAGGCTTTTCTGCTTAATGTCACTTCCCCCCCTCATCTTCTAAATCAATTGTCTCAGGCCCCTCGGAGTCTGGGTTGTTCGGATAAGGAGGCAATAATCCTTCTCTTGATATCTTGGTGTCTTGTTGCTGTTATCTCTATGTAAAGAATTTCTTGATTATCTTATCTATTCCTTGTGCTAGCTACAAAAAGTATCTTACATCACATAGTTTCTATTTTAATATAATGCTTGTGAAAAATGTGTATTTTATGAGTGACTTTTTGCCAATATTAAAATTAATATTAGATGTGTTATGTTAGAAAGTTATGTTGAATTAATTTTCTTAATTAGTGTGTTAAATATAGTTTTAGGTTATAACATAATGTTAAAATAGAAACTATTATACGTAAGATACTTTTTTTTAAGAGAGAACTCGCATTGAGATAGCAGCCACAGGACACCTAAATCTTTCAGAGAAAAAGAATTTATTGCTCCCTTATCAGAAGAAACTAACTTCTCCCCACTTTGCTCAGTCCTGAAGACGCTGTTAGGATTAAGTGGAAGAAGTTGACGATGACCAGTCAGAATCCTTTTTTTGAATGGAATTTATGCATAATGTATGAGGTATATGAATATGCAACAGGCTATTGTTTTTAAGGGTTAATCCTCTGTTAACGTGTGTCCTTTTTCGGGCTTATGCTGCCCAGAAAAAGGTACCCGGACTGTCCGTAACTCTTTGTTTCTATTGTCTCATATTGTCCTAAATCCTAATTGTCCAAATTTTTATTACTCTAATTATATTACTGTTTTTATAACCATTTTATTACTGTTAAGCTTTTAAAATTTTAAAAACAAGTGATCGGCGTTTTTCACATGCTATAGCCTAAAAAACCCTATATTTACCACACTGCTTAAAAGAGATTAATACAGCATTACTTAAAGGAAATTAATACAGCATAACTTTCCAACATAACACACGTAGTATTCATTTTAATATTTGCGAAGAGCCAATCATATAATATGCATTTTTCACAATCCTCCCTCTTTCGTTTCATAAATCATTTGGCTTGAGCAATATTTCCTTGTTTTCTAGCCTTCATTATTTGCTCATTTTCTTCACAAATCAATCTTGCTTCTTTGAAGGGTTCATCTATATTATTTTGTTTCTTTAACACCATGTCCTGGTTAAGGGCAAATTTGGGAGAAAACCTCCAAAACCCCCAGAAAGGAAACCCACACGGCCCCTCCCCCCAATCAGTTTGGGAAGAATTTCCTTAGAGAGAAGTGGAAAAAACCTGTTTATTTAACGGGCAAAGCACTCCCCAGCACAAAAAATGAACAATATCAGATGGCAAAACTCATTCATCGCTCTGAAGAGATGACAAATTCAGAAAATCTCTCCGGTGAGTGGTCGCTCTCTTATCAGTCCCTCTGGCGCTGAGAAAGGCTGCTGCCAGGAGTAGGCCCCGGTAGGCAACAAAGTGCGAGCTCTCAGTGTTTCCCCAGCTCCCAGTCTGGAGCAGATTCGAGCCTCCGCTAGCTAAACTAACTAAAAAACAACGGAGTGCCATGTTCTGCCCCGTCCGTGCCCAGACACCACTGTGGAGGAGTGAGAGCAGGCTGATAACAAAACTCCATGCTTCTACTTCTCCCTTCCTTGCTTTCAGAGCCAGTTTTGAAGGCACAGAATGTAATATCCAGCATGAACAGAACACCCGATTGGGGATATGAGCATCATAACGTCAACCGAGGACATTCCACCCCTTATCCCCATATAGTCAACATACTACCAAACATCATGCATTTTTTTCACCTAAAAACTTCCATCAGTTCCACCCAAAGAATTACAAGCAATACCCATCATGCCCCAATGCGTCCCCACACCAGACCGCTGAATCCAGTCCCCAGACTAAAGAGCTGCAGGATTCCCTACTTTCATTTTACTCACTCAAAACTCCATCTTTCACTTGCTCAGACCTTCAACACTTACACATTTCCTTCTGTCTCCTGTCTGTGTGGTTTAATGTAGACACAATGGCAGTAACATCCAACAAACAGTGATATTTGCATATGAGTCTCACCCCACAATCCGATCTCCCTGAGGTACACATCGTGTTGTTCCATCTCTCTGCATTATTCACCATGTGCAACCTGGTCCCTGAGCAAAGACATACCCACAAATGGGTTTGTCTGTACTCGAGGCAGAATTGATCCACACTGTCTTCCCTAACAAACCTCTGACACGTACCACTGGGACTTTATCTCCATCTATTACATTCAGGGACTCAGAGTGGGCAGGACCTGCTCAGTTGGTGGAGCCTTGGGTGTTAACTAACCAGGTAGCCTTTGCTAAATGCTGCTCCCAATTTTTGAAAGATCCCCCACCCAAGGCTTTCAACTGTGTTTTCAACAGTCCATTGTACCTCTCCACTTTTCCTGAAGCTGGTGCATGGTAGGAGATATGGTACACCCACTCAATGCCATGTTCCCTAGCTCAGGTGTTGATAAGGCTGTTCTTGAAATTAGTCCCATTGTCTGACTCAATCCTCTCAGGGGTACCATGCCTCCAAAAGATCTGCTTTTCAAGGCCCAGGGTGGTGTTGCAGACAGTAGCATGAGACACCTACCCTGTAGGTTTCCAACCATCCTGTGGTGGCTTCTACTGTTGTGAGCACGTAGCACTTACCTTGGTGTGTCTGGGGCAGTGTGATGTAGGCAATCTGCCAGGCCTCCCCATACTTGTACTTGGACCACCGGCCACATTACCATAGGGGCTTCACTCACTTGGCCTGTTTGATGGCAGCACGTCTCACAGCCGTGGATAACCTGCGAAATACTGTCCATGGTTAAATCCACCCCTCGGTCTCATGCCCACTTATAGGTGGCATCTCTACCCTGATGGCCTGAGGCATCATGGGCCCATCGAGCTTGGAACAACTCTCCCTTGTGTTCCCAATCTAGGTCTATCTTTGCAGCCTGGTCTACCTGCTCATTGTTTTGGTGCTCCTCATTAGCTCTACTCTTGGGGACATGGGCATCTACATGACAGACTTTCACAGGTATCCTCCCTACCCTGGTAGTGATGTCTTTCCACTCTTCAGCAGCACAAATTGGTTTTCCTCTATGCTGCCAATTAGCCTCTTTCCACCTCTCCAGCCATTCCCACAGAGCATTGGCTACCATCCATGAAGCAGTGTAGAGGTAGAGCTTTGGCCATTTCTCTCTTTCTGCAATGTCCAGGGCCAGTTGAACAGCTTTGAGTTCTGCAAGTTGGCTGGATCCACCCTCTCCTTCTGTGGCCACTGCAACCTGTCATGTGGTGCTCCATACAGCTGCTTTCCACTTCTGATTCATCCCTACTATGCGACAAGAACCATCAGTGAAAAGAGCGTAGCATGTTTCCTCTGTTGACAGTTGGTTGTATGGTGGAGCTTCTTCAGCCTGTGTGATTTGTTCTTGTTCTTTATCCATGACACCAAAATTTTCATCTTCAGGCCAATTTGTAATTACTTCCAAAATCCCAGGGCAATTCAGTTTACCAATATGGGCGTGCTGTGTGATAAGAGCAATCCACTTGCTCCATGTAGCACTGGTGGCATGGTAGGTAGAGGGAACCTTGCCTTTGAACATCCACCTTAGCACCAGTAGTCAGGGTGCCTGGAGGAGTTGTGCTTCTATACCAATCACCTCTGAGGCGGCTTGGACTCCATAGGCAGCCAAGATTTCCTTCTTTGTTGGGGTGTAGTTGGCTTCAGACCCTCTGTAGCTTTGACTCCAAAATCCTAGTGATTAGCCTTGAGTCTCCCCAGGCACCTTCTGCCAAAGGCTCCAGGACAAGCCATGGCTCCCGGCTGCAGAGTAGAGCATGTTCTTCACATCTGGTCCTGTCCTGTCTGGGCCAAAGGCTACTGCATGAGCGATCTCCTGCTTAATCGGGGCAAAGGCTTGTTGCTGCTCAGGGCCCCAATGGAAATCGTTCTTCTTGCAGGTGACCAGGTAAAGAGGGCTCACAATCTGGCTGTACTCCGGAATATGCATTCTCCAAAAACCTATGGCGCCTAGGAAAGCTTGTGTTTCCTTCTTATTGGTTGGTGGAGACATTGCTGTGATCTTGTTGATGACATCTGTGGGAATCTGACGCTGTCCATCTTGCCACTTTACTGCCAGGAACTGGATCTCACGAGCTGGTCCCTTTACTTTGCTCTTTGTTGGTGAAACTTGCTTCCAGGAAGCCCCAGATACTTCCAAGGGGGCACCCTTTGAACTTTTTCCTCCTATAATTCAAAACCTACAGTTATCAAAACATTGACCACTCGGTCAAGTGCGTGTTGGAGCATATTGTCACTGGGAGCACACACAAGAACATCATCCATATGGTGTAGGAGGATGGCTTCCCCTACCTTGGCACATACAGGAGACAGTAACGAGGCTATGTACCATTTGCAGATAGTGGGAGAAGCTTTCATTCCTTGTAGCAACACTTTCCAATGGAATCAACTCATAGGAGCTTCCCAGTTTTTGGTTGGGACCAAGAATGCAAAACACGGGGCGTCACCTGGGTCAAGAGGAATTCTGAAAAAACAATCTTTGATATCAATAACTGTTAGATTCCAATTTTGGGGAAGCATCACTGGGGAGGGCATCCCTGCTTGAAGGGGTCCCATGTCAACAATGACTTCATTTATTTTTCTGAGATCATGGAGGAGCCACCACTTGTTTTTCCCATCTTTCTAATAATGAAAATTGGGGAGTTCCAGGGGCTGAATGTTGGCTCAATGTTACCTCGAGCCAACTGCTCCTCCACTAATTCATTGAGAGCCTGCAATTTTTCATTGCTGAGCAGCCACTGAGCTACCCATGCTGGCTCATTAGTGGTCCAATTCAGCTTCTGGGTAAGATGCTCCACAGTGGCCACTCTTAAAAATACCGAGGGGTTTTCAGGATTTCAGTGCATACTCCCCATTGTGACATGAGGTCCCTTCCCCACAAGGGAACCCTGTAATCTGCAACGAATGGGCATATATTAGCCAATTGCCAGTCTGACCCCTCAAATTGTAAGACACTTTTGGATATTCTTGCCAATTGGGCACCCCCTATGCCCTGTATTTTGCCTGCTACGTTTTGCAGTTCCCAATGCGATGGCCATGCCCTTTCGGGGATGATTGTCTCATCTGCTCCCGTGTCTAACAAGCCTTTCATCCCTATCCCATCCTGGCCTTGCCAAATATGGAGGGGAATCATAGGCTTGTCCTCACCCGCCACTTCTGCCCAGTAGACTTCTGGTGCTTGATTGTCTACTGGGATCTTTGCTGGAATAGGAATAGCCTGGGCGATGACCTGGTCCCTGGTTAAGTAAAATGGTGGGTGGATACAATGTGCCAAGAGAACAAGACCGCTCAGATTTGCTAAAAGCATCACTGGAACAATCTCGATCTCAGATGATATGTGGTTGGCATCACCCATGACAATATACTTCCCACCAGGTTCTAGAGGTATCAGTGTTTTTCCCCCAGTGGTTTGACATCTAGCAGTGTCCAGCTTCAGGACCTGCAAATCTTTTTGTCAGATGTTAGAAGTAGCAGCGGTGGCTGAGGCTGCCACACTTTGCTACAACTGTTAATATCAGCTGAGTGGGTGTCATGTCCAGTAATGTTATGTACTTTGGTTTTTATTTGTCCCACTCCCCCTTGCCCCTGGGACCCTGTTCTATTTTTCCATGCAAAGCAGGATCGTGCTTGCCCCACTAGTTTTTTGTAGTGGGTGCCCCTCCCCCATGGTTCTCTTTTGGTTCTGTCCAAGTGCGGTGGGGTGCTGGACAGGATTTGGCCATGTGCCTAATTTGCCCTCAGCAATAACAGGTTAGTGGTCCCTGTCGAAAGGGTGGTGTGTCGACAGCGGCAGTGGTGGTCGCTGCAACACTCCTGCCCAACGGTTGCGCTCTACTCCAGTCAGTTGCTATGAAGTTCTTGGTGCAGACCTCGATAATTGATGTTTACGAGGGTGGAGGGTCTAGTGGCATCCCTCTGATGATTTGCTGGCAGGCCTTGTTGCTGTTGGCCTTTGCCATTTTCAGGAGAATCACCACGTGTGAGTCTGGGTCCTCCACCTGTCTTTCAACTTGTACTTTCAATCTATTAATAAAATCTATAAAAGGTTTGTTGAGCTGCTGCCTGACAGCAGCAAAGCTGGCATGGAACCCATGGGAGGGAATTTGATGGAATGCCCTCTCAGCAGCTCCCTGGATTAAATCTAAAGTCGGCACAGCCAGCACGTTGGCTTGTAGCCTAGGCTCAGCACATTCCCCCTCACCACACAGGTGGTTCATAGTAATAACAATTCCAATTGAGTCATGGGAATGATTTGGAATCTGCAAAAGGTCAGAAAGAATCCCCCGCAACAATCTCTTACATGCCCCCTCCCACAGCAAGTATTCTGCTGGAGAGACAAGGCATTCAATCAAATACTTGAGATTGTATGACACTAAGATATCAGAGGAAAAGGTAGCTCTAAGTAAGCCATCAAAATACTCACTCCCCCCCCAAGATCTTTTTGGGCTTTGCAGATTTCTTTTTTACTTTCGAAGGGGAGAGGCACCCATTCTCAGAGGAAACTTTCCCTGTCATTACTAAAGGTCACCGGTGCAACGAAAGGAAGAGCCTCTTGTTTTCTGTTTAGAGATTTTGGATTGTAGCTTTTGGTTTTCACATTGCAGGAACCGGAAGCAGGAGCCTGGGATCCGGGGAAGGGGCATGGGAAATGAAAGTAGGAAGGGGTGGTTACCATGGAAGCTGCTGGGGGAGGAGAAAGGGGGGGTTAGGGGCACGGCTAGGGGCAAAGCAGCAGCATGAAGGGGTGGGGCCTTTAGGAGGAGGGGCTGAGGTGGGGGAGGAGGGACCCAAGGGAGGAGAAAGGGGAGAGGTTGGGGAGGGGAGGATATTGGGAAAGGCTGGAAGAAAGGGGTTCTGAGGAAGAGACACACATGCCGGAGACTTGACCATGTGGCCATCGCCATTTTGTGACCTGACCACGTGGTCGCCACCATTTTGAATAGGGGAAGGGAGGGGACTGGGAAAGGAGGGAAGAAAAGGATTGTGGGAAAGAGGAGCACATGTCTGGAGAGTGACCATGTGGTCATCACAATTTTGTGCTCTCTGGGGACCATTTTGAGGAGCAGAGAAAGTGTGAAATACGCCAATCACTTGTGTTAAAATTTTAGGAGTTCAATAGTAATAAAATAGTAATAAAATTAGGACAATAAGAATTTGGACAATCAAAATTAGGACAATAAAAGAATAAAAAGCAAAGAATTATGGCTGTCCATGTGCTTTTGCACTTCTGCCACAGAAGCACACCTTGCTAACAAAGAATTAGCCATTAAAAGCAATAGCCTATTGCATGTTCATATATCTCACACATGATTCAAACATTCTTTTCAAACAAAGGGTGTCTTCTGCTTAATTTCTGCTCCCTCATAATCTTGTAAATCAATTTCTTGGCCCCTAGAAATCTGGAAGAAGTCTGGATTGTCTGGATAAGGAGGCAATATTTCTTCTCTTGTGATCTTGGTGTCTTGTTGCTGTTATCTTTATGCAAAGAATTTCTTGGTTATCTTATTCATTCCTTGAGCTAGTTAAAAAAGTACCTTAGATCACATAGTTTCTATTTTAATATAATGTTATAGCCTAAAACAACATTTACCACATTACTTAAAAACATATAATACAGCACTACAGCACAACTTTCCAAAACAAGACATATAGTATTCATTTTAATGCCCAAAATACATGGGGCCTCTGGGCCAGTCACAATAGGGTGTTTCTTCCACTCATTTCCAGTCAGACTCCATCAGCTTCCACCAAAGTAAAATCCTGTGATCCCCCTGTCACACCAGCCATAGAGACAGATTCTGCCCCCACATGTCTCTATGGGATTAATGTGTGCTGTGCACCAGTATTGACCAAAGCTTTATATTTTTGTGTTTCTGATGTGCCAGGCCAACGAATCCGCACAGTCCAAAAAACAGAGTTTTCCCTAGCCTCTACCTGGCTAGAGGCAGGGCCCCTCTAAGCCTGGTTATCCTTCTTTCCTTGGGCATTTGTCTTGGAGGTTCCTTCAAGGGGATCGGACATGTCATCATCATCGCCATACCTGGCAGTTCGGCTACAGGCAACTGGAGCTGCTTTCCTTTTGGTGGAACTTCCTCTCTGAGTCTTGCCTTCCTTCAATTCATGCACCCATTGTGCCAGAGCAGCAGTAGATTTTCCATCCCATCTCCTCATGTTTTCTCTGCAATCACGCAGGAAGAACTACCGCTCAGCTCTTGGGGTGTACCTTCTCTCCCTGTCTGGGAAACATCTGTGTTGGATACCAGAATCTCTGATCTGTACTGACGAGATTTGGAAAAGGTCTTCTTTAACCTCCTCCCCGAGTTTCTTATGATTCTCCTCTATCTTGTCTTCTAATTTCTGCAGACATGTTTCCACCGCTGCGATTCTGGCATGTGTTGGGCCATGCGCAGCATCTGCATATGCTCGGAGCTTCTTTGACATATCAAGCACAGTCTCATCCCTTTCATCCCGCTTCATTATGGCTAAAGCAGAAGCATATTCGTGTGGCCCAAGTAGTACAAGTTTTCGCCATATCACAGACGTACATGGTACTAAGTCTGGATTCCTAGTTGTTATGTCATCTGAGAAGATAATTTCTGCCACTGCCATTTTTCTCAGGCATTGGATCCCTTGTTCTATAGTCTTCCACTGGGTTTGCTGCATATAGAGATCATCTGCACACAGGTATCTTTGTGCTACACATTCCAGGACCTGTGCCCAGAGGCCGTGAGGGTTAGCCCCCCTCATCATTCCTTGGTCGATGACAGGATCATGTGACAGGGATCCCAAATGCCTCGCTTCAGTGCCATCCAGAATTATAGCCTCACCTGCAGCTTCCCAAAGACGGACTAACCAACTAATTATAGATTCATCAGGTCGTCGAGTGCAATCCTTCCTTAGGCCACGAAGGTCCTTCAGGGAAAAGGACTCAATATTGGCTTCTGATCTTGCACCTGTTGCTTTGACTCCTGATTTTATGTCAGGAGGTGTTGAGGGTCCTTCTCCTGCATCATCATCATCATCCACTGGTCGATCAGTCTTGTCTGTGCACTTTCTGCTCCTCGTGCTAGTAGCAACAGCCATTGGTTAAGGCTTGCTGTCTGGTTTAGCTACTGGCTTTGTAACTGGGGTGTTGGCTGCAGCCTGAGTGACTGGGATAGTTGTTGATTTATCTCCCTGCCCCCCTTCCTCTGTCTGCAGCCCTACAGTATCTAGCAGTGTGTGATAAGCATATGCCAGGGCCCAGCTTACTGCAATGATCTTTTTCTCCTTAGGGTCATCATGGCACTTCTCTTTCAGGTATTTCCCCACCTCAGTTGGGTTCTGAATTTGTTCCTGTTGAAAGTCCCAGACTATATGGTCAGAAAATTCCTTGAGGATTTGGCCCATATCCTCCCATTTCCCACACCACTCAGAATTTTCCATGCCTGGGTCTACTCCTGGGTCAGGGGTCTCATCAGCCCGTCTAGAAATCTCAGCCCTCATTCTAGAGAAGCTGCAGACTGTATAGAGGAAGTTTACCACATTAAATACCAGAAAGATGGTCTCTTTAACATTCAGAGGAAACTGAACATTCTCCAATAGTGATGTAACTGATTCAGAGGAGAAGAAGGAAAGCAAAGGCTGAAAAGTCTCATTCCCTGCTCCTCCTCTAACAATCTGGGTGCATACCTGGAAGAGACTCCGCCACCTTTATAAACTTCCTACAAGTCATTACCACCAAGCCCATCCCAATAGCTATTGTAGTCAGTGCCCCTCTACTGCAAAAACTACATATTAGGGACAATACCAGAGCTATTTCTGGATAAGAAAATAAACCTAGGGACTATAGAGGTATTAAGACCTCCAAAAAACCTAGGGACCAGAAACGCATGCAAGCCTTCACCCCAAGCAACATTATGAATTCACCAACATGGCTACTAACTGCTCTATACCAACAGAGAGTAATTGCAATCAAAATACAATTAGAACAGGGTTTTTCCCCTCTCTTGAGCCACGTGTTGGGCACCAATAATTTGTCCAGGTTAAGGGCAAATTTGGGAGAAAACCTCCAAAAGGGGCTCCCCCAGAAAAGAAACCCACACAGACCGTCCCCTTAACCAGTTTGGGAAGAATTTCCTCAGCGAGAAGGCAAAAAAACCTGTTTATTTAACAGGCAAAGCACTCCCCAGCACAAAAAATGAACAATACCAGATGACAAAACTCATTTGTCACTCTGAAGAGATGACAAATTCGGAAAATCTCTCCAGTGGGTGGTTGCTGCCTTATCGGTCCCTCCGGTGCTGGGAAAGGCTGCTCCCAGGAGTAGGCCCCGGAAGGCTACAAAATGAAAGCTCTCGATGTTTCCCCAGGTCCAAGTCTGGAGCAGGTTCAAACAATTCCAAAAAAAAGGGAAAGAAAAGCAGTCCAGGGAACTTCTCTGCCTCAGCTAGCTAAACTAACAAACAAAACAACGGAGCGCCATGTTCTGCCCCGTCTGCGCCCAGACACCACAGTGGAGGAGTGAGAGCAGGCTGATAACAAAACTCCATGCTTCTTCTTCTCCCTGCCTTGCTCTCAGAGCCAGTCTTGAAGGCACAGAATGTAATATCCAGCATGAACAGAACACTCGATTGGGGATATGAGCATCATAACGTCAACATAATCCTCTGCACCGTTCTAGATGTAGTCAACTTTTGCTCCATGGGCATGGTCACTACTTGCATGCCTTGGACTACACTGGTGATGAGCCAAATGAAACAGGGGAATCAAACAAGGAAGAAATATTAGACCAGCTGGAGTGCATAAAAGGAAGAAGCCCAACTTCTTCCACCATTCTATTCCCAATATGTTATCCCATCAGCTAGTATTTAGCATTGATTCCCACTTTTCAAGCAGCACATGGGCAATTTTTCTGGTATCATTGACTATATCGAGGACAGCATCCCGATTGTCATCTGTTTTTAAACTACAATCTGATGTATTGAATTTTCCACAAACACCTCCTTCGTCAGCTACTAAATAGTCTAAAGCCAACCTATTCTGATACATGGCAGCACTTTTTTGGGTTTGTTGCCTTGATATTAATTCCATTGCCCAACCAGTTCTGTTTGTTATTATCTCTACAGCGGCTTGGAGCCTTATGATACAATTTAGCATATAAATCGGGGTTCCATATCTCCAACTCCCCTCTTGTGCCCAGGTGGCTGGCCCATACGTTTCCAATATGCATTCAAGGGGCCATTCCTCATCTCCCCATTTTTGGAATCTTCCAATCAAATCTCTTTTATTTCTCTTTAGGTCCTCATAAACTGGTATCCCTAATTGATCTCCATCAGGTCCCGGTAAAAGAAAAAATCCTGGTTCTATGATTCCCAGAGTACAGCTCCCTTTCCACTGAGAGGGGAGTTTTGGGTATACTCTTTTTCCACATATCCAAAATAAGCCATCTGGAGCTTTCCAATAATCATTTTTCTGTTGATCTATATTCTCCCAAAATTTGGAGATTTCTGGGATGCCAAAGTAAGGATTCTTGCCTGTATCATTACATTGAAAAAGTCTAATTTTAATATTATACTTACGATTTCCTTTTTTTGTTTTTCCCTGGGTCCAGTACAGGGTTGGTTCCTCTGGGATCCACCATATAGAAGTCCCATTACTAACCTTATATCTTTTACAGGCTGCTTTTCCTACTTCATGAAGAAACTTTTTCCCAGTGCGCCAGAGACATTCTTCCCCTATCACTATTGAACTTAAAATCCACCCTTCTGGTCGGTTTTCTCCACTTGTACTTGTTTGGTTCCACTTAAGGAGCTCAATTGGGCCTAAGCTGCTGCCTTTCTATGGCCATTCTTCTGACATCAAAGCCCCTCCACAGACCCAACAGTTGGTTATAAATTCCCTACTTATTCTTTCCCCCAATTCCACAAATTGATTTTTACCCATTCTTGAGATATCTCTTTCTAATTGCTGTTCAGGTTTTGTATACAAATTGTCAAGTGAAATTGGCACAGGATTAGACTGTTGGGCTGGCTTAGCCATTTTGTTTATCAGTTGCTCTTTTACCAAATCTTGTGCTTTATTCCAAATAGCCTATGTGAAACAAATCCATCTCTCCCCTTTTGGGCATTGACTTCCCATCCTGTTACCACTTGTTCCTAAGTTCTCCGCAATCCAGTACTTTTTCCCATTGTGCATGCAATTGCCTAATTTGGATGGGTTATAACAGTGACTGTTGACACGAGTGTGAGTAATTAAAAAAGGAACCTCGCTGTCTTTCCATATACAGCTTTCGATAACACATGTGACATGACTTTGTCGGTATCCCAAAAGGAAAAGATTAAAAATGAGTGACAGAAAAAGGAATAACAGAGGTCCAGTATGGCTTATACTCCCACCTCCAATGCCTATAGGGTTGCAACCCACAGTGGGTGTATAGGATCTTCTTGGTGGTGAATACAAAGGCCAATCTGGTCTTGCCCTCTATTTCCTTGTCACTTTCTCTTAGCTAGTTTCCAGGCAAATCGTTTTTGACACCCCTTAACTGTGGTTTCCCACCGTTCCTCAGGTATCTCCCATTCAACAGGCACTAATAATTCCCATCCACAAAACTAAGTTATTACTTTAACACTTCTTGCAGCAAGAGCATAAATTTTGTGAACTACAATGCTAATTATTCCCACAATTCAAATATTTGCATTTAACCCAGCTAGCATGACCAGTATTGGGATGAATCAAATAAAGTTTACTGTATGGTACTGATGGAAATGGTAATTCGCCCTCTCCCCTGTACAAGTCACAGGCTAAGCTCAGAATACAAGAACTCCTTGACTAAAACAGTCCTGATCCTTCTGTCTGAAGTATTCCTCCCCAAAGAGAACTCAGAGGCATCTCAGGGTTTATTCAGGCAGTGCTTGAAACCAATGATCTAAGCTTTTCCTTATTTCTTAATTAGGTGTTATTCTTTGTACATTCCTTGGATCATTTGGGTTTTCCCAAAACATTTCCACCCAGTCTCTGTTTGAAAGTCAATTTGGTATCACCCGGTTTAGATATTATAGTCCATTCTTCAGGTTCCTTCAAAAGTCCTTTGATTTTGCTGGCATGAATTCAGCCTCTTTCTGTGGTTCGGATTGCTGCTTCAGTAGTACCTGGAAAGGACTTTTTAATAGCCCAGTGATAAACAGAAGGCAATACTGCATTAACTTTTACTATTAGCTTTTTTTTTTCCCCAAAACTTTCTGGGTTTAGCTGAAAGCTTTCCCCACAGCCGCCTCTTCTTCTTGTATCCAGCTGTGCTAATAGCTACAGAGGAAAATTCTTCTTTTTGTGAGCTACAATTAGTTAAACAAGAAAGTACAGGCCGATTTTAACATGAGATGAATCACATCTATTGCTTTTTACTTTTTGAGCAACATTTAACTGTTTTAGCCTTACAGACCCATTCCTCAGAACAAAAGCCTCCTCTTTTTAACAGAAAACAAAAAAAAAAACAGAAAAAAACCTCTTACTTATAAAAAAAATAAACCACTTTGTAAGGTTTGGTGAGTCAGCAATCTCTGCCTTGATCTTATCTTTATTGCAGTGGCTCAGGCCAGGGCAGATCCTGCCCTAGCGGGAGCAGGGGGAAAAACTCAGACAGCCACGGGCATGGGGACCGTGGGTGTGTGGCTTGGGTCCCTTTTGCCCCCTCTCCCTCTCTTTCTCTCTCTCTCAACCCACTTGCTGGGGCCGAGTCTGATATCTTGGACTCAGAACTCCGGCAGGCTGGGAGCCTCCCAGCCCGCTTCTGTGACCCCGCTGCTCGTATGATAGTGGCTAAACACTTTCTAGCCTTAATAACCCCAAACCTGGCGTCCCCCGGTGCTCCTGACATTCTTTTTCCTTATTTAACGTATTTTCTCTTTCTCTTCAAGGAAGGTCCGTTCTGTTAAACCTTCTCCGGAGCCCATTTCAGCATTGAACAACCTCCTAACAACCATACGTTAAGACACTTCCCTGCCCTTCATGCAGAAACTGCATTCAAACTCCTGTCCTCCTCCATCACCAAGACATTATCACTCTACATTCCAACATCCCAGAGTCTGCTAACCACTCTTCTCCCTTCTTCAACTTCTCTCTTTCTTCTCTTCTTACTTTCTTTTCTTTTCCCTATCTTTTTCTCTTTTCTTTGATTCAACACACCTCGGACCGTACGAGGTGTACACACAACTAGTTTACATACAAAAGTAAGCTTGCAACTTTCTTTTACTAGGCTTGCAGTAGCTGTTATAGCTTGAATACATACTGGCCAGCTGAGGCTTACTGGGTCCAACATCTTTGATAAATAAGCTACTAGTCTCTTTACTCCTCCTCACTCCTGAATTAAAGTTTTATGAGCTACTCCATTTTCTACAATTATGTACAAATGAAAAGGGGTTGACTAACAAGGATAAGCTTAAAGCTGGTACTTAGGCCAGTTTTAACTTCAACTCTTCTAATTTAACATCATTTTCCTTTGTTAATTTTCCATATAAAAATTTTATTGCTTGTGTGTACCCGTCAATCCATAATCTGCAATATCCCAATAATCCAAGTAGTTTTCTGATTTTCCTCTTTGATACCCTTAATCCTTTTTCTTCCCTGAGAAAATTCAAAAGTTATATAGTAGCCTTTTTAACCTCAACTTCAGTTTCTCTGGATAATAAAATATAGTTTCTATTGGCCTTCTTTACTGGGAGAACAGAGGTATTATGAGAAGACATGTAAAGTTCTAATGTTGTCGGGTTCGGCTGTCTGTCTCTGCCCCGACACGGGTAGTGTGGTTCTTGGGTGGCACGCGTTTCAAAGGACGAGTCTGGACTCTTCAGCTTTGCGATCTTCGGATTGTTTATTATTTCTTATCTACAAAATTTTCTGTCTGCCCAACAGAGGTCTGATCTGCAAGCAGTCACAGGCACTCTCTGACCACCCACGGGGCGATCATGTCTTTTTATACTAATATCTACGTACATAATATTTACCTTTATTTTCCAATGCTTTTCACCCATGTTAGCAAGTGCACCTTTACCATAAACCAATCCCCAAGTGCCAACATCACCACAGGAGATGGAGGACAAGAAGAAGAAAGAAGAAGGACGAGACACGCCCTGATCCCTCCATCTTGTCTCCATAACCCCCCTGTACCAAAAACCTTAAAGTCTATATTTCACCCTCTAAATGTGTCCCTTTTACACCCTTCACTCTAAAGTGATTCTCTTGTCCTCAAACTCTTGTTATTTCTGTGGATGGATCAAAATCAAGCCACCAAACACTCTTGGCAACATTCCAGGATTTTCGAGACCCCCCAAGGGTTCTCCTGGCATCTCTGGACATCGGGAACGATGTGCTGAGATCCCACATAATGTCTCATCTTTTATATGTCCTTTTATTACTGGCTTCAAACTTTCCCATCCTTCTAAAGATATGGGGTACTGACGTGCACATATGGGACGATTCTCTCTCAATTGTGACCCTTATGGGGTCAATATTTAATCCACCCCTATTTCCTTTCTTAGCCTAAACTTCCTTGTTAATTCTTTACTCATCCTCTTGGACAAGTTTTAAAACTCTAGCTGTCATTTTCCCTAATTCTGGTATAGCTCCTACTCCTAGTTTTACTTGTAAGTCTCTTCCTAATAAGTTGCTACCTGCCCCAGGGACTAATAATACATCCCCTATCCAAATTCTAGTTTCTCCCTTAATTACTACATCTTTAATGACAGGAACTGTGAAACTCTCTCTTTTTGCCCCTGTTACTTTTACAGTGTCTTTGCTTACACTATAACCTTTTGGAATATTTAACAGGCAGGTTCTTTCTGCCCCTGTGTCTAACCACAAATTCTAATTTTTCTTCTTGGGGACTTACTTTTTAAGTTATCACAGACTCTAGATGGCATCCCTCTTCTAAAATATAGAGCTGATGAGTCCTCTATTCCTCTTCTGTGCCCATCTCTCAGAAGATTTTCAGATCTTTTACCTGATTAGTGCAATTTCTTTTATAATGTCCTGAGTCTGTCTAACTGTTCAGTTGGAGTTTCTTCTTTCTCTCTCTTAAAAGCTGTCCCTTAAAAACCTCTTTTTTTTTCTTTTTTTCTTTTCTTTTTTTTTTTTTTTTTTGTATTTCGCCTTCGAGATGCCGCTTCATTTATTCCCTTACTGTCAGAAGAAGGGGGGTGAGGAGAGGGATCCGTGCCGAGGCTTAGTCCTCCAAGTCGCAGGTGGGGTCCGCTGCCGGAACCGCCAGAGGGGTATCATCCGGTGGAGACCGAGCCGGAGCATGGATAGCCAGCACATGGCTTAATGGCGGCTGATCCAGCAGCTCCCGGCAGCGACAAATTAGGCAGGAGACCCAGGCAGCAGCGGCGGCGCCCAGCGCGGCCGGCACGGGCAGGGCAGCTGAGGATGGGACGGCCGGGACAGACGGGACCCCCCCCTCGATGCAGTCGGCATGGTGACCACAGACCGCGTGGCAGGACAGACCCCCCCCCCCCCCCCCCCTTCCCCGGCATGGCCAGCGGAACGGCCGCGGGCCAGGCAGGCGGCTGGGACCGGGGCAGACGAACTCACCGGCAGGGCCGGAGCCGGGGATGGGGGCTGGGGGGGGGTGGGGGGGGGGGGGTAGTGCAGCCGCGAACGGGTGAGGGAACAAGTGGAAACAGAGGACGTAATCTCTTGTTCCCAGCCTTTTTCTTTCAGTCTTCTTTCTTTTATTGCTTTATCTCGGGGTTTTTTGATAGTATTTTATTTTCTTACGATCTCCCACTCAGCATGCGGCATATTCTTTTTCTTCTGGATTAAACGGTTTTTTACAAATAAATCTAGAGCCTGAAAAATCTAAATTTCTACTTGGATACTTTGAAATGGTCGAAGAGCTAACTCTCGACCTCCTAATGTTGTTTTTCTCATCACCTTTTTTTTATTTATCTTTTGGCAAGTTATACATCTTCCAGTGACTTGTTTTGCTAATCTAAAAATCCCAATACACCCATAGTTCCTTAAAAAACGATCACACAATGTCTGAGTACCCCAGTGGTTTTTCTGATGCATGTCTTCTAATATTTTCCTAGTAAGCCTTTTATTAAGTAATTGTCTTCCATCAGGAAGTGTCCATTTCCCTGATTCATCTTGCTCTCTTCCTATCTTGCTTAATTCCAATTTTTCCTCATTTGGAGTTAATATTAACATAACTCTTTCAGCTCCATTTTCTGCTGCATCCTTAGCTTCATGATCTGCCAAATTACTTCCTCTTATTTCTGGGGTCACTCCCTTTTGGTGTCCCTTAATGTGTACTATAGCTATCTCTTCAGGTAATTTTATTGCCTCTAAAACCTCTAAATGAGCCCCTCATGTACTAACCCTTTTCCTCTTGAATTAAGTAATTCTCTTTCTTCCCAAATTTTTCCAAAGGTATGCACTACTCTAAAGGCATACTTTGAATCAGTATACATAGTTCCTTTCTTTTGAGCTAAATATTCTAGTGCTCTTTTTAGAGTATATAATTCACAAGTTTGAGCTTAGTAGTTTAAGGTTAATTTCCCTTTTTCCATAGTTTGCATGTTTTTTTCATCAACTACTGCATACCCTGTATTTTCTCCTTTTGCAAGGAGTTGTATCTCTGTTAGCTAACATAATTCCCAAAGGGCTATTTTGGGGTATCTCTGCTAGTACGCTTTTATTCCCCCCTTTTTTTTTCTTTCCTGTATCCAACTTACTGGTTTTTTCTTGTCCCATTTTTCAGGATCTTATCTATTCATCCCCTGCCTCTGTTTCTCACTTTCACTAGCAACCTGAATACCACTTTCTTTTGACTACACACACAAAAAAAATTAAAAAACCCTTTTTTTCACACTACTTTTTAATACAATACACCTCCCTCCAAGGAGATATAGTAAAGCTTAAAATACACAATCTACATTACATATACTTTCATTCATCTACATTCACTCACTTTTATTTCTCATTCACTTCCACACATTCTTTCACATCCTCAGGCCTGTTCATTCATACCTCTTGACTTCTGCTTAGCCAAGTTTTTGGTCCTTGGTGCCTCACCCACATGGACTATGTAAGGTATTTTTCTTTTTCCGACACCCCAGAACCTTAAGTACTGATATCCTTAAGTTTTCTCACTGGCCTAGGTTCAGCACTCCTGTTAATTTCCCTTTTCTTTTATTGGACAGAGGAAGGAAACATTAGCAAAGCTGTTAGACTCACATGAAGTGGACTCCTGTTGCCAAAGAATGACTGGTCAGTGTGAGTCCCCCACCCTGACTCCTTCCACCTTCCCCAAGGTTTGGCTATCCCTTTTCCCTAGAGATAGAGTCAGGGGTTCGGACCTCCACACCTTGCCCGAGCTGGGCTTTTGGGAAGGGCCCTGAATCTGGTTGCCTCTGGTGCCAGTTCACCTGTGAGGCTGTCTGCATGCCACTCACTCTCTTTAGCCATGGCCCTCTCCACATGCCTGGGAGAACAATGGCCTGTTTGCAGGTCACATACACGTTCTGTCACAGCCCCCACCCGCCCAGAGGAACAATGGCGTTTGTGGGTCGCATACACCTTTTTCCACAGCCCTCCCCTTCCCACCCACCTGGGAAGTTGAGGCTGATTTTGTATGTGACTCACTCTCATACACAAGAAGACAACAATAAGGTACCTTTTACTTTGAAATCACCTATTATAATTTTAGGTGTTACTGGCGAGTCTCAGTGCTCTTGGATATCCCTCAATACAGCTATGTTGTCCAACTCCAGATGTTCTTGGGCATATCCTCAAACCAGCAGAATTTTGCTCAACCCTGGATGTTCTTGGAATGTTAATCCCTCAACCCAGCAGGTTTTCATTCTGGATGCTCTTGGGCACTCTTATCCCTCAATCTAGCAGAATTTTAAGGGGCCCCTTCCACACTTTTTCTTTTATTTTTCCCAGTGAATTATGCCAGAAAAACCCTCGGCTTCCTCTCTCCAAGGGGTCCCACCCCTTCCTTGAGACCCAGTCCCAGGTTACCCAGGGGGGATTCTCTCACTCTTTTTATCACTTGCTTCATCTCTTTACTGGCCGTTTTTCTTGTGAAAAGACAAAAACCCAGATTGGGAGACTCATCACTCACGTAGCAGGTCTGGGTTAACCAGCCCGCCTCTCATTCACACACATTCACCCCCCCCCTTATCCACCCCATCCAAACTTACCTATCCTTTGTCCATAGGTTTTTGTTCTTTGTGCACATTTTAGTCTTAGGGGCCAATTACCGCGGTTTTCGGGAATCCTTTCCTTTTTCTTTGTTTTATTGCCTCCTTTTGTCCATTGTTCGTAACCTGCGTCTGTTGGTCACACTAGGAGAAACAGAGAAAGACTGCCTAATCGGGCAGGGTGCGCCTTCCTCACCCTGACTCTCCTAAGGCACTGGCAGTGAGATGTTAGTAACCGTCCTCTGCTACCATAACTGTGAAAAATGCCAATAACTTGTTTTTAAAATTTTAAAAGTTTAATAATAATAAAATGGTTATAAAGATAGGAATAAAATTTGAGTAATACAAATTTAGACAATTAGGATTAGGACAATACAAGACAATAAAAACAAAGAGTTACGGACAGTCCGGGTACTTTTTCTGGGCAGCATAAGCCTGAAAAAGGACACACGTTAACAGAGGATTAACCCTTAAAAACAATAGCCTGTTGCATATTCATACATCTCATACATGATGCATAAATTCCATTCAAACAAAGGATTCTGTCTGGTCAGTGTCAACTTCTTCCTCTGAATCCTGACGGTATCTTCAGGACTGAGCGAGGCAGGAAGAAGTTAGTTTCTTCTGATAAGGGAGCAATATATTCTTTTTCTCTGAAAGATTTAAGTGTCCTGTGGCTGCTATCTCTGTGCAAGTACCTCATTTCTCTCTTTAGAAAAGTATCTTACATAGCATAGTTTCTATTTTAACATTATGTTATAACCTAAAACTATATTTAACACACTAGTTAAGAAAATTAATACAGCATAACTTTCTAACATAACACGTCTAATATTCATTAGCCAATCATAAAATGCGCATTTTTCACATTTAGCTCACATTCAAGACAAACCTTGAACTTTATCTGCAGTACTTATTTGAGACTTAACTATAATTAATATATAAACTCCACTGTCAGCTTTATTAAGTGCTTGCTTTTTACTCCATAGTTCTAACAAGGTAATTTTATTGCAAATATTTCAGTACAGTTGTTTACTTGCGTGTTGTTTACTTTGATGTTTAACTGTTATATGACAAATTTTCAGTAACCTTTTTGTAATAATAGAGTTTAAATAAGGTAATTCTTGTTAAGATTGATTTTTGTTTAGTCTCAGTGATGTTAACTTTAAGTTCTTTTGGAGATACTTTATTAAGGTTAAGTTTTAGTGAAGGTGATTTTAAGTTTTGTTGAAGTATACCTGTTTCAGTTATATGATTCCTTTGCTATACAAGTGAATGACAAAGTCTGAATGAATTTTTTGCCAAAATTTGCTCATTTAAATTACAAGATAAGACTATTTTGTTATACAAATAAGAACAATTTTTGATATTTTATTTTTATAAGTTGTACTGAAGAATGAGTCTCCATATTATGACTGTAATTAGTTATGAGTTATTTAATGCTTTCTTTTTAACTTCTTTCCTTTAATGTCATATATGCATAAATGTCTAGAGAAATATAACCTCAATTTCTTTAGACAGTTTCTACTGATATATTAAGTAACCCTGATTATGCTGTTAATTTTATGATGTGAATTCACTGACTTTTTATAACAAGCATTACTTTCTTCATTTGCTATTTGTCTATGTTACCATTGACTAACTGTGGTGGTTTGACAGGAAATGTGTTTTTTGGGATGCGGTGTTTTGGGCCAATGGATATTCAGGCTTTAATATTGGCATTTAACCTGGCCATTTAGGACATGGACACGCCTCTGAGAACACAGGGTTAAAAGCAGAGCTCTCCCCTGGGAGGGTCCTTTTGGGTTTCCAGCAGGAAAGAGTTCGGGTCTCTCCCCCGGCCCAGCTGCTGGCTGGGCTGGGGGAGGGGAAAAGCCATGTGGCCGAGAGAGGTAGGCCTGAGCCCGGGGGTGGAAGGGTGGAAGAGAGAAAGAGAGAGAGACCGGGAGCCACTGGGCAGCCCCCCCTGAGAGACACAGAGAGAGAGAGAGAAAGAGAGCCGCTGCCTGGGACTGTAACCTTGAAGCTTGATAAACATGGGCCTGTGCTGGCAGCACGGCTGGGAAGGAGAAGAAGGGGGGGTTCAGCCAGCCACTTGTAGGAGCTTTTAACCCCTTTTTGGAGAATGAGAACTCTACAGATCATTGACCTCTCCTGGAAGATAGAGTGGAAGATGAGGAAGGAAATGTGCAAGTGTGAGAGAGGTCTGGGCGAGTGAGAGATAGTAGAAGAGTAGAGAAGAATCCTAGTGGGAAGAGATGATGGAGTGGCTTTTGCTGGACTCTTTTTGTATAGCCATGGACAGACCCATGTTCCTTGTGATACAGAGACTGCATTCTAGGGGGAGGCAATGGCCTCAGAACCAAGAGGGTTCAGTGTTGATGCCCCTCGGCCCCAGGGGGTGAAAAAATATGGGGGGGACAGGTGTCCCAAAGGAGAGACTGTGCCTTTTTTGGATCGGGACAGAGCATCCTTAAAAGACAACCCTAGAAGCAGCTCTGGTCCGTGTTCAGTGGTGAGAGCACTGGACATGAAAAGGAAGAAGTCACGACGGCAGATGTACTCCGGGCGGTGCCACGAGTGACACAGAAACACACGAGGCTTCGACTGTGTTTCCAGGGGAAGCCCATGGTACAAGAAGGACTCCTCTCCTCTTGATGAACTGAGGATTGATTGTCTAAAAGGTGGTGCTGGACCAAGAGTTGGTGATTTGAGGAATAAATGTATTGTGTTGGAAATTTGGTGGGGGGAGGAGGAAATGCATTTGTGAGGTTTTCATTTTCCCTGTGTGTGTGTTCCTTTTTATTTGTAGTTGTAGAGTAGTTAATAAAGTTCTGTTTTCTTTTCTTTCCTAAGTAGGAGCCTGCTTTGCTTATTCCTGGTCACATCTCACAGCAGCTACCAGGGAGAAGGTATCTTCATGGGGGTACTGGCATTGTGCCAGTGTCAAACCATGACACTAAGGATAAATGAGAAAGCCAGCTACTTTACAAACCTTCACTTATTGTTGTATAGCTATTTATAAGACATATATTATTTTTCTAACTACTATTACTAAGAGGATTCTAAAATATATTAAAAAGACTCTTCCAGTCAAAAGCCTGGAGCCTGGTCAATTCCTGGCTTTAACTAGTAGAGAAAAATTTTTGCACCAAAATGATATTCAAGTAATTTTGACTTACCAAATTTGGACCTATAATAGCTAAACCTCCTTTTAAGGTGAACTTAGAAATCTTACCTGGGAATGATTTTCCAAACCCTCACTTTAAAAAATAAAGCTTGCCAATTAGTACAGACTCTAAGTAATAGTACAATATTAAAGAAATTGATAAGGCATTGTTTTAAATCACCATTCTATTTTTCACATGCTACTATTTGTATCTATTATCTGATTTATTTTTACTTAGTATAAGTTTATTGTTATGTTACATATTGTTTTGCTTTTATGTTACCTTCATGTGCATAATGAGAAACACTCATGTTATTAAAACCCAAAAAATTAGGGGAGGAATATAGCTTCTCCAGAACTTTACACTAAAAAAAAGAATTTTTTTTTTGAAAGCAGATCAAATCATATCAAATTGATTACCCTACGTTCCTGAAACACCCTTGGAACCCCAAGAATTAGAGTTCCTGGGTTCTGTGAAATTGGATTTTTGTGTTAATTTTAAATACATGGGAAGAAATCAGTCTAAAGTTTGGGATGTTTCTCCCTATCACCCCGTGTATATGAATCAAACCTTTTGGTACAATTACACTTCTGGCAGTCTTTGTAAATCCAGTAATGCAGCTGCCATCAGGAATGTTTTTATTTTATAAAGATCAAGCCTGAGTCTTTTAGTGGCTGGAGTTCTTAAGTAAAAGATTCTTTTTAGGATAAGTATGTATGTGGTAATTTTGATAATAATTGTATTAATCATGATACCTTTCAATGTGTGCAGAGATTAATTAATAAGGCCATTAATTAATAAGGCCATTTGGTCAAAAGGAAAGGAGGAGATGTTGGAATGTTGGGGGACACAAGACAGATGATGGCCTTTGGACCTGGTTAACATAAGAGATTTGATAACAGGATGACTTGGCAAAAGCAAACGGAACTTTGAAAATTAGACCTAGATTGCAAGAAGATTAAATCAAATGGGTTTATTGGAAAAAGAAAATCCCATTAAACTCTGCAAGCAAGAGGTATTGTTATATGCATCAGTTTGTGTATGTGATTTTAACCTAATTATTGCAGTACGCATTACTAGTCTCCCTGAAATAGTATATAAGCGCTTGTATCCCACAATAAAATCCGATTCGGATCACCGAGTCAGTCTCCCCGTCTCTCTCCATTGCTGACAAGTCATATCATCATTCCTATACTGTCTGGAATTCTGTGTGCGAGACACTGGGGCAGCACTGACTCTAGATGAGCTTCTTGTGTTAGGTGTTCCTCTTTTCAGTTCACGTACCCATGCTGCTAAGGAGGAGGTGGGTTTTCCATCCTACTTCCTCATGTCTTCTCCATGCACCTGAAGGAAAAACCAGAGGTTACCTCGTGGAATGGATCCTCTCTCCTTGGCTGGGCGACGCCAGCCCCTAATGGCAGAGACTCTTGTTGGTTCTGGCGAGATGTGGTAGACTTCTTCCTTAAGTTCCTTTTTTAGTTTCTGATGGTCCTCTTCAATCAAGCTCCGGACTTGCTCAGCCAGCCTTGTTTCCACGGATGAGACATGGGTATGATATAGGGCGATGTCAGTGTCCTCATAAATTCTTAGTTTATTGGCTAAGATGCCCACCCTGTCCTCGCCTTCCCTCCATTGTAGTGTTGCCAGGTAACGGGAGTACATCTCTGATCCAAGCTGTGCAAATCTCAACCACATTTGTGATGTGCATTGGACACAATCTGGGCTTTTAGGAAATCTCTCATCTTCTGAGAAAATTATCTCCAGCACAGAGAATTCCCTCAGGCATCAGATACCTTGTTCCATTGTGCTCCATTTTCCTTGGTGCACCTGGAGGTCTTCTTTACAAAGGTATCTGTCCCTCACACTCGTCAGCAGTCGCCGCCAGAGGCTGAGAGTTTCTTGGGTTCTCCCAATCCCCTGGTCAATGACCACATCCCAGGACAGTGATCCCAGTGTCCTGGCCTCACTTCCATCCAGAATGGTGTCATTGGCTGCAGCGTCTCAAATGTGGAGCAGCCAGGTCAGGATGGACTCTTTCGTCTGGCGGGTGAATTCCTACCGCAGGTCACCCAGCTCACCCAGGGATAGAGAGTGAGTGATGATTTCTGGCTCTGTCTCTTCCGCTGGGTGCCAGGAGCATTACAATCGACAGATAATTCCCCATGTGCAGAAAAATATAGAGCTAGGTATAAGATCCATATAAGCATGTTGAGCATCATAGCGAATAGGTGGCTTCTACAATACAAAATTGTAATTCTGACTTTTCTCAGTACCTCAAGCCCCACATTGGGCACCAAAACCACTGACAGAGTCAGAATACAACCTGACACCCTGCTAGTTAGGGTGGTGGTAGCAGTCCAGATGAAATGGTCATGTTCAAGTGGTGATCCTGTAGAAACAATCTGGTAGCTCTTGTCCTCTGGAAACCTGTGGGTAAAGGCGGCCATGCCTCTGGGAATCCAGTGGAAAGACTGCTTGCTCTGTCCCAAAACCCAGATTATATCCACATGAGGATGCTTAGCTCCTCCCTCCTGGGTGGAGCACCTCACAATGGGCTGTTATCATTCTGAGTCATGAGGTGGGCCCTTGATTGCCCATTAAACAGAAATGACTCCCGGAAGGAGTTATCTCTGAGTCATGCAGCAAGGCATTGATGGGCCCATTAACAGGAGATAAGGAATAAAAAAACCAATGCCCCTCCTGGTCTCAGCAGCTCTTGAGGATGGGAATAAAATACATCTTTATATTGTAACATAGGACAACTTGTCTCAACAAGATGTATATCTGTTTGTTATAGATGAATAATGTGATAGTTGGGTCTCACAATTAAGAGATAAATATTATGTATATGTTAAGAGAAGTTTTGTAGATATATAGTAATGTTATTGCAATATGTCCGCCCATAGTCTTCTTCCCCCTCCCCCTTGTAATAGCCTTGGTAGTCAGGGCACTTGGGGAGGGCCAGCTTCTTACTAGGAGGCACGACGTGATAACACCTGACCTCCAATCAAGATGCAAGAAAGTGATCTCCACCAATGGACCACAGGGAAGGAGTTGACTGACAAAACTTTGGGAGGGGCTAAGGGTATAAAAGGCAGAGCATCCATTTTGTAAATGACCACGTGGCTGCTGGTCAAGGAGATTCCTAGCGCTGTAATTTTTCCTTATTCAGTCCTTTGTTGTATTTTTTGTTAAGGTTTAATAAACCTTTGACATTTTAAAAGTGAGCATAGTTTCTCGCATGTTGATAGCATGGGCTCTCGTGTTCCTGCCACAGAAAATGGTCAGCATAAGCACCATAAATCCTTTTGATGTTCCTCAAGCTTAAGCTCCAAGGACAGACAAAATGATAGGAAGATAGTGATGAAGAAAAAGCATCCAGTGTTTTACATCTCAAAACTTTTTACAGAGGGTTGTGGCATGTAGAAACATTACAAAAAAAGCTGTGTCTGGAGAGCCTTCCCTTGGAAAGGTCTCAAAAATGAATGAGGTTTTAAGAAAGGGTTACAAGATTAGGGTGAGTAGGGAGTGGTTAGGAGAGTTTTCAATTGACATGACCATTTGCAATGTTGTTTAATAAGGTCTAAAAAACATCTGAGAGCACTGAAAGCTGAAACCAGTGTTTTCAGAGCACAGCCAAGTGTTGGGCTGGGGAAGCAGAGTTGGCTTCCTGGGGATTGAGTGGCACCTGAAGAGGTAGAAGCTCCTAGGGAGAAAAAAGCTCAGAAATGTGGTTTTGGGGGATTACTGGGTCTCCGTTTAGAGACAAATTTTCAGAGAAAACGCTCTGGAAGGAGTGTTTCCTCTAAAGAGAAGGGCTTTGGTAATCTCTTTTTTGCCAGTTAGAAATGAATACTGGTTGGTGAAAGTGAAAAAAAAGAGTAAAACTATTAACAAAGTAAGATACCCACAAGGCACAGCAAAGAAAAATTGAACTTTACACCCTACCCCCCCACCTGGCCATGTGGCCAGGAGGCAAAGATGATGGCTATTAAATATTAAGCCCCGAATGTTTCGGAGTGTGTCCTGCCTGGCTTTGTCTGGCTTCGCTGCTGGACCAAAGGCGGCAGCTGTGGCGTTTTTCACCCCAGAGATGCCTTTGGCTGCCTAGGTGCTGCAGCTGGGCGCTCTGAATAAGTCCAGGCAAATAGGAACTCAGTTTACCTTTGGTGGAAAAGGTTCAGACAGTGAAGAGAAAAGGAGCGGGTTCTGCCGTGTAGCTTAGATCCAGAGTTTATTGTAGCATGGTAGATTTCTGAATCTGACGCAGCTCTCAGACAGATGACAGAGACCGAACCACGGCAGAGACACAGCAGAGATGCCGACCGCATGGTCTCGTGTCCTTTTTAAGCCCCGGGGACAGGGGGAGGGGAGGGACAGGTGAGGGCCAACCAGGTGTGAGCAGGGGAAGGGTCAGGGGATGTGGACGCCAGGACAAACCAATGAGCCCAGACCTGGGGGGGCATCTGCCAATCACTCAACACCTTGCTGGAAGGTGCCAGGCAGGAGGGCAAAGGGGGAGGGGGAAAGGTTGGCATCCTTGAGGGGGATGGGATAGGTGAGACAGGAAATGGCGACACACTGCAACATCTCCCCCTAGTTTTGTTTAAAAAGAAGAGGACTGGGTTTGTGGTGCAGAATGCTTGCCAAACCATGGTTGGTAAATTGGTTCCTCCTCGACAGGAGGTTCAGCGCTTTCCACTGAGGGTTCTATGTCATTCATTGAAGCACTAAGGGCTCCCAAATGGTAAACTTCAGGAGGGGGAGATGAGCTTGAAATCAACTTGAGAACCATGCGGTCGACTAGTCCAAAAACAATGCTAACAATTACAACAACAAAACTAATACAAACAGTACTAAAATTACAGTTTTCAGAATAGATCCCACCCAGCCCGAGAGTCCCCAGTCTTTGAACAGTCCACTCAGCCAGTTGTCAGTTTCTCTCTTCATGTCCGAGGTCTTTTACCAAGGTAGTCCGTACGTGCTTTGGGCTGAGGGACTATCCAGGAGATCGCTGGTGGGATGATCAGGAGTAGGACAAGGAGCAGGCTTGGCCTCATGGCATCTTGAGGCTACACACGAACCGTGGGATCTAAACTGGTGCAAGGAAACTTAAGACAAACATATTAAAACTATTCCAGATAGGAAGCTTAAATGGAATTTCCTCCAGAGAACGCGTGTGGCATTTCCTTCTCCAGGCAGCATTGGCAACCTGGGGCGCTTCTGTCGATTTCTCTGAGACTTTGGGAACATAGGGCTTTACCCATTTGGAAGGAACCCACTTTAACCCAGAGGGAGTGGACACACAGGCGTATCCACGTCCCCAAGTAACCAATTTGTAAGGTCCCACCGTCTTCCAAGTCTCAGGGTCCTTTACTAAGACTGGAGGCTTTTCTTTCAACATCATATGACTGCTCCCCCCAAAGTGGCGCAGGATGGGCGGGCTCAGGCTATCAAAGGAACAATTCAGAAAATTTATTGTGAACAGCGCCCTGGACAACCGGATGTGGGGGGGTTCCACCTTCAGAACTTGTTGCTGCTGGTCCAGGACTCTTTTAATATTGCAGTGAGTCCTTTCTACAATGGCTTGACCTGTAGGGGAGTAGGGGATGCCAGTTTTGTGCTCTACTCCCCATTGCTGCAGGAAGCTCCCGAATTCCTTGGATTTATAGGCAGGCCCATTATCAGTTTTTAACTCCTTGGGGATGCCCATGAAAGAAAAAGCCTGTAAGAGGTGCTTAATGGCATCATTAGATGATTCTCCTGTGTGGGCAGAAGCATAGACCGCTCCAGAAAAGGTATCTACACTGACATGAACGTATTTCTGCCATCCAAATGACTGTATGTGTGTAACATCTGTTTGCCACAGTTCACAACTGTTCAACCCCCTAGGGTTTGCTCCCATACTCACTGTAGGGAGTGCATGTTGTTGGCAATTTGGGCATGTGGCCACAATCGCTTTGGCCTGTTCTCGAGTGATGTGAAACTGACGAACCAGGCCAGGTGCATTTTGGTGGAAAAGCTGGTGGCTGATTTTTGCCTGTTCAAAAACATTTGGAAGAGTGGCCATCACTGCAGGTGCAGCAAGAGCATCTGCCCTTCTGTTGCCTTCAGCGATAAACCCTGGCAAGTCGGTGTGTGACCTGACGTGCATCACGTAAAATGGTTGCTCTCGGTGGGTGACTAACTTTACAAGTTTTGAGAGCAGTTCAAAAAGTGCGATGTTAGACACTTCTTGCAGTATTGCTTGATCTGCCCTGGACACTACTCCTGCCACATATGCAGAATCTGTAATCAGATTGAATGGTTCTGAGAACCTTTCAAAAGCCCTAACAACTGCAGCCAATTCAGCAACTTGAGGTGAACCTTCCAACTCAGCAATGTCCGTCTCCCACTGCTGGGTTTGAGGATCCTTCCAAGTCATAACGGACTTGTGGGACCTCCCGGACGCATCTGTAAAGACAGTCAGAGCCTTTTTTAAAGGTCTCCTACTCTGAGCACTTCTCAATTTCAGAATAAATTGAACATCTTGCTGGAACATTTTGTGGGCAGGCCGGTGGACAGAAATTTGTCCTGAGTAGGAATCCAGAGCAAACTGCAACACTTCATTTTCTCGAAACAATTGTTCCAATATTTGCATAGAATTTTGACCTGATTTTAACTCAATTGGAATGTGAATGCACTCAAAGTCACATCCTGCTAACTCCCTGATCCGGGTTCTTGCTTTCCGGATCAGTTCTGCTACCAGCTCCTGAGGCTTTGTCATTCTCTTGGACCATTTGTGACTGAGGAAAACCCATTCTATGATCAAGAGAAGGTCCTTCTTGTCCTGGCCCTTTTTAGGTGTGCCCTTTACCTTAGGAGTTTGTTTTTCCTCCCATTGGAAAATGATTCCATGGAGGTGTGGCGACTTACCTAAGATGATAAATTTAAATGGCAGGTCAGGCCGGCATCTGTGGGCCTGTCTTGTGGACATTGCAATCTGAACCTTTTCTAGAGCTTTCCGTGCCTCTGGGGTAATAGACCTAGGAGCACCTGGGTCCTCTTCCCCTTTCAATAAATTGAAAAGAGGGGCAAGGTCTTCATTAGTCAGACCGAGCCATGGTCTTACCCAATTCAAAGACCCACACAACTTGTGGACATCCACAAGGGTCTTGATCCTTGGATTGATTTCTAGTTTTTGAGGAACAATGGTCCTATTTCCAATTTCTAGGCCCAAATATTTCCAAGGTGGCATCTTTTGAATTTTCTTTTCCTGGAGCTCGAACCCTGCAACAATCAATGCATCGATCATTAGGTCAAGCGCATGTGTGAGTAGATCATCATTGGGGGCACACACAAGGATATCATCCATATAATGATAGATGATGGCCTTTTCTGCGGCTGCACGCACTGGGGAAAGCAGGGAAGAGACATACCACTGGCAGATCGCTGGCGAGACCTTAAGGCCCTGAAGGAGAACTGTCCAATGGTACCTTTTCATAGGAGCTTCCATGGTGATGGTGGGGACCGAGAATGCGAAACGTGGTGCATCATCAGGGTGGAGGGGAATATGGAAAAAGCAGTCTTTTATATCAATAACAGCTAATTTCCAATCCTGGGGAAGCATTGTTGGGGATGGCATACCAGGTTGGGGAGAGCCTGTATCTTCAATGACATTATTAATTTGTTGGAGGTCGTGGAGGAGCCACCATCTCTTTTTGTCAGCTTTCTGAATGACAAACACTGGAGAGTTCCACGGGGACGTGGTCTCCACAATATGACCCTTTTTCAGCTGCTCTTCCACTAGCTCCTCAAGCGCCTTTATTTTTTGTTTACTGAGTGGCCACTGTTTCACTTCAACTGGATTGTCTGTTTTCCACTTCAGTTTTTGGGTGGGGCGCTGTTGTGCAATGATGGCTGTACAAAAATGCTGTGGAGAGTCTGGAATATCGTGACACCCCACTGGGCCATTAAATCTCTCCCTAACAAAGGTTCCGAATAATCTAACACAAATGGACAGATATTTGCCAACTGTCCATTTGGTCCTTCAATTTGGATTATGCTTTTGGATTGTTTTGCCAATTACAGGCCTCCTACACTTTTAACATGACCGGCAACGTTTTGCAAAGGCCAATGTGCTGGCCAGTCTTGTGCTGGGATCACTGTGCAGTCTGCACCTGTGTCTACAAGCATCTCAATGCGTTTTGACTCCCCACCCCCACTGACATTACACCATAATTTGGGTTTATCTCTTCCAATAACTTGGACCCGGGCGACTGTGGGCCCTTGTTTTTCGGTGCCTTCAGGCAAAAACGGCACAGGGATAGCTTGTGCAACAATTTGACCTTTGGGAAGAAACAGGGGTGGGTGGAAACAGTGCAGCCCGAGAACGAATTGCTCAGGATCTGATGCTGTCATTCCTGGAGCAATTTCAATCTCATGTGGTGTGTGTTTGGTGTCCCCAATGACGATGTACTTACAACGAATTCGGTGCCAAGTACCCTTCTGTTCTGGGTTGACAGAGACAAAATGCCAGTCTGTGTCTTTGAGGTGGAGTGATTCTGCCAGCTGCAACCTGAAAGGCTCATTGACAGAAGACGTGGTTAACATAGGTTCATTTAAACCATAACAAAGGTTATTTTGTTTCATTTTTAACAGTGGACCAGCAGACGTGGTCTTTGAAGCATCTGCTTCACTTACAGAAATAGTAACATTACTGCGCACTTGGTTCGTTATGGTTCCCTTATTCCCTTGGCCTGCTCTTTTTGTGTCTGCACGCCTGGCAGGCTGGCGCTCCCCATTCAGTCTTTTTGTTGTTGTTGACCCCCTGGGAGTATTTAGAATTTCCCTCCCGTGCCATTTCTAAACTCATCAAATTGCCCTTTCAGGGGGCATTGGTTACTCCAATGCCCAAGGTTATTGCAAAGCAGGCATGGCTTTGTGGGGTCAACCATTGGTGGTCTTTGCTGCTGCCCAAGGTACTGCTGTGCTGAGGGAATGGGCGCAGGGCTGGTAACGGCGACATGCTGAGGTCTCAGCAGCAGCTTTGGCCTGGTGTCTTCAGCCACACTCATCAGAGGCACTTTCCTGTTACAGACTAGAAGCATATCTTTTAGTGTAGGGGGGGTTCTAGAGGAAGGCTCAAAATTGCCGCTCGACACTGATCATTTGCATTTGTAAATGCCATTTCCTCTAAAACCTCTTCCCTTGCATTCTCTTTTTTGACTTGGATTTCAATGGCTCTAGTTAACCTTTCTACAAATTTCAGAAAAGGCTCAGATGGTAGCTGCTTGATCTTACTGTAGGGCTCAAAAGGCCCTTCAGGTTGGAGGGAAAATAATGCTTTTTCAGCAGCTTCTTTTACCTTCTCCAGTGCTTCTACAGGTATTACATTTGCTTGGATTGTGGCTGCAGACCACTGCCCTTCACCAGTGAGATGCTCAATGGTAATTGGCATCCCATTAGCATCTTTTGCCTGCAAGCTTGGGAGAGCCTCCTCTAGCAGTTGTTTCCATGATAGTTCCCATAATTTGAATTCTGTAGAGGTCATGAGGCATGAGAAAAGCTGTTTTAAATCATGCGGGACGACTACAGTCCTGCTCAATTCAGAATTTAAAAGGCCACGGAAGTACGGACTGTGTGGGCCATACTCCTTGTGGGATTTACAGATTTCTTTAATCAATTGCCGTCCAAAAGAGCTCCAATTAGCAGTTTGGGCTGCTCCCCTTTGAGCTGCAGGCTGATACGAAACAGGGGCAAATGACAAAGTGGGACCCTGTATTGGGTCTGCAGCTTCCTGCCCTGTATCCCTTGCATTGGAAGCAACGGGAGCACAGAAGCAGGTTTGGGGACATGCAGTGGGCGTGACCCCACCGAGGGAACCCGGGGAGGGGGCGGGGACACCGTGGGAACAGGGGGCGGGGACACCTGGTGACGTCACCTCGGCAGATGCCCCCTGGGAAGAGTAGAGGGGCGGAGCTGAGGGTACAGCAGGTAGGGGAGGGGGAGGGAAGGTGTCACGAGGAACAGGAGGAGAGGGGGATGGGGAAGGAATTTTGGGATACTTAGGGGAATCTTGGGAAGAAGATGACCAGGTCTGGGAGGGTGCCACGTGGCATCCTCCATCTTGGGTAGCCCCTAGGCACTGGGGGCCATTTTGGGGATCACTGCTCTCCGAAAAGCTTACACATGCTCTGGGATTTAGAGCGGGGGAAACAGGGTTTTGGGAAGATTTCCACGAGACCTGGCCAGGGCCTTGTGGACAAGGGGACTCAGGCATTTTAACCTGCACTGGGAGTCGACTTCCCAGCGTGTGAGCAGGGTTTTCTCTGTTTAAGATACCAAGTTCTGGGGTAAGAGGATCAGGGCTGGAAGGGGGGGAAACAGGGAGAGCAGAGGTACATGGCTTAATATTTGGCTTTTTCTCCAATTCCCTTTGTTTGAGCAAAGCAGTCCGAATTTGTAGACTCTAGAACACAAATTTAGCTGAGGATGTATTCCCAGACTGTCTCAAGGTTATCAATTCATGCCCTACTTTATCCCAAAATTGAAGGTTGTGGACTTCTTCAGGAGAAGTTTGTGGGAAGTGCAGAAAAAGCCACCTTACAAACTGTTTCAATTTTCCTTTTGAAAACTTTACGTTTGCATTAACTAAAATTCCAAAAATATGATAATACACTCCTTTTTGTGCTGTGCTTAATTTCGAGCCCATGTTAGATGTAAATGGCACAGAACAAGTTCCCGCCGACCAAATGCGAAGCCAAAATCAGCTACCGATTTCAAAAAAAGAAAAAAAACCACGGTTAAAAGGCGATTACAGATGAAAGCTTTCACAATGCAGCTGTATACACTGCTTTTAAAATTGCCGCGGGCAGGAGCAGCAGGGAGTTGGGACCCCGCCCGCGGGAATGCAGCCCCCCTGCGCCGAGAGAGAGAGCCCCCCCCCCCCGCGCCACGTGGCGAGCCGAAACCGGGGCCGCCCAGCGCCGCGTGGAGACAGAGACAAAGCCTCCCCCGCGTGAACGCAGCACCCCCCAAGCACCGAGAGAGCACGTGGCGCTTCCGAGCCGGGAGGAGGGGCAGGCAGGGCCGTCACGCTCCTCCGAGCTGGCGCCAAGTCCAAAAGCGGCGCGAACACGCCGCAGAGTTAAAGCTTTACGGAGAACCACCTTATCACCGCAGGGCTGCGCAGCCTAAAATGCAAAGAGCAAAAAGGAACTCGTCTCACGGCAAAGACGGGTTTTTTAGCTTCTACCCCCCCAAGGAGCAGAAATACTCACCGAAATCGAAGCAATAGCTGGCAAGGTCAGGCAGGCTGGTCTCTTCACTTGAATAGGACCCCTTGGGCAGGAAGGGGCTCCCCTATTCTCCCCTGGAAAATTCGCTCACCAGAAAGGAGCTTCACTTTCCAAAGGCGCAATGCGTTCCTCGAGGCTTCTTGTGGGATCAGTACAGTCCCAAAGTCTCTACTGGAGAGCCGTGCAACCACAGCTCTTTCCAGTGGAAGCAAAGCTGCTGTAACGCTTTTCCAAGGTTCTGAGATTCCTTTTGGGGCTGCAGGTCCGTGCAGCCACACCATTGGGCGCCACTATATTAAATATTAAGCCCCAAATGTTTCGGGGTGTGTCCTGCCTGGCTTCGTCTGGCCTCACTGCTGGACCAAAGGCGGCAGCTGTGGCGTTTTTCACCCCAGAGATGCCTTTGGCTGCCTAGGTGCTGCAGCTGGGCGCTCTGAATAAGTCCAGGCAAATAGGAACTCAGTTTACCTTTGGTGGAAAAGGTTCAGACAGTGAAGAGAAAAGGAGCGGGTTCTGCCGTGTAGCTTAGATCCAGAGTTTATTGTAGCATGGTAGATTTCTGAATCTGGCGCAGCTCTCAGACAGACGACAGAGACAGAGACACGGCAGAGACGCCGACCGCATGGTCTCGTGTCTTTTTTAAGCCCCGGGGACAGGGGGAGGGGAGGGACAGGTGAGGGCCAACCAGGTGTGAGCAGGGGAAGGGTCAGGGGATGTGGACGCCAGGACAAACCAATGAGCCCAGACCTGGGGGGGCATCTGCCAATCACTCAACACCTTGCTGGAAGGTGCCAGGCAGGAGGGCAAAGGGGGAGGGGGAAAGGTTGGCATCCTTGAGGGGGATGGGATAGGTGAGACAGGAAATGGCAACACACTGCAACAGATGGCTGCTTCCTTTGTCTCAGGGAAGGGGAGAAAAGAGTCCACATAGCAGCTCAGGCAAAAAGCAGATAGGAACCTGTTGAGCTTCTGGCATTGGTCTGCTCCTCACAGCAGGCAAAACTGGTGAATTTTAGTGTCCTTTCTTTTGCTGGCTCAGTCTTTCCTGGGCTTCGGACCAGCCAGGGTCACCCCCACATGTGAGAAATGACCCTCACTTTTAAAATTTTAAAGGTTTATTAAACCTAAACAAAAAAATACAACAAAGGACTGAATAAAGAAAAATTACAGCACTGAGAGTCTCCATGACCAGCAGCCACATGCTTGTCTACAAAATGGATGCTCTGCCTTTTATACCCTTAGCCTCTCCCAAAGTTTTGTCAGTCAACTCCTTCTCTGCGGTCCATTGGTGGAGATCACTTTCTTACATCTTGATTGGAGGTCAGGTGTTGTTTTGCCACACCTCTTAGTAATAAGCTGGCCCTCCCCAAATGCCCTGACTACTAAGGCTATTACAAGGGGGAGAGGAAAGAAGACTATGGGAGGATATATTGCAATAACATCACTATGCATCTGTAAGAGACGGTCTGAAGTGGATGCTCGCCAAGTGATTGTTTGCAGCTGTGTTTGCAGTGCCGCTATGGTACACTGCTTCAGGGGAGCAGGGTCTGCCAAGGAGTGACTCACCCTATATGCTTGCACCTGCTTCACAACAATAGCCCGTGAATTTTTGCCACCTCTTGGCCGAATGAACTTTCTGGGGTAACTTTGGTGATTCCCCATGGAAAATCCCTCATCTGCCTCACAACCACTGTGACGGACAGAGATTGAAGCCCCCTCCCAAGGACTGAGACTGAGACCCCTATAATTCAGACACAGGGATGCTGGCCTGACTGAAGCGGGATATCTGCCAAGTGTTGCCTGCAGTCGTGTTCGCTGGACCAAGACTGGTTTCCCATAGAAACCAGTCCTGAAACAATGGGTCCCGCTCACTGCTGAGATTGACTTATACTGTTTCGGAACATGGACCATCTGTACCTGTTTTCAATACACTTATTCTCCATTGTCTTTTACCTGTTCCCCCCTCGACAGAGGACTATAATAGACCCCTGAGTTAACCAAGACTTTGAGATTCTCACCGATGTGACAAGGCGAATCTATTGGCTGGTCCATGAGGATTTCATCTCTACGTCTGGTAGCTATACCCCTTTCCCCTCTTTCTCTCTCTCTCTCTATCCTTTATCTCCTTTTCTAAACCCTCTATCGCGTTTGCTGTGGGCACTCAATAAAAGGTGCATTTGTTTTGATTAATACTGAAATTTCCTTTGTGTTGTTTTTTGCACTCTGAGATCATGTAACGAACCATCACGACCCCCGCTTGTACAAGCAGACTGTGACAGCATCTCAACATATACATAATATTTATCTCTTAATTGTGACAGCCAACTATCTCATTATTCATCTATAACACACAGGATCCCTGGACCGGGAAAAAAACCTAAGCCTAAACAGTTCAAGGGGAAAAAATCCAAAAAGAAACAACTGAAGGATCTCTGCTGGTGTCCAGGGAAAAAAGTGGGGAAAGAAAAAAAATAAGCTTCTTGCCTAAGCAAACAAAAAACTAATCCAACAAAGGCAATGAAGTAACATCCATGCCACCACCAAAGCACACTGGAGACAGAGCTTGAACAATACCCGCACCGAAGTTCCCAGGCTCTGGCCGCGCCCCTTGGATCATATTAAAGCTACAGCAGCCATTTCTGAACATACAGCAGATGATTAGGGAATAAAGTATCATCATAAAATCAGCCCAAGACACTGGGTCAAATTACCCTGGCTGGAGGAAGGGCTGAGCATTCCCAGGATGGGAGATGCTCCGTTTGTGCTGAGTGCTGAGGCTGTGCACAGTGCAGGGGCAGCACCAGCCACCAGAGGTGGCATTTAGGAAGGCAGGAGACCAGCAGCATCAAAACAATCCCCTTTTGGGACTCAGGAACTCCCCAGCCAAGGTACTGGGTGTGTTGAGGGGCTGCTGTCCGCATTAAGCACCTTGCAGAAGTAGTTGTGATGCCTTGTGAAGGCTGACCTAGAACAGAGACTAGATGGAGTTAAAGAATAAAGTATGTATTTATTAGAAGGGCTCAATGGATACACCTTGGGCAGTACAAGAGCCCAGCCAGGGCTACACCCAAGATGAACCCAAAATGATCACAAAATGGACGACCAGTCACGGGGTCTCACACTTTTATAAGTTCTGGTCCATTAGCATATCGGAGTTAATTGTCCAATTATAGCTTTAGCTTATGAAGTCCCATCCTTCTTGTTTTTCTCTCTTCAGTCTACTGTTGTTTATGCTCTTGGGCCTGAAATTTGGATCATTTGTCCTTGTTCCCGAGCTAGACAAGGAATTGTTTTGTCTACTTTGTGAAGAGAGATAACTATCCCCTAATATGAAGCTCAGAAGTACACACTAAAGCAGTACAGAATATGAAAAATATAAAAGCTAAAACCTGAGATATCAGTTGAGCCTCACATTTGCAAAGGGATTCCTATTCAGGCATGAAATGGAGGAAGCCAACCTTGGTGAAGGCAGAGTGAAGGCATGGTAGTAATAGATGGGCACCCAGGTTTGTGGTACAAGGCTGGGGGCAGCCACAAGACTACAGCAGCAGTGCAGGGGAACAGTGACCACACACCATTCAAGTCCACCACACCTCCTACCAGCAGCTTTGCCTCCCCAGGACCCTGGCACATGTTTTGGCCCCACTGGAGAGGACACCACACCATAGATTATTGTGGGGTTTGCCGGCCCAAATGACCCTGATGACGAGTGCAAGAGAGTCAGCAAGTGTGAAAAATGCATATTATATGATTGGCTCTTCACAAATATTAAAATGAATACTATAAGTGTTATGTTGGAAAGTTATGCTGTATTAATTTCCTTTAAGTAGTGCTGTATTGATCTCTTTTAAGTAGTGTGGTAAATATAGGTTTTTAGGCTATAGCATTATATTAAAATAGAAACTATGTGATGTAAGATACTTTTTGTAGCTAACACAAGGAATAGATAAGATAATCAAGAAATTCTTCGCATAGTGATAACAGCAACAAGACACCAAGATATCAAGAGAAGGATTATTGCCTCCTTATCCGAACAACCCAGACTCCGAGGGGCCTGAGACAATTGATTTAGAAGATGAGGGGGGGAAGTGACATTAAGCAGAAAAGCCTCTAGTTTGAAAGGAATGTTTGAATCATGTATGAGATATATGAATATGCAATAGGCTATTGCTTTTAAGGGTTAATCCTTTGTTAGCAAGGTGTGCTTTTGTGGCAGAAATGCAAAAGCACACGGACATCTGTAATTCTTTGCCTTTTTATTGTCCTAACTTTGATTGTCCAAATTCTTATTATCCTAATTTTTATCACTATTTTCATTAGTATTTTATTGCTATTAAACTTCTAAAATTTTAACACAATTGAATGGCATTTTTCACAATTGGTGCTGTGATTCAGACATAACACCTCGCTGCCGAGGTCTCGGAGGATTCTGAGTGAGGGAGGCGCTCTGTCAAGTTTGGCAGCCTCGCTCTGTTTCTTCTGGCATGATTGGCAGACGCAGGTTCCAACCCAGTGGACTAAAAGAGACAATTAGACAAAGGCAAAAGGCTCCTTAAAACTGCGGTAATTGGCCCCCTAAACTAAGTGTACGCTAAGACCCGAAAAGGAAAAAGGATTGTAAGTACTTTTTCGGGGGGGCAGTTATGGG
Organism: Molothrus ater; assembly: GCF_012460135.2. Classification (NCBI taxonomy): domain Eukaryota; kingdom Metazoa; phylum Chordata; class Aves; order Passeriformes; family Icteridae; genus Molothrus; species Molothrus ater. Next base: position 9,136,422 of record NC_050510.2, read on the forward strand.
GGGGATGAATGTGTGTGTATGAGAGGCAGGCTGCTTATCAAAGACCTGCCAAGTGATTGTGGGGTCTCCCACACTGCGTTTCCATCTTTTCGTGAGAAAAACAGCCAGTAAAGAGACAAGGCGAGAGATAAAAGGAGTGACAGAATCCCCCCAGGGAAACTGGGAGTGGGTCTCAGGGAAGGGCTGGGACCCCTTGGAGAGAGGGAGCCGAGGGTTTTCCTGGCACAATCCACTGGAAAAGTGGGCTAAAAAAAGTGGAAGAAGCCCCTAAAAATTCTGCTGGGTTGAGGGATTAATCTGCCCAAGAGCATCCAGGGTTAAGTAAAATCCTGCTGGATTGAGGATATGCCCAAGAGCACCCAGAGTTTGACAACACAGCTGGATTGAGAGATACCCAAGAGCATCCAGAGCTGGCCAATAACATCTGAGATTGTAACAAGTAATTTGAAAGTAAGAGGTACCTTATTGTTGTCTTGTTGTCTGTGAGAGTGAGTGAGAAATAAAAAGTGAGTAAATGTAGATGAATGAAAATATATGTAATGTAGATTGTTTGTTTTCAGTTTCACTCCTTGGAGGGAGGTGTTTTGTATTGAATTGTATTGTGAGAGAAAGGGGTTTTTTGTGTGTGTAGTGGGAAGAAGGTGGTATTCAAGTTGCTAGAGAAAGTGGGAAACAGAGGCAGGGGACGAATAGATAAGATCTTGAAAAATGGAACACAAAACCAGTAAGTTGGGTACAAGAAAGAAAAAAGGGAGTAAAAAGGTACCAGCAGAGATACCCCAAGATAGCCCTTTGGGAGCTATATTAGCTAAGAGAGATACAAATCCTTCTACAAGGAGAAAAGACGAGGTAAAGATGATCCAATTTTGTATGATAGAATGGGCAAAGAAGGAAATAAGATCTGACCATGTTTATTGGCCTAGATATGGCTCTTTTGAAGTTTGTATTTGTCAGGCTCTGAATTTATTTGTAAATTCAAAAGAACCATTCAATCCAGAAGAAAGATAATATGCTGCATGCTTGATGGAAGGTCTTAGGAGAGTAAAAATCTTTAAAATATCAGAAACCCTTGAGACAAAGCAAGAAAAGAAAAAAGGGAAAGAAAGGATCTGGGAACAAGAGGGAAAAAAGAAAGAAAAATATTGGGTCCTTTGCAAGTATTGCCTCCTCTGTTCCCGCTTGCTTCCCTGCCCTTCACGGTTGAGCCGCTACCCCTGGCCCACCTCTGGTCTTGCCACTCATGGCTTCACTGCTGGTCCTGGCTCCTGTCCCGGCTCCGGACTCACCACTTGCAGCTGTGCTGCTCAATTCGGCTCTTGTGCTGGCTTCAGCCCCACTGCTGAATTAGTCTGTCACGGTCCCAGCCACCCGGCCCGCAGCTGCTCCGCCAACTGCACCAGGGTTCCTGTTTGTTCTGGCTGTCCCATCCCCAACTGCTTCTCCCGTGGCTGTCCTCACTGCCCCATCCCCAGCTGGTCTGTCCATGCTGGCTGTGCTGGGCACCACCGTTGCTGCCACACCTGCCCCGCCTATGCCAGCTGCGCTGGGAGCTGCCAACTCATCCGCCATGACCCATGTGCAGGCCATCCATGCTCTGGTTTGGTTTCCACTGGGAGACCCCCCCCTCCTTTGGCAGGAGATCCTACCTACACCCTGCCCTTGGAAGACCAAGCCTTGGCATGAATCCCTCCCCTCATCCCCCTTCCTCTGACACTTCCATCCGTCCCTGCCCTGGGTCCCATTCCCTTGGTAACGACAGCTCCTGCTGTTCTGGAAAACTTTCTCCCTGAAGAAGATGCACCTTATCGAAACACAAGATGCTCAGTTAAAAGACAGCCCTCCCCTGATCTTTCCTCAAAACATGGGAGAAAGGTTATAAAGGATAAAGAACAAAAAGAGTGGGATGAAGAGATTGGTTTATTTCCACTAAGAGAGGTTCCAATGGGAGGGGGTGGAACAGGGTTTGTAAATGCCCCTTTGACTTCTTCTGAAGTCAGAAATTTTTAAAAGGAAATAAAAGGAATTTTGGAAGATCCCATAGGCACAGCTGAGCAATTAGACCAATTCTTAGGTCCGAACATTTATACTTGGGATGAGATGCAATCTATAATGAAAATAGTTTTTTCTCAGGAAGAAAGGCAAATGATCAGGGCTGCTGGAATAAAAATTTGGGAAAAGAAAAACCAGCAGGGCCCCCCAGGAGATCAGAAAATGCCAACAACACCTCCTGATTGGGATCAAAATGATGAGGAAGGGAGGAAACACACGAATGATTATTGTAATTTGATAATCAAGGAAATAAAAGATGCAGCACCCCGAGGGCAAAATGCTAAAAAGGCTTTTGAGGGACAGCAGGGGAAAGAAGCAACTCCAACTGAATGGTTAGACAGACTTAGGAGAAATATGAAACAATATTCCAGAATAGACCCTGAGACTACTGTGGGACAAGCTCTTAAGAATTAATTTTGTCACAAATGCCTGGCCACATATTAAAAAAAATCTAGAAAAAATTGAGGATTGGCATAATAGATCGTTAGATGATTTATTAAAGGAGGGTCAAAATATTTATGTCTGGAGAGATGAAGAAAAAGCTAAAGTGAAAGCAAAAATTATGGTAACCACTATGTGAGAAAGTAATTTCCAGAGGAATCTAAAACCCCCAGGCACCACTCCTAGACATGAAGGTCGTAGAGACAGGGCAAAGGAAAAGAACAGAACCCTGGTCCAACCCAAATCTCAAGAGCATTCTAGAAATATTTGTTTTTACTGTGGGGTTGAAGGACATTATAGAAGAAATTGCCCTAATCAAATAAAAGATCTGAAAACCTACTGAGAGACGGGCACAGAGGAGGAATAGGGAGGTCATAGGCTCGATTTTTTGGGGGACAAATACCATCTGGAGCGTGTGATAACTTTAAAAGTGGGACTCCAAGAAGAAAAATTAGAATTTGTGGTAGACACAGGGGCAGAAAGAACCTGCCTATTAAATATTCCAAAAGGTTATAGTGGAAGCAAAGACACTGTAAAAATAACAGCAGCAAAAGGAGAGAGTTTCACAGATCCTGTCATTAACAATGTGGTAATTGAGGGAGAAACTAGAATTTGGATGGGGGAATGTCTTATTGGTCCCTGGGGCAGGTAGCAACTTATTAGGAAGAGACTTACAGGTGAAACTAGGAATAGGGGTCATACCAGAAGAAGGGAAAATGACAGCTAGAGTTTTAAAACTTGGCCAAGAGAATGAGAAAAAAAAAAAAAAAACAAGGAAGTTTGGACTGGGGAAGGAAATAGGGGACGATTAGATATTGACCCCATAAGGGTCACAATTGAGAGAGAAGATTGTTCCATACGTGTATGTCAGTATCCTATATCATTAGAAGGACGGGAAGGTTTGAAGCCAGTAATAAAAGGACTAATAAAGGATGGGACATTAGAACCTTGTATGTCTCCTCATAATACCCCTATTCTCCCAGTAAAGAAGCCTGATGGGAACTATAAATTGGTACAAGATTTACGGGAGGTTAACAAAAGAACTCAGACTCACTACCCAGTGGTACCAAATCCTTACACTCTTCTAAGTAAGGTCCCACCCCAGCATCAGTGGTTTAGTGTAGTGGATCCTAAAGATGCTTTTTGGGCTTGTCCACCGTAGCAGCCAAAGGGCCTGCAAGGCCTCCCTGGCCTTGCCTAAGATAAGAAATGCCTAGTCATGATGACTGGACCAAAGAAGCCCCTCTTCTGCCTTCGGACCCTTGTTATCTCTCTGTAAGATGATAGGTCATATTTGCCTCGACCCTTACTATTGGACTGTTTCCCAAAACCCCTATACCCTATATAAACACCCACTTCTGCCCAGTTCTGCAGAAGAGCTATCACTGTCACCCTTCACAGAAACTGCCAATAAAGACACCTCTGTGGAACCTCATACAGCTCTTCTCCTCTCTCTCCCTGCTTCTGCTGCGGCACTTAGCAAGCAAAGAGCTGAAATCACTAAAGAGCTGAATTAACCAAAGAGCTGATCTCCCCAAAGAGCTGAGCTGCTTGCTAAGATTGCCTGAAGCTGGGAGCCTGCCTGAGGGACCTGGACAGGTTGTGCTTAGCTGGACTTCGCTATCCGGACACCTACGGCAGCTGGGGTCGGAGAGACCCCGAAAACCCCCGCCGTAATAAAAAGTCCACTAGCCGAGGAGAGCCAAAATATCTTCGCCTTTGAATGGGAGGATCCAAAAACTGAGGGAAAGCAGCAAGTAAGATGGACAAAGTTACCACAGGGGTTTACTGAATCTCCAAACTTATTTGGGCAAGCTTTAGAAACAATACTACAATCTTTCCCCACCCCTCCTGGAATACAAATTATCCAATATGTGGATGATCTTTTATTATCTAGGGAAGCTGAAGTTGAGGTTAGAGAGGCTGCTATAGAACTTTTGAATTTTTTTGGGGGAAAAGGATTAAGGGTATCAAGAGGGAAACTGCAATTTGTAGAACCAGAGGTAAAATATCTTGGACACCTAATTAGTAAGGGTAGTCGGAAGCTCAACCCCGAGAGAATTGCAGGAATTTTATCTCTTCCCCCTCCCTCTTCAAAGAGGATTATTGGGATATTGTAGATTATGGATTGATGGGTATACACAGGCAGTAAAAAATTTTGTATTGAAAATTGACAGAGGGACATGATATAAAGCGGACTGGGGGAGATGATATAAAGTGGACCAAGGAAGATGATGTTGAATTAGAACAGATGAACTTAAAACTGGCCTCAGTACCAGCTTTAAGCTTACCCTCACTAGAAAAACCCTTTCATCTGTATGTATATGTGAAAAATGGGCTAGCTCATGGAGTTCTGGTTCAGGAGTGGGGAGGATTAAAAACACCAGTAGCTTATTTATCAAAGATGTTGGACCCAGTTGTCGGGTTCGGCTGTCTGTCTCTGCCCCGACATGGGTAGTGTGGTTCTTGGGTGGCACGCGTTTCAAAGGACGAGTCTGGACTCTTCAGCTTTTCGATCTTCGGATTGTTTATTATTTCTTATCTACAAAATTTTCTGTCTGCCCAACAGAGGTCTGATCTGCAAGCAGTCACAGGCACTCTCTGACCACCCACGGGGCGATCATGTCCTTTTATACTAATATCTACGTACATAATATTTACCTTTATTTTCCAATGCTTTTCACCCATGTTAGCAAGTGCACCTTCACCATAAACCAATCCCCAAGTGCCAACATCACCACAGGAGATGGACAAGAAGAAGAAAGAAGAAGGACGAGACACGCCCTGATCCCTCCATCTTGTCTCCATAACCCCCCTGTACCAAAAACCTTAAAGTCTATATTTCACCCTCTAAATGTGTCCCTTTTACACCCTTCACTCTAAAGTGATTCTCTTGTCCTCAAACTCTTGTTATTTCTGTGGATGGATCAAAATCAAGCCACCAAACACTCTTGGCAACATTCCAGGATTTTCGAGACCCCCCCAAGGGTTCTCCTGGCATCTCTGGACATCGGGAACGATGTGCTGAGATCCCACATCTCCCCCTTCTGTTTGCACCAAGAAGACTTCTTTGGCAACTTGACTCATGACACGTCTCACACACAAAAAGATGTATGGGACGATGAGCATGAGGACTAAGAGTATTATTAAAATATATAATCCCATTTTTAAAAACCCTCTCCATAAGGGAGAAAGATCAAAAAATCCCGCCACATCATCAATCCATGATCCAGTGACTTCGCCTAGTTTCTTTATACTGTCTTTTATATTTTGAATACTTTCATGAATTGATCTTGAATGATCTGAGAGATTCATGCAGCACATTCCCTCAAACTCTTCACATCCATGTCCATGAGCAAGCAATAGATAATCGATTGCTGCCCTATTTTGAAGAGTTGCCTCTCTCACACTGCTTACGTCTTTTAACATATCACTCAAAGCGAGAGAGATTGATTGAGCATGCTTGCTCAACCAACAACCCATGTGGTCCAGTTGAGTCAAGGCCACCCCCGACGCTGTCTGAGGTGAGAAAATTGCTGCCGCAATTCTCCTTGCCTTGTCCCAGGTGTACACTTCATCATCACAGTCTGCACTGTAATTTTGCAAGGACCTTTTTTCTTTGTGTTTTTGCTCTCTTAATACTTTCAAATCTGGTGACAACATTGAAATTCTCCCAATGCTGCATGGACCTCCCTTGGCATTTGCAGGAATGCCGTGCCAAATTCTGTCCCCACAAATTAAAAACAACCCACGTGGCAATTGCACTGGGACCTGGATTGATCCTTTGGCTGTCGTCACAGTGTGATTGCACCAAGCTGATGCGTTTCTGTAATATTTGTGATTTGGTGTGACATCAACGCTTTTGTTTGTCCTTGACACATTCGAAATTTCGAATTTCATGCATAGTTCCATTATTGTGGACCCGAAAATTTCCAGTTCCTGCGGTTCGGTAGAAGCCACAGGTAAAAGATGTGTCCAAGCACACCATTCATTCACAGGATCTTTGATGACTTTTGAAATCTCCATTGGAGAATGCCCTGGAATTGGCCATTCGCCCACTGGCAACCCAGCCATGCATGCTGTGAATGGTTTCCCTGGTTTCGAATGTGTCAGGCAGATACTTTCTAAATTTGCTGCCTGGGCTAACGTTTCCCAAACATTTTGTTTTGGCTGACTGACAGGTAGATTTGCTCCATTGCTTAAAGCAACAGAAGAAAGCATGAACATCATGAAGCTCACGACTTCACCCTTATAAAATTTCATTGTCATGCTCCCACTCAAAGCCACAAAGGAAAAAACCCCCAAAGTTTTTATTCTTTTCGTCCCTCTTCTGAGTCGCTGTTCACAACTTGAGTTTCTTCCTCCGTCTGCGTACTCGTTTCTCTGCCTCTGGGATCTGTGCTCTCCTGCTCTCTTGTCCGAAATGGCTTCACGTGCCGCGCTGACACCCACTTCAGCCCTCGCCCTGTGGAAACACCAGCGAAACCCTTGCCTCAAGTGATTAGTTTGAAAGGACCCTCTATTTGTCCTGTCTCTGGGTTTCTGATCAAAACTAAAGGATTCTCCCTTAGTTTTGCCTGAGAGCTGTTTGAAAAATGCCTCATGATTGGTGGATTGGGTTCAGAAGACGAACTGTTAAGAAAATTCAACACATACAATGCTTTGTTTAACTTCATGTGTGGTGTCGCCTCTGGCTCCCCCCTTTTCTGCCTGTCCAAAAGGGATTTCAGGGTGTGATGTGTTCTTTCAATGATTGCCTGACCTGTGGGTGAATGTGGAATGCCAAATGTGTGTCTGACACCCCATCTTTTCAGGAATCTGTCAAGCACCCTGCCTGTATATGTTGGACCATTATCTGTTTTTATTTCTTGAGGCACACCTAATGATGCAAATGCTTGCAAAAAATGTCGACAAGCATGTTCTGCTGTTTCCCCTGCATGTGCTGAAGCAAAGACTGCCCCTGAGAATGTATCTACTGACACATGAACATTTTTGAGTCTCCCAAATGATGGATATTTTGTGACATCTGTTTGACACAGCTGAAGCCTTTGTAGTCCTCGTGGATTGACTGCTCCTGTTGAAGCAGGTGGTTGCACGAGTTGACAATCTGGACAAGCACTAATGATTTCCCTCGCCTGAGTTTTTGTGAGACGAAAGGATTCCATCAGCGCCTGCGCATTCTGATGAAAAAATGCATGACTCAGTCGTGCTTGCTCAATGGTGGACGAAGTGCCTTCGCCAGAACTGTCAGTTCCGTATTTTTGTCTGCGGAAACAACTGATGGATAAACAATAAGTCCAAGGATTCTGCTCCTGTCCTGTCCTATTATTAAGAAATCTTGTTTTTTGTATGAATCTCCGCGGATTCCTGTTGGAACCTCCGCATGACTTTCATCCAGAAAGCAAATTAATTTGGAAGTTGCCAGTGTGCACTGTGCCCCTGGTGGAAGGAGTTCTGGGTCGCTTGAGAATCGGCTGAGGAGTTTGCTGAGGGCGTCTGCTTGACGATCCCCGATGACTGTCCTGTTGGTTGTTGTGTCACCGCCATCACTTGTGTCGACGCGCGCTGACGGTTTGTGAGCGCGCTCCTTCTCCCGTATCCCGGAAGCGGTAGAGGATTCCCTTCCACATCTGTCTGGGAAAAACATTCTTTCAGAGAGTGTCTTCCTCTTCCACACCGCGCACAAAGTGGCTTTGCAGGTTTTTGTGTCTGCACTTGTGTGTGTGCATGTGGACAATTCTTTTTCAAGTGTCCAAACGCCCCACATTTGTAGCATTGTCCTCCTGATGGATTGCTCTTCTTCTGGATGGTTGCAAGAACTTTATTTATGTTTTCACTCTGTTGTTGGAGTACCTTTTCCAGCATCTTTTCAACCTTGTCCTGATCTTCTGACTGCCTCTCCGTGTTCCTTCTTATCTGTTCTCCCCATTCTCCTCTCAGTTCATGCCTCATGATCGACGTGACATGCTGAGGTGTTCCCACTCTGCTGCATGCCTCCACCATCTCTGCCAAGGATGGCCGTCCTGGCATTGCGCTGATGACCCGTTGACAATCCGGGTTGGCATTGCCGAAAGCTAGACTTTCCATGAGAGGTTGCTTCGCCTCATCAATCGTCACCTGTCGATCCACAGCTTGCGAGAGTTGATCTATGAAAGATGAGAATGGTTCTGTGGGACCTTGCCTGACGCATGAGAATGGGACATCCGGAACTCCCGCCGGAGCAATCTGCAAGATTGCTTTGCGTGCTGCTTCTTTGATGTCATTCAACACCCGTCGTGGAAGCCGTGCTGCTTGCTCCACTGGATTGTCATCTGGAGGATCTCCTGCCAACTGTGCTTCTGTGAGATTTGCGTTTGGCCCACCTTGATAGCTGGCTCTCAACTCTGTGAGATATCTTCTCCATCTTCTGTCCCAGATAAGACTTTGTGTGTCAGTGAGAATCATCGACACAAGACATCGAATGTCAAATGGCGTGAAATCATACGCATTGAATGTCCCCTTCAGGAGCTGTTTGAAGTACTGCGAATTCAGACCATTGTTCTGAATGCCCTTTGATAAGTCTTTGATCACCTCGTGACCCAACCTTTCCCACCTTGGATTTTGGCCTTGTGCATCATATGTCACTGGCATTATTATGTCTCCGGATCCTCTGATCAAACCCTTTTCCTTTGATAATTCATTTCTAATTTCCCTCCAGTCTATTGGTTCTATTGGCTGTTCTTCTTCCTCCTCTGGAAACTCCATTGGCCATTGCCTGCACAATGGAATCGTGGAGGTTCTTGGTGATCCTTCGCTCCACGTTCTTCGACTTGAGGTCTTCAGTCTTGCTCCTAAATCTGAAAAAGAAACTTGAGGTTCTCTTGAACGTGTTCTTTTTGCTGCATCAAAAGACTGCAGAAGATTCCTTGCTGCTTCCGCTGCTGAAAGCATCCATGCTGGAATTCCTTCTCTTGCTGTAATGTGTATCATTTCTTCTTCTTGAGGCCGTGTTTCATCTGAGCTGTCTTCAACTTCATATGATCCTGAAGTTGATGGAATATTATCCTTTTGCTGTGTTGTTGTTGTTGGTTTTATTTTCTTTAATGTAGCTTTCTTTTTATAAATTGTTGGAAAAAATTGCTGCATTGTTGCAGTTTGGCCAGCAGGTGATGTGGTGGCGCTGTCGAGCAGTTCCGACATGTCCTGCAATGTGGTCGTCCCTCCACGAGGGGGCGCTGTCGCCTGCCTGGACAACCTTGATGACGACAAGAACTCAATCGCTTCCTGCTCGGCAGACTGCAACGCTCGCAACCGTGTTTGAGACCAAGTTTGCATGGCTGTTGACTGAGCTGGCATTGAGGGTTGAATACTTGAATGTTTCTTTTGAGTGGAAGGGGTTTGAACCATAGGGTTTGAGACTAAAGGCATCGGTCTCGGAGAGGGGGTGGAGCCCCGGGATGTCGAACCCCGAGCGTGGCCCCTCCTCTTCGCCCCAGATGTCACAGAGGATCGGACCCGCCCCCGACCTCGCTCCGCCGGCACTTCCCGCGCATGCGTGCCTTCGGGGACGCCCCCTGCCTCCCCTGTACTGACGTCACTGTCTCCGTCCCGCTCCACCTCCGAAGTCTCCTCCCTATTGTCTGTTCCTGTCCCTCTCTCCTCCTCCTCTGACGCTGTATCCACACCTCCCGCCGAAGCACGCAGCCCTCCCTCCGCGGGTGCCCCTTTCTTGCTGCGATTCGAGCTGATCTCCGGGTCCAGATTTCCGGGTCTGACGTCACCACTGCGCGTCTCCTGCGTCCCCCCATGGCAGCTCGCTGGAGCCCTGCAGCTGCTCCGCCCTTGCTGCCTGTGTCTGACGCTGCCGCGCCGGTTTGAGAGCCCTCCCCGGCTGTTCCCCGAGCCTTGCTCGACACGCGCGCTTTTGGCACCGCGCCAAATGAGGCTGCCGCCGCTTTCGGCGTTGTGCTCGCAAAAGCCGCACCAGAACCCGTGTCCCCCATCGCCTCCATGCACCCCCCGCCAGCCGCCGCCTCCGCCGCACCGCCGCGCCTGCCGCGAGAGAGCGCATCCCCCCTCCCCGCTTGTTCCCTTTGAACCCCCCTCCCCGACTCCGCCACTTTTTCCACCTCCTCTCCCTCTGATTCCTGCGAATCGGGATGGTATGCTCTTAGAGAGCGACCTGCCTCCTCGATATCGCTGGGAGAAAACTTTATTTCATCAGGGAGCGGAATGGTATCATCTGTGTCTGAGTCAGAGTCTGAAGCCCCTGCACTCTCTGGAGTCTCAGGGCGCTTTAGGGTTCCCTTGGGTTTTCGGGATGGTGGGACTGAAGGCAATGACATTTCTCCTGGTCCCCTTTTCTCGGGCACCTTTTCCCCCGGGCCAATTGAGATCAGAGCCAATCTCTGCTTTGAGCCTTGCTCTGGTCCCTCCGCCCCTTTGGGACTCGCAACAAGTTGTTGCCTGGCTGACCCTCTCAACTGAGTCGAGGTCGCCTCTAACATAATTCTTGCTGAAGACAGCAATTTCAAGGCTGTCTTATCATCATTGGTGGCTAGAAAATATAGGTGTCTGTTAACTTCTTGCCAAAAGCCTACTTCAAATAACAACCGTGTTTCTGAGTACGGGTAATTACACCGCACCCACAGCAGTAATTCTCTAAGCTTTTTCTTTGGGATCCCCCTAAGTGTGTGTGTCTGCCACGCCCTGTAGGTCGGACAGAATCTCTATTTGTTCCTGGGAAAGTGTACCCCCCATGTTCTTAATTCTTGACCTTCTCACCGAATTCCTGTCGTCAGAGCAGTCCGAAGGCTCCTGGTCACTGGCCTGCAGGTCACAGGAGATGGATTCGGAGGCGCCTTTTCCGATTCCGATTCGGGCTGTCCTGCTACGAACTTTCTTCAGCTGAAGTGGAGTGCGATGTTCTCTGTGGCTGCTGCGTCTGCAGATTCTCCTGGCTGCTTTCTGGCTGTTTTCCCAAGGAGTTATCAGTGCTCTCCTGGGAATGAGTCCAGCTCGGGAGCTGCCCACTCGGTGCTTCAAGGCTGCCCTGTGCAAGAGGTGCACACCAGAGCTCACCGTGGCTCAGCGAGTGCTGCCGGATGCTGCTGGATCGCCGGTTGCTGCCGAGTAGCTCCCCGGATCGTCCGCCAGGTGCCCACCGGGTGCCCACCCAGGGACGCCAAATGTCGGGTTCGGCTGTCTGTCTCTGCCCCGACATGGGTAGTGTGGTTCTTGGGTGGCACGCGTTTCAAAGGACGAGTCTGGACTCTTCAGCTTTTCGATCTTCGGATTGTTTATTATTTCTTATCTACAAAATTTTCTGTCTGCCCAACAGAGGTCTGATCTGCAAGCAGTCACAGGCACTCTCTGACCACCCACGGGGCGGTCATGTCTTTTTATACTAATATCTACGTACATAATATTTACCTTTATTTTCCAATGCTTTTCACCCATGTTAGCAAGTGCACCTTCACCATAAACCAATCCCCAAGTGCCAACATCACCACAGGAGATGGAGGACAAGAAGAAGAAAGAAGGACGAGACACGCCCTGATCCCTCCATCTTGTCTCCATAACCCCCCTGTACCAAAAACCTTAAAGTCTATATTTCACCCTCTAAATGTGTCCCTTTTACACCCTTCACTCTAAAGTGATTCTCTTGTCCTCAAACTCTTGTTATTTCTGTGGATGGATCAAAATCAAGCCACCAAACACTCTTGGCAACATTCCAGGATTTTCGAGACCCCCAAGGGTTCTCCTGGCATCTCTGGACATCGGGAACGATGTGCTGAGATCCCACACCCAGTGAGCCGCAGCTGGCCAGTATGTATTCAAGCTATAGCAGCTACTGCAATCCTGGTAAAAGAAAGTCATAAGCTTACTTTTGGACGTAAACAAATTGTGTGTACACCTCATGCAGTTTGAAACGTGTTAAACCAGAAGGCTGAAAAATGGTTGACAGACTCTGGAATGTTAAAATATGACACAATCCTGATAGACAGTGATGAATTGACACTAGAAGTAAACAGAAGTTTAAATCCAGCTCAATTCTTTTATGGAGAACCAGTAAGTAACCTAATACATAATTGTTTAGAAATTATCCAATACCAAACTAAAGTTGGGGACGATCTTGAAAAACAAGACCTTTCAGAAGGGGAAACAATCTATGTGGATGGTACCTCCAGATGTCTACAAGGAAAAAGAATGTCAGGGTATGCAGCAGTTGATGGGAAAAACATGCAAACTTGAAAAAGGGAAATTACCCTCAAACTGGTCAGCTCAAACTTCTGAATTATATGCTCTAAAAAGAGCACTGGAATATTTAGCACACAAAAAAGGAACTATATATACTGATTCAAAGTATGCCTTTAGAGTAGTACATACCTTTGGAAAAATTTGGGAAGAAAGGGGATTACTTAATTCAAAAAGAAAGGGATTCATACATGAAGGACTCATTTTAGAGGTTCTAGTGGCATTAAAATTACCTGAAGAGATAGCAGTAGCACATATTAAGGGACACCAAAAGGGAATGATCCTTGAAATCAGAGGAAATTATTTGGCAGATCAAGAAGCTAAAGATGCAGCAGAAAATGGAGCTGAAAGAGTTAATATTAACTCCAAATGAGGAAAAATTGGAAATTCCAAAGTTTAGGGAAGCCAAGAAAAATTAATTAAGCAAGATAGGAGGAGAGCAAGATGAATCTGGGAAATGGACACTTCCTGATGGAAGACAATTACTTAATAAACCACTTACTAGGAAAATATTAGAAAACATGCATCAGAAAACTCACTGGGGTACCCAGTCTTTGTGTGATCATTTTTTAAGGAACTATGGGTGTATTGGGATTTTTAGATTAGCAAAGCAAGTAACTGAAAGATGTATCACTTGCCGAAGGATAAATAAAAAGGTGATGAGAAAAACAACATTAGGAGGTCATGAGTTTGCTCTTTGACCATTTCAGAATATCCAAGTAGATTTTACTGAACTTCCTCAAGTACAGAGATGGAAGTATTTATTAGTAATGACAGACCATCTAACTCATTGGGTGGAAGCAGTTCCCACTGTCAAGGCCACAGCTAATGTGGTGTGTAAAACCCTTTTGGAACAGATTGTTCCCAGATATGGGAATGGTTAATAGGATAGACCCAGAGGAACACATTTTACGCCAAAAGTGTTACAACAAATAACTCAAGCCTTGGGGATAAAATGGGAGTTACACACCCCATGGCATCCACAGAGTTCGGGCCGGGTAGAGAGGATGAACCAGACTTTAAAGAGAACTTTGACTAAATTAGTAGTTGAAACCCAAATGTCATGGGTACAATGCCTACCTTTAGCCTTACTGGGGATCTGAACACAATCTAAGTCAGACCTGGGAGTGTCACCTTATGAAATGATGTTTGGGTAACCTTTTCTGACCACCCAACATGAAACTCCTACCTATGAAGTAGGGGAAATGAGTGTTAAAGGATATGTCAACACCATTGCAAAAACTCTTGAAAACTTGCGGTTGAAAGAGATAATCCCTCAAACCACACCTTTAGACTTTAAAATCCATAATAATCATCCAGGGGAGTGGGTGCTTGTAAAAACCTGGAAAGAACAATCTTCAACTCCACAATGGGAAGGTCCTTTTCAGGTATTGCTGACGACCGAGGCTGTGATCCAGACCAGGGAATGAGGGTGGATCCATACCAGCAGAATCAAAGGACCCGTAGAAGAACCTGAGGAGTGGACGATAACATCTAAACCGGGTGATATAAAATTGACTCTTAAACGGGCACTGGGTGGTAATGAAGTGGGAAGGCCAAAATGATCTAGGAAATGTACAAGAATCACACCTAACTGGGAAATAAGGCCAAGCTTATATCAGTGCTTTCAAGTACTGCCTGGATGAGCTCTGAGACGCCTCCAATACCCTCCATGGGGAGGAATACTTCCACTTCAAACAGGAGGACCAGAACTGTTTCGGACAGAGAGGTCTTGTATTCTGACCTTAGCCTGTGACTTATACAAAGAGGAGAAGGATTTACAACTTCCATCAGTGCCATATTGTATACTATCCTAGGGTGATGCTATGATGCTTGTATCCCCATTCACCTGTTCTGTTTATGCTGGATATTATTTTCGGTGCCTTCAAGACTGTCTCTGAAGAGTGAAAGTTTTGTTTTGGTTTCTTATCAGCCTGCTCCCCCATGGCTGGCAGGATACAGAGACGGGGCAGTACCTAGTGCTGCTTTTGCTTTTTGCTTTTTTTCCTTTGCTTTTCGCTTTGCTCTTGCTCTTGCTTCTGCTTTGCTTCTGCTTTGCTCCTGCTTTTTGCTTCCTGCTCATTAGTTAGTTTAGCTAAGCAGTCATAATTTTTCCTGGACTGTTTCTCCTTTCCTTTTTTTTGGACCTACTTGAACCTGCTCCGGACTGGAACCTGGGAAACACCAAGAGTTTGCACCTTGTGGCCTGCGGCAGCTGCCCCCAGCACCAGAGGGACTGATAGAGCAACCACCCCCCAGGAGAAACTTTCTGAATTTGTCATCTTTTTCAGAGTGGTGAAAGAGTGGTGACCTCTGGTATTGTTCATTTTGTGTGCTGGGGGATGCTGTGCCTGTTAAATAAACAGGTTCTTTCCACTTCTCTCTGAGGAATCCTTCTGAAGTGGTTGGGGGGAGGGGCTGTGTGGGTTTGCTTTCTGGAGGGGCCCCCTTTTGGAGGTTTCCTCCCAAATTTGCCCTAAACCACGACATATAATCTATTTGATTCACCAAAATACCGGACATGCTAGCTGGATTAAATGTAAATGTTTAAATTGTGGGAAGAATTGATATTGTAGTTCCCACAATTGACGCCCTCGTTGCAGGAAGTGTCGAGTGCCAAATCTATCTTCTATCCAGGTAGAACTCAAAGCAACTGAAATAATAACTTAGTTTTGTGGATGGGAATTATTAGTGCCTGTTGAATGGGAGATACCTGAGGAACGGTGGGAAACCACAGTTAAGGGGTGTCAAAAACGATTTGCCTGGAAACTAGCTAAGAGAAAGTGACAAGGAAATAGAGGGCAAGACCAGATTGGCCTTTGTATTCACCACCAAGAAGATCCTATACACCCACTGTGGGTTGCAACCCTATAGGCATTGGAGGTGGGAGTATAAGCCATACTGGACCTCTGTTATTCCTTTTTCTGTCACTCATTTTTAATCTTTTCCTTTTGGGATACCGACAAAGTCATGTCACATGTGTTATCGAAAGCTGTATATGGAAAGACAGCGAGGTTCCTTTTTTAATTACTCACACTCGTGTCAACAGTCACTGTTATAACCCATCCAAATTAGGCAATTGCATGCACAATGGGAAAAAGTACTGGATTGCGGAGAACTTAGGAACAAGTGGTAACAGGATGGGAAGTCAATGCCCAAAAGGGGAGAGATGGATTTGTTTCACATAGGCTATTTGGAATAAAGCACAAGATTTGGTAAAAGAGCAACTGATAAACAAAATGGCTAAGCCAGCCCAACAGTCTAATCCTGTGCCAATTTCACTTGACAATTTGTATACAAAACCTGAACAGCAATTAGAAAGAGATATCTCAAGAATGGGTAAAAATCAATTTGTGGAATTGGGGGAAAGAATAAGTAGGGAATTTATAACCAACTGTTGGGTCTGTGGAGGGGCTTTGATGTCAGAAGAATGGCCATAGAAAGGCAGCAGCTTAGGCCCAATTGAGCTCCTTAAGTGGAACCAAACAAGTACAAGTGGAGAAAACCGACCAGAAGGGTGGATTTTAAGTTCAATAGTGATAGGGGAAGAATGTCTCTGGCGCACTGGGAAAAAGTTTCTTCATGAAGTAGGAAAAGCAGCCTGTAAAAGATATAAGGTTAGTAATGGGACTTCTATATGGTGGATCCCAGAGGAACCAACCCTGTACTGGACCCAGGGAAAAACAAAAAAAGGAAATCGTAAGTATAATATTAAAATTAGACTTTTTCAATGTAATGATACAGGCAAGAATCCTTACTTTGGCATCCCAGAAATCTCCAAATTTTGGGAGAATATAGATCAACAGAAAAATGATTATTGGAAAGCTCCAGATGGCTTATTTTGGATATGTGGAAAAAGAGTATACCCAAAACTCCCCTCTCAGTGGAAAGGGAGCTGTACTCTGGGAATCATAGAACCAGGATTTTTTCTTTTACCGGGACCTGATGGAGATCAATTAGGGATACCAGTTTATGAGGACCTAAAGAGAAATAAAAGAGATTTGATTGGAAGATTCCAAAAATGGGGAGATGAGGAATGGCCCCTTGAATGCATATTGGAAACGTATGGGCCAGCCACCTGGGCACAAGAGGGGAGTTGGAGATATGGAACCCCGATTTATATGCTAAATTGTATCATAAGGCTCCAAGCCGCTGTAGAGATAATAACAAACAGAACTGGTTGGGCAATGGAATTAATATCAAGGCAACAAACCCAAAAAAGTGCTGCCATGTATCAGAATAGGTTGGCTTTAGACTATTTAGTAGCTGACGAAGGAGGTGTTTGTGGAAAATTCAATACATCAGATTGTAGTTTAAAAACAGATGACAATCGGGATGCTGTCCTCGATATAGTCAATGATACCAGAAAAATTGCCCATGTGCTGCTTGAAAAGTGGGAATCAATGCTAAATACTAGCTGATGGGATAACATATTGGGAATAGAATGGTGGAAGAAGTTGGGCTTCTTCCTTTTATGCACTCCAGCTGGTCTAATATTTCTTCCTTGTTTGATTCCCCTGTTTCATTTGGCTCATCACCAGTGTAGTCCAAGGCATGCAAGTAGTGACCATGCCCATGGAGCAAAAGTTGACTACATCTAGAACGGTGCAGAGGATTATGTTGACGTTATGATGCTCATATCCCCAATCGAGTGTTCTGTTCATGCTGGATATTACATTCTGTGCCTTCAAGACTGGCTCTGAGAGCAAGGCAGGGAGAAGAAGAAGCATGGAGTTTTGTTATCAGCCTGCTCTCACTCCTCCACTGTGGTGTCTGGGCGCAGACGGGGCAGAACATGGCGCTCCGTTGTTTTGTTTGTTAGTTTAGCTAGCTGAGGCAGAGAAGTTCCCTGGACTGCTTTTCTTTCCCTTTTTTTTGGAATTGTTTGAACCTGCTCCAGACTTGGACCTGGGGAAACATCGAGAGCTTTCATTTTGTAGCCTTCCGGGGCCTACTCCTGGGAGCAGCCTTTCCCAGCACCGGAGGGACCGATAAGGCAGCAACCACCCACTGGAGAGATTTTCCGAATTTGTCATCTCTTCAGAGTGACAAATGAGTTTTGTCATCTGGTATTGTTCATTTTTTGTGCTGGGGAGTGCTTTGCCTGTTAAATAAACAGGTTTTTTTGCCTTCTCGCTGAGGAAATTCTTCCCAAACTGGTTAAGGGGACGGTCTGTGTGGGTTTCTTTTCTGGGGGAGCCCCTTTTGGAGGTTTTCTCCCAAATTTGCCCTTAACCTGGACAAATTATTGGTGCCCAACACGTGGCTCAAGAGAGGGGAAAAACCCTGTTCTAATTGTATTTTGATTGCAATTACTCTCTGTTGGTATAGAGCAGTTAGTAGCCATGTTGGTGAATTCATAATGTTGCTTGGGGTGAAGGCTTGCATGCGTTTCTGGTCCCTAGGTTTTTTGGAGGTCTTAATACCTCTATAGTCCCTAGGTTTATTTTCTTATCCAGAAATAGCTCTGGTATTGTCCCTAATATGTAGTTTTTGCAGTAGAGGGGCACTGACTACAATAGCTATTGGGATGGGCTTGGTGGTAATGACTTGTAGGAAGTTTATAAAGGTGGCGGAGTCTCTTCCAGGTATGCACCCAGATTGTTAGAGGAGGAGCAGGGAATGAGACTTTTCAGCCTTTGCTTTCCTTCTTCTCCTCTGAATCAGTTACATCACTATTGGAGAATGTTCAGTTTCCTCTGAATGTTAAAGAGACCATCTTTCTGGTATTTAATGTGGTAAACTTCCTCTATACAGTCTGCAGCTTCTCTAGAATGAGGGCTGAGATTTCTAGACGGGCTGATGAGACCCCTGACCCAGGAGTAGACCCAGGCATGGAAAATTCTGAGTGGTGTGGGAAATGGGAGGATATGGGCCAAATCCTCAAGGAATTTTCTGACCATATAGTCTGGGACTTTCAACAGGAACAAATTCAGAACCCAACTGAGGTGGGGAAATACCTGAAAGAGAAGTGCCATGATGACCCTAAGGAGAAAAAGATCATTGCAGTAAGCTGGGCCCTGGCATATGCTTATCACACACTGCTAGATACTGTAGGGCTGCAGACAGAGGAAGGGGGGCAGGGAGATAAATCAACAACTATCCCAGTCACTCAGGCTGCAGCCAACACCCCAGTTACAAAGCCAGTAGCTAAACCAGACAGCAAGCCTTAACCAATGGCTGTTGCTACTAGCACGAGGAGCAGAAAGTGCACAGACAAGACTGATCGACCAGTGGATGATGATGATGATGCAGGAGAAGGACCCTCAACACCTCCTGACATAAAATCAGGAGTCAAAGCAACAGGTGCAAGATCAGAAGCCAATATTGAGTCCTTTTCCCTGAAGGACCTTCGTGGCCTAAGGAAGGATTGCACTCGACGACCTGATGAATCTATAATTAGTTGGTTAGTCCGTCTTTGGGAAGCTGCAGGTGAGGCTATAATTCTGGATGGCACTGAAGCGAGGCATTTGGGATCCCTGTCACATGATCCTGTCATCGACCAAGGAATGATGAGGGGGGCTAACCCTCACGGCCTCTGGGCACAGGTCCTGGAATGTGTAGCACAAAGATACCTGTGTGCAGATGATCTCTATATGCAGCAAACCCAGTGGAAGACTATAGAACAAGGGATCCAATGCCTGAGAAAAATGGCAGTGGCAGAAATTATCTTCTCAGATGACATAACAACTAGGAATCCAGACTTAGTACCATGTACGTCTGTGATATGGCGAAAACTTGTACTACTTGGGCCACACGAATATGCTTCTGCTTTAGCCATAATGAAGCGGGATGAAAGGGATGAGACTGTGCTTGATATGTCAAAGAAGCTCCGAGCATATGCAGATGCTGCGCATGGCCCAACACATGCCAGAATCGCAGCGGTGGAAACATGTCTGCAGAAATTAGAAGACAAGATAGAGGAGAATCATAAGAAACTCGGGGAGGAGGTTAAAGAAGACCTTTTCCAAATCTCGTCAGTACAGATCAGAGATTCTGGTATCCAACACAGATGTTTCCCAGACAGGGAGAGAAGGTACACCCCAAGAGCTGAGCGGTAGTTCTTCCTGCGTGATTGCAGAGAAAACATGAGGAGATGGGATGGAAAATCTACTGCTGCTCTGGCACAATGGGTGCATGAATTGAAGGAAGGCAAGACTCAGAGAGGAAGTTCCACCAAAAGGAAAGCAGCTCCAGTTGCCTGTAGCCGAACTGCCAGGTATGGCGATGATGATGACATGTCCGATCCCCTTGAAGGAACCTCCAAGACAAATGCCCAAGGAAAGAAGGATAACCAGGCTTAGAGGGGCCCTGCCTCTAGCCAGGTAGAGGCTAGGGAAAACTCTGTTTTTTGGACTGTGCGGATTCGTTGGCCTGGCACATCAGAAACACAAAAATATAAAGCTTTGGTCAATACTGGTGCACAGCACACATTAATCCCATAGAGACATGTGGGGGCAGAATCTGTCTCTATGGCTGGTGTGACAGGGGGATCACAGGATTTTACTTTGGTGGAAGCTGATGGAGTCTGACTGGAAATGAGTGGAAGAAACACCCTATTGTGACTGGCCCAGAGGCCCCATGTATTTTGGGCATTAAAATGAATACTATATGTCTTGTTTTGGAAAGTTGTGCTGTAGTGCTGTATTATATGTTTTTAAGTAATGTGGTAAATGTTGTTTTAGGCTATAACATTATATTAAAATAGAAACTATGTGATCTAAGGTACTTTTTTAACTAGCTCAAGGAATGAATAAGATAACCAAGAAATTCTTTGCATAAAGATAACAGCAACAAGACACCAAGATCACAAGAGAAGAAATATTGCCTCCTTATCCAGACAATCCAGACTTCTTCCAGATTTCTAGGGGCCAAGAAATTGATTTACAAGATTATGAGGGAGCAGAAATTAAGCAGAAGACACCCTTTGTTTGAAAAGAATGTTTGAATCATGTGTGAGATATATGAACATGCAATAGGCTATTGCTTTTAATGGCTAATTCTTTGTTAGCAAGGTGTGCTTCTGTGGCAGAAGTGCAAAAGCACATGGACAGCCATAATTCTTTGCTTTTTATTCTTTTATTGTCCTAATTTTGATTGTCCAAATTCTTATTGTCCTAATTTTATTACTATTTTATTACTATTGAACTCCTAAAATTTTAACACAAGTGATTGGCGTATTTCACACTTTCTCTGCTCCTCAAAATGGTCCCCAGAGAGCACAAAATTGTGATGACCACATGGTCACTCTCCAGACATGTGCTCCTCTTTCCCACAATCCTTTTCTTCCCTCCTTTCCCAGTCCCCTCCCTTCCCCTATTCAAAATGGTGGCGACCACGTGGTCAGGTCACAAAATGGCGATGGCCACATGGTCAAGTCTCCGGCATGTGTGTCTCTTCCTCAGAACCCCTTTCTTCCAGCCTTTCCCAATATCCTCCCCTCCCCAACCTCTCCCCTTTCTCCTCCCTTGGGTCCCTCCTCCCCCACCTCAGCCCCTCCTCCTAAAGGCCCCACCCCTTCATGCTGCTGCTTTGCCCCTAGCCGTGCCCCTAACCCCCCCTTTCTCCTCCCCCAGCAGCTTCCATGGTAACCACCCCTTCCTACTTTCATTTCCCATGCCCCTTCCCCGGATCCCAGGCTCCTGCTTCCGGTTCCTGCAATGTGAAAACCAAAAGCTACAATCCAAAATCTCTAAACAGAAAACAAGAGGCTCTTCCTTTCGTTGCACCGGTGACCTTTAGTAATGACAGGGAAAGTTTCCTCTGAGAATGGGTGCCTCTCCCCTTCGAAAGTAAAAAAGAAATCTGCAAAGCCCAAAAAGATCTTGGGGGGGGAGTGAGTATTTTGATGGCTTACTTAGAGCTACCTTTTCCTCTGATATCTTAGTGTCATACAATCTCAAGTATTTGATTGAATGCCTTGTCTCTCCAGCAGAATACTTGCTGTGGGAGGGGGCATGTAAGAGATTGTTGCGGGGGATTCTTTCTGACCTTTTGCAGATTCCAAATCATTCCCATGACTCAATTGGAATTGTTATTACTATGAACCACCTGTGTGGTGAGGGGGAATGTGCTGAGCCTAGGCTACAAGCCAACGTGCTGGCTGTGCCGACTTTAGATTTAATCCAGGGAGCTGCTGAGAGGGCATTCCATCAAATTCCCTCCCATGGGTTCCATGCCAGCTTTGCTGCTGTCAGGCAGCAGCTCAACAAACCTTTTATAGATTTTATTAATAGATTGAAAGTACAAGTTGAAAGACAGGTGGAGGACCCAGACTCACACGTGGTGATTCTCCTGAAAATGGCAAAGGCCAACAGCAACAAGGCCTGCCAGCAAATCATCAGAGGGATGCCACTAGACCCTCCACCCTCGTAAACATCAATTATCGAGGTCTGCACCAAGAACTTCATAGCAACTGACTGGAGTAGAGCGCAACCGTTGGGCAGGAGTGTTGCAGCGACCACCACTGCCGCTGTCGACACACCACCCTTTCGACAGGGACCACTAACCTGTTATTGCTGAGGGCAAATTAGGCACATGGCCAAATCCTGTCCAGCACCCCACCGCACTTGGACAGAACCAAAAGAGAACCATGGGGGAGGGGCACCCACTACAAAAAACTAGTGGGGCAAGCACGATCCTGCTTTGCATGGAAAAATAGAACAGGGTCCCAGGGGCAAGGGGGAGTGGGACAAATAAAAACCAAAGTACATAACATTACTGGACATGACACCCACTCAGCTGATATTAACAGTTGTAGCAAAGTGTGGCAGCCTCAGCCACCGCTGCTACTTCTAACATCTGACAAAAAGATTTGCAGGTCCTGAAGCTGGACACTGCTAGATGTCAAACCACTGGGGGAAAAACACTGATACCTCTAGAACCTGGTGGGAAGTATATTGTCATGGGTGATGCCAACCACATATCATCTGAGATCGAGATTGTTCCAGTGATGCTTTTAGCAAATCTGAGCGGTCTTGTTCTCTTGGCACATTGTATCCACCCACCATTTTACTTAACCAGGGACCAGGTCATCGCCCAGGCTATTCCTATTCCAGCAAAGATCCCAGTAGACAATCAAGCACCAGAAGTCTACTGGGCAGAAGTGGCGGGTGAGGACAAGCCTATGATTCCCCTCCATATTTGGCAAGGCCAGGATGGGATAGGGATGAAAGGCTTGTTAGACACGGGAGCAGATGAGACAATCATCCCCGAAAGGGCATGGCCATCGCATTGGGAACTGCAAAACGTAGCAGGCAAAATACAGGGCATAGGGGGTGCCCAATTGGCAAGAATATCCAAAAGTGTCTTACAATTTGAGGGGTCAGACTGGCAATTGGCTAATATATGCCCATTCGTTGCAGATTACAGGGTTCCCTTGTGGGGAAGGGACCTCATGTCACAATGGGGAGTATGCACTGAAATCCTGAAAACCCCTCGGTATTTTTAAGAGTGGCCACTGTGGAGCATCTTACCCAGAAGCTGAATTGGACCACTAATGAGCCAGCATGGGTAGCTCAGTGGCTGCTCAGCAATGAAAAATTGCAGGCTCTCAATGAATTAGTGGAGGAGCAGTTGGCTCGAGGTAACATTGAGCCAACATTCAGCCCCTGGAACTCCCCAATTTTCATTATTAGAAAGATGGGAAAAACAAGTGGTGGCTCCTCCATGATCTCAGAAAAATAAATGAAGTCATTGTTGACATGGGACCCCTTCAAGCAGGGATGCCCTCCCCAGTGATGCTTCCCCAAAATTGGAATCTAACAGTTATTGATATCAAAGATTGTTTTTTCAGAATTCCTCTTGACCCAGGTGACGCCCCGTGTTTTGCATTCTTGGTCCCAACCAAAAACTGGGAAGCTCCTATGAGTTGATTCCATTGGAAAGTGTTGCTACAAGGAATGAAAGCTTCTCCCACTATCTGCAAATGGTACATAGCCTCGTTACTGTCTCCTGTATGTGCCAAGGTAGGGGAAGCCATCCTCCTACACTATATGGATGATGTTCTTGTGTGTGCTCCCAGTGACAATATGCTCCAACACGCACTTGACCGAGTGGTCAATGTTTTGATAACTGTAGGTTTTGAATTATAGGAGGAAAAAGTTCAAAGGGTGCCCCCTTGGAAGTATCTGGGGCTTCAGATTGCTGCAAGGACCATTGTTCCTCAAAAATTGGCTATTGACAGCAATAGCAAAACTTTAGCAGACCTCCACTCCCTGTGCATGTCTTTAAATTGGATCAAGCCTTGGCTGGGTATAACAACAGAAGACCTAGCACCCCTCTTTAATTTATTAAAAGGGGGAGAGAAACTAAGTTCATCCAGGACCCTGACTCCAGAGGCAAGGCTTGCCTTAGAGAAAGTGGAGAAAGCTCTCACAGAGAGACAGTCCCACCACTGTAAAACAGAGCTGCCATTCAAATTTATCATTTTGGGGAAATTGCCACACTTACACAGTTTAATATTCCAATGGGACCAGGATCAGAGGGACCCTCTCTTGATCATAGAGTGGGTTTTCTTCAGTCACCATCGGTCCAAGAGTATAACAAGGCCACAAATGCTGATGGCTCAGCTGGTCAAGCAAGCACGAGTAAGGATCCTGGAACTGGCTGGGTGTGATTTTGCATGCATTCAGCTGCCGATTGACCTCTCTAAGGATACAGCATCCCTGGGGAGGTTGACAGTAGATATGTTTGAACAATTATTAAGAGAAAATGAGATCCTTCAAATAGCATTGGATAACTATGTAGGACAGATTTCTGTCCAAGCTCCTGCCCACAAATTGTTTCATGAAAAGTTTAATTTGATCCCTAGAGAGAAAAGGAGCCAGAGGGCTCTAAAGGCTCTGACAGTTTTCACTGATGTGTCTGGATCATCCCATAGGTCATTAATGACCTGGAAGGATCCTCAAACCCAGAGGTGGGAAACAGATGTAGAATACGTGGAGGGGTCTCCAGAGATAGCTGAGTTGGCTGCTGTCCTTAGAACTTTTGAGAGGTTTTCTGGGCCATTCAATTTAGTTACTAACTCAGCTTATGTAGCAGGAATAGTAGCTGGAGCAGAGAATGCAATTCTAAAAGAGGTCTCAAACCAGACTCTCTTCGAGATGCTCTCAAAATTAATTTATGCTGTTTCCCACTGAGAGCATCCATTTTTCGTCATGCATGAGATCGCATACCAACCTGCCAGGACCAGTGGCTGAGGGAAATCAAAGAGCAGTTTCCCTGGCTGCAGCCCTTGTAGATCTAGCGAGACTTCCTGACATTTTCCAGCAAGCAAAGATGAGCCATCAGATGTTCCATCAGAATGTGCCAGGGCTGGTCCGCCAATTCCACCTGAAGCGAGATCAGGCCAGGGCCATTGTGGCAACCTGTCCCAACTGCTAGTTAACCGCCATTCCATCATTAGGAGAGGGGGTTAATCCCAGGGGTCTGGGCACTTGTGAATTGTGACAGACTGATGTCACCCACATATCTGAATTTGGCAGGCTGAAATATGTGCATGTCTCTATTGACACTTTCTCTGGGGCAACCTACACCACCGTCCACACAGGAGAGAAGGCCGAGCATGCAAAGAAACACCTGCTGCAGGCTTTCTCAGTGTTGAGGGTCCCTAAAGAAATTAAGACAGACAATGTCCCGGCCTACACTTCCAAGGGATTCAACGAATTCCTGCAGGTATGGGGAGTTGAAGACCCCTCACTCCCCCACGGGTCAAGGTGTGGTTGAGTGAGCACACCCATTGCTCAAACAGGTTTGGAAACGTCAGCAGGAGGGCACCAAGAAACAAACACCTCAGGAGAAACTTTGCAAAGCTCTCTTCACTACTAACTTCTTAAACTGTTCTTTTGAGAACCTGAATCCCCCAGCGGTAAGACACTTTGTGCCGCGCGGAGATCACAGATACAAAGAACATCCGCTTGTCCTCATCCGGGACCCACAAACATCCAGAATCGAAGGACCCTATAAACTGGTAACATCAGTATGTGGGTATGCCTGCGTGTCTACGCCACTAGGCCTGCAGTGGATCCCACAAAAATGGGTGAAACCCTATGTCACTAAACACCTCAACAGGCCTCTTGGTGCTAAAAAAGATGTTGCCATAGCAGCTAAAAAGAGGGAAAGTCTGTTGGGTGGAAAAGGACACCCAAATTCCCCCCTCTACCCCGAATTTCCATTACTTAATATGTTCATTGATGATTATGAAGTGCTAAATAACCTTTGTTAAACTTTTTATTAATTTAGGAGGAAGCCATGTTCCCCAGGCCAGCCCTCATAGGAATTTGTTTCATCCTGTTCGCCCTTAACCAGTCCTCTAATGCATGGATTGTCCCACAACCCAGGAAAAACATCTGGGTTACACTGGCAGAGGCCCTTAAGCAAGACCATATCTGCTTGTCTACAGCAACAGCAGAAAATCCTATGTCAACCTGCCTAGTGGGGGTCCCGTTTAAACCCGAGGTGTACCCTGAAATCCTGAAAAAACAAAAAAACCCCCACGTAAATAGCAAACAAAGCACCCACATAGTTTACCGAACACCAAGCATGACCTACGAACACAAATTTCCAGTTTACAACCCCCTCGTGCTGTGGTGAGAGTGGGTAGGCAAGCTGCTCAACATGAGCAGTGAACCACAAGAACTTGAAATTTTAGGGTCTTTGAGTGCAGCCAATTGCATTCAGTCTACAAACCAAGGCACCACATAGAACAGTATACCAATGTCCTCCAGTATAAAAAAGATTACCAGGCTAACAGGGGGTGCAATAAGATTGAGCATGTTAAGATGGTATCCACAGAGGACCACCAACCAAAGAGACTAGAAACAGGTACTTTCCTCATTTGTGGGGATAGAGCTTGGGCAGGTATCCCCTCTCATCTGCTCGGAGGTCAGTGCACATTTGGACGGTTGTCACTGTTCACGCTCAACCAAACCCCAATTATGGATTGGCAACAGAAAAACAATTTGAGAATCCAAAAGCAAAGCATTGATAATTTAGACGATCACTGTGAATCAGAAATTATTCATTAGTTTAGGCTAAAAAGAGCTGCAGTCTCTTTATTTTTACCGTGGGTTGCAGCTGCTAAAGCACTAGGTGAATTGGGCCACCTTGAGTGTTGGGTAGTGAAACAAGCCAATTTAACAACAACCGCAATCAGTGACCTCCTAGCAGACGAAGAAATCGCTAGGAAAGCTACCCTACAAAATCGGGCAGCTATTGACTTCCTACTGCTGCTGCACGGACATGAATGTCAAGAGTTCAAAGGTCTCTGCTGCCTCAACCTAACATCAAAAGCACCGGATGTCCACACATCCCTGCGAAAAATGCAAGAACTAATAACTGACATAAAAAAAAAAAATCAGAAGACTGGCTGGGGAACATCTTCTCAGGGTGGGGGTTGACTGGGTGGCTCTCTTCCATTGTTAAATCCATTGTTTGGCTTATTTTGTTTTCCTTATAGTAATTTCCTTTGCTATCTTAACAAGATGTTGCCTTTCCACTGCTGCACACCTCACCTTTTTCCCTCCTGAAATTAATGTCACTGAGACCCCTGATGCTCCTGACTCTGAAAACCCCAGTGCCAATAACCCCAATACTAAGGATTCTCCTGATGACAGCCTCCCACCCTAATGGTGGTACGAGTTATGCCCAAAATCAGAGTGTAACCCTGTTCCTTCCTCTTTTTGACAAAGATAGGGGGAGATGTTGCAGTTTGTGTTTATGTTACCCCAGCTTTCAGTTTTGTAATCTGGGTTGTCTGATAATGGTTGCTTCCAAATCCCTCCCTATGTTCCAAGTTGGTTTCTCCCTAAGTTGTATCCACCCCTGATGTAAACCGCTCCCCTTTCTCCTCCCCTTTACTCTCATTGGAACTGGCTCTGTAAACCACCCCCGTTACTTCTCCCCTAAGGTTATCCCATTGGCTGGCTCTTTGTACCCGCCCACCAGTTTTGGCCTGTTTATAAACCCCTGGAGGGCTGGTTTGGCCCTCTTTTGCTTCCGAATCTGGATTAAAGGACTATTGGGAGATCAGGTGGAGAGCATCCTTCGACTCTTTTACTTTTCTCCCTGATGCTGGTAAAGTTAATCCCACTGTAGAGCCACAGCTCTGAAGTTCAGCTCCTGGTGAATTCATCCTGGAGTTGTTCCATACACCTTGGCATGGCTGCTGGTGTTCTAAAAGAGCTACCTAGAGACTTCACTGGCTAGCACCACTCAGTGTTTGATTTGTCTGTTAGCACCCCAGGAAAGCTGAGACCCTTGTGCCCAACCATTCTGTCAGCATCCTGTTATAGGGACCCTTCACTGAGCAGTCCTGCTGGATTGGAGGGTGACTCAACTCACTTATTCAGAGACACATACTAACAGCATAAGGGAAACCCCTCAGCAGATCTTCCCCTTTGAGTATGTAACCCACTGCCAGTGACTGCCAGTGCCTGTGAAGGGCTCATGCTAACAGTTCACTGAATAACCCTCTTTATTTATTAATATAAAATTTTGACAGGTTAAGGTTCTAGGATTGATGGTGATAATATCAGATTGCAAAAATGTATTCAAAGTAATACACAGGCAACTCTTATGCCCAGTAAAAGTATTCAGCACACAAAGAGTATGGTTCTTACCCAGCAGGCATCCCTATGGGGCAGAAGATAGGTTCAGCCTGCTGACGGATCCCAGCAGGTAGGATGGGGTCTTCCCTAACTTTCCTCTTACACTATTTCTTTGTGTTTAGGTGGAGCTTAAGTGACTTTAGTCATACATACTTTTGTTACTGATTGGTGTAAAATTCTGTCATTTTGCTTTTAAAGATTCAGTACAAAAAATGTAGAATGCATGCCTAGTGAGGTGTGGTCGTAACTTGGAGGCAGGTAACTTTGGGATGGAAGTGTGTGTTAATATCATTATTAGGTGTCCTGGTTTGAGACAAAATTTAGGAGGAAACTTCCAAAGGGGTCTCCTCTAAAAAAGCAGATTCCAGCAGCCCCTCCCCCAACCAGTTTGGGAGATATTCTCCTTGGAGAAAAGTAGAAAAAAACCTGTTTACTTCACAAGCAAAGGACTCACAAACATGAAAAATGAATAATAAAAACCAATGAAACCTCTCATTGTTCTGAAGAGATGGCAAATTCAGAGTCCTTCTGTAGTTCAGAGAGTCCTTTCGTGGGTGTGTCTCGGCTTGCTCAGTCTCTTTCAGTCCCTCCGGGGCTGGAATGCAGTGTCCTAGGCCCAGGTGGGCCACAGGTGTGAGCTCACGGTGTTTTTCTGGGTTTTCGGTCCAGAGCAGAGCTGAACAGTTATAAGAAAAAGAAGCCACAGTCCAGGAAACTTCTCTGCCTCATCTAACTAGAAAAAAACTAACTAAAAGCAAAGGAAAGCTCTCTCCCGCTGTCCGTGAGTCTGTGAGAAAGGAATTCTGGGGGAGGGAGTGAAGCTTCGGCAGACAAACTGTGTGCCACCACTTCTCCCCCACTTCGCTCTCTCTCTCTCGCTCTGTCTCTCTGGGCCTAGCTTAAAGCTACAGGACCCATTTCTTGAGAGAAAAAAAACAGACAATGGGATACCAGACCATACAGTCACCCCAGGACATTAGACTATAATGAACCAAGTTCATCCAAGGAGAACAATTTGGCCACAGTTCTTGGCTCAGCAGCAGGACATCTCTCCCTTGCTTGACAGGTGCTATGTAGTTTCTCAGCTGCAAAGTACCATTGAGTTCCCCTCCCTGCAAGGATTTCAACAGAGCCTGGCTGTGGTGTCTCCACTCGGTTCCACCCCTGTTCCATCCTCCTTAGCAGGTACTTACTTTTGTTATGGGCAATCATCATGGAGCATGCCAACCACATTCTATCCAGGGAGTAGCAGCTGTATGTTACCCTATAATTTCCATACCGTTATAACTTCTGTCAGGATGTGAATATAATTTCTCATTTTCCTCTTATTTTACCAACAGATATCTTTCCACAAATGCCACCTCCAGGTGGGACAGCCAGCATGAGGCCATGTGCCCCAGATACTCCATGGGAGCATCTGGAGGTGACCATGGTATATCACCATCCTGTGGGGCTGGTTGTCCCCATTCGTATCCAGCTAGAGCCACCTTATGCTCAGCCAGGTCTCCACAGGACAACTGCTGTTGGATTTGCCTTTGCTCAGGGCTCCTCTGGGTTTTTTTCCCATTGCTTCCTTTAGGAATGGTGCTTTGATCCAGCCCTATGGGAGCAATTAGGTGAAGTAGAGAAGAGGGTAATTAGGGGAGGAATTGGGAAGCAATGGGTTGTACACAGAGGGGCAGGAGGAGCAGGGGGAGATGAGGGTCCCTACATATTCCTCACAGCATTTCCATGGGTGACATCAATGTACATGTGTGGTGGCAATTCCTGGTGGGATTTTGACATACAAAACACTCCAGATAAAGTGTTTGCAGTAAGTGTTCAAAAGAGAGAAAGCCCTTGTGCAAGATTCTGGGGATCTAAATGGGAAATGCAGGGATCAAGGATCACCCAAAAAGCTGAGTGCAGATGGGGACTGGCACAAGGAGAACTCATCCTCAAGGGGGCGACATCCTCAGGTCTGGAAAGGGAGCCAAGGTGGCCAAATGTGACAGCACAGCGATGGAGAGGGGAAGGAGCCCTACCTGCAAAGACAGAGGGACCAAACAGAAATATAAGTTACAGGACAGAAAGCAAATGGGAAACAAATGGGTAAATTGTGCTGAAAAACAAAACCCAGGCACTAGAGACAGGTTATTTGGGCTTAGCCCCCTGTGAAAGTGGTGAGCCCCTGCAGCACCACTTTTAAGTGCTCAGAAAAGCAACAGAAATGCAATTTTATATAAAGAACATATACAGTGTCCATGCAATGATTGTAAAAACCACTTGCAGTCTCCACATGCAACACCATCCCTCTCCCAAATGTTTCATTGCTCTGAAAAAAGAAGGCTATTTATCTTTAGAACAGCACAAAACCTTGTTCTCTAACAAATATGCTGCATTTTTGGTGCTTTACAGGAAGAGCAGAGCAGACCTGTTAAACAGGGGTTGGTTTCTTATACAAGTTCTAAAATCCAGCTCTAAGGATCAAAGTTACCTTAGCTATAAAACAATCCACCAATTGGATTTCACAACCTTTGTCATCTTTCTCTCCCCATAGAAATATTTTACAGTGTTGGCCCTCAGATGTGTAATTACCAGCAGACAGATTTTTGGTAATCCATCTCCTGGTGCTCTATTTCCTCTCATGCTCTGTAGCTGCTGATTTATCCAATCTGGCTTCTTCCAGACTTGCTTTGAAAGGTGAATTTGAGTTCTTTTGGAGCTCAACATTTAAAATTTAAAAAAAATATTATTTCAAAGTTGATCTCTGATCTTGAAGGGTGCTCTTCTCTGGAAGTGTTCAAGGCCAAGTTAAATGGGACTTTAGGCAACCTGGTCTAGTGGAAGTTGTCCCTGCCTATGGCAGGGGAACTGGAACTAGATGATCTTGAAGGTCCCTTCCAACCCAAACCATTTTGGGATTCCATGACTGTATGATCAAGGCAGGGAATAATAAATGCTGATCAGGATTTCTTTCAGGCTTTATCTCATGGACAAGTAAGTGCCAATGACAGATAATTTGGCTGTGGTTGACACATGGGACCTGGGGAAACCATAGCTCAGCTGATGCCTGACCACAGAATGTCAGGCTGATGCTGCTCATGCTGCTCATGACCCACCTGTACACGGCAACTTGGCTCCAGGTCCTGCACAGGGGGTTGCATATCTGATGTTGGAGCATGAGACTATGTCTGTGTGCCAAGAAAGCCCAAGATACTGCAGAATTCACTATTATTATTTTTAAAGGTAAGAGAGAGTTGCTTGTTCCCCATGTCCACAAATAGGACAACAACCAGAAAAAATGCCTCCCTGGTGCATGCAAGATGCAAAAACTGATGAGATTTGTCTCTTGGATCCAACCAGTACCCCTGTGAGCATCCCCCAGATAAAACCCAGGCTCAGTGCTGACTGTGGAAGTGTGGAAATGCTCTCCATAACCACAGTCTTGGACTTTGCAAAGCTCCTAGACACTGGGGACTCTCCTGAACCACTTTTTCCACCTCATACACCTGCAGACACTCATTGCAGCCCAGTTCCTTAGCCAGCTGTATTCACCACATCCCCACCAGTTGCAAGACATTGATCTGCTCCAGGACCTTGTTTCACAGCTCCGTTGCTGATGACAGCTGCAAGATCACCAGCAGCATCGGTGTGGTCTGTGCAGCTCCCTCCCTGTCTTGGCTGTGAGGCCACATGTTCATGTCATGTATTTGGGCCTCAAGAATGACATGTGTGGGGATAGAAATTAAACGCAGTGCATTTCCCTCCATCAGGGCTGGGAGAAGAGGCATAGAGCGAGCCCAGGTCCACACAATGCACATTGGAGGTGATTGCTCCCATCAGGCCTTTGCCACCTCCTGGCATCACTTTCTTAAAGTGGAAACTTTTGACAGGAAAGCTCTATGGGAAGTTATTGAAAAAGTCTGAGCTAATAAAGTCCAAACATTTTGTTTAAATTTTATTATTACAGCAACATAACATGCATTGAAACAAAATGTATTGGTGAAAAACTCAGATGATTTAAGACAGAATGGAATTCTGAAATCTCAGCATTTCTCTTGAGAGGGATTTTGCATTTTTTACCATTAACTCTGTGGCATGGCTATGACTGGTGGGAAATGGTTAGCCAGCTTTGATTTGGCATGGGATAAGGCATCAGCTTAGCAACCCATCCACCAAGGCTTTGTCCTCTGCAACACTGCTAATCCCCCTGGAAAGCTGCAGCTCTGAGGGGAGTGATGACTTGGCAAAGGGCAAAGACAAACCTCCCTACAAAAATTCCATTTCAGTGTCCTGCCCTGGGACCATCCATCCTTGAGGCCCTGTGAAGATAACCAGAGTATCTCTCCAAGAGTTACAGGCAGTGTTTGCATCCCTAGAAATTTTTAAATCATTACATTTTAGCCCAAGGATGTAATACTTTTTTTCAGAAATCTTTCTCTAGGAATTCAGAGAAGTCCTTAGGAGTGGTATAGACTTAAAGCTAGGCTCAATAGTCACATTTATGTATCCACTAAAGTATTTGGCTTTATAATTACTGATGACAATATAGGATCCAAAAGTAAGAGCCCATACAGACTTGTAATGCTCATTATTGTTTTAATACCATTGTTTTTCTTGTTGCACCCCAATAAATAATAATTTAAGCTACAGTTCATCTTGCAAACATTGCATCAATGCTGTTACTTAAGTGTGAACATCCTTTGCCACTTAGGATTTATCTTTGCTACCCATTTTGCCACCAGCATGAGTATTTAAAACCCCTGCTTGTTATTCATTATTAGAAATGGAGCTGCTGGAAGAGGAGAACATCCCACATCCTGGCTATTTGCGGGTTTGACTTGTTTTAGGAAAGTGAAGCAAACTTTCTCTCATCCATGGGGTTTCTTTATTTATTTATTCTCTGGGTTTTTGGCAGTGAAAAAGGAATTTACAGAAATATTCCTACATCTTGAAAGCTTCAGCCCATCCATCTGCTCCAAAATCTTGTTTTATTGCAGGTTATTTTCTCATTTAATAAATCTTGATGGTCCCAGAGGCCCAGGGACTGTCTTCACTCTTGACTTTGCTGATCCCATGCCAACTCCAGTACTGACAATATCTTTCTGAAGCTTATCCAGATGCTCACAACCTTGATTTGGTGGAACAAGCCAAACTCCAACTGCAGTTCATCCTGGAGCAGTAGGGTCTGGCTGTAGGTTGATGGGGACATTTAAAGATGGATCCTTGAAGAGGGTGGCTTTGGAGGAGAGATTTGGATGGTTTTAACCCTCATTTACCAGCAGTGATTTGTCTCATTTGCTGCAAAGCTTTCTCCTACCCAGCTGATACAGCAACAGAAATAATGGGAAGGACCCAGGAGTACTTCCCAAGAGAAGCAACACAACAAAACCAGTTTCTACCAGGTCATCTTTTCAGTGGCAGATGGCATGAACCAGTTTATTGTTTTTCCCATGCTATCAGCAAAATAATCCAAAGCTGTCGGAATGCCAGGTTCTTTCTTGCTCCAAGGTCAGGGCGAATAAAACTCAGGAGACATTGTTTTTGAAGTCTCACTCTGAAGTTTATTTTCCTTATCTATTACAAACTCACAAGATGTGAGCTCTCTCTAACAAGTCAAAAAAGTAAGCTAAAATGGTGTCTGTTCAAGGCTATTTAAGTTCCAATTATCCAATAAACAGTTGACATCTATATTATTTATGCTTCTAACCCAATTATGATCACCCAAAACCAGCAATGCGGACATCTTTCACCCAATTAGAGAAAACTATCCAGATTAATAAAGAAGAAGGAACAAAAAATGACATCTAACCCATACCCAAAATTCTCCATCTTGGCTCCCATATATCATATATATCCCATATATACTAAAATCCCAAATCTAAGTTTTCCACCCTGTGATATTACACACTTCTAACCAACTACACACCTGTATTCCCAGTGCTATCAATCAATTTTGGAAGCTGGTTCCACAGCCTCAGGTCAAATGCAGTGCTCTCATGGGGGACAGTGCCCATCAGCACAGAAAGTCTAAAATTCTCAGCATCCAGGGTTCCAACACAAAGCAATGCCTGGTGATTGTTTGAAGGACTAAATGGGGGTTATATATTTCTATTTTATGCAAACATCCAGGAATGACTCCATTGTTCATCACAAGGCATTTTGTGTAGGAAATGGGCAATCTGCCCTCCATCAGCAGAGGTTTTACGAGCAGGTTGGACAAACTTCCCCAGGAAGCGTGCTGGTGTTGTTGGTCCTGCTCTGTGGCAGAAGGATGGATCAGGTGATGCCCCATGTTGTGAGTAACACTGCCTGGTAGGTCATGTCATGCCTGCACCTCATTTTAATGTCTCACCTATTTATTCAAGGCTTTACAGCAATTAGCTGAGCCCCCAGCCAGCAGCAGAGTTCCCTCTGCCATGGCCCAAACTTCTTCCACCTCTATTGCAGTGAGCTCTGAGCATATGTACATGGTCACATCATAGAACTGTAGAACCATAAAATGGTTTGGATTGGAAAGGGCCTTTAAGGACCATCTAGTTTCAAACCCCTGCCATGGGCAGGGTCACCTTCCACTAGACCAGGTTGCTCAAAACCCCATCCAACCTGGCCTTGAACACTTCTTCAAAAGCAGAAACCATTTCACCTCCAGTTTTCTGGATGGAGCCCAATGACAGACCAGCACAAACCACTCACTTCCAGTGACCTGTGTGGCTTCTCAGGCCAATGCATGCATTTCAATTAACCAAAAATTAATTGGCTTGGGCTAGAGAAGGGTTTTCCAGGGAAGACTTAGAAAAATGGCTATTTTGGATTTTTTTAAAGGTTGAATGGGGTAAAAGAACCAGGAGAGCACCCAGTCCATCACCCATGGATTTCTAAGCCCTTTGCACTGCTCCCATGGGCTTCATCCTCCCCTCTGTGAGAAGTGATAGGGAGAAAGACTAACTCCAATCAAAGCTGCAACAGGATGTGACCCAGCACCAGGAGCACAGGCTGATCCATCCCCACACAGCATTTCCAAGCAGACACCATTAAGGATATTCCCCCCCCCACCATTTTCTTTCTCTTCCATCCTAAACAAAAGGAAGGTCTCTTCCAGACCAGCAGAAGTGATAGACCAGATAGTCTTTATTCTCCACAACACCTTTTTCCTTCAAAAAAAACCAAAAAAAACCAAACAAATTAAAGCACTTAGCTTAACAAATATTATTAAATTAAAAATGCTGCTTTTTCAAATGCAAATAAATAAATTAAAAGAAAAAATAATTGCTATTGTCAACACCATCTTCTGCAGGACACTGCAGCTCCCTTGGCTATTGACAGTGAACTTTGCAACCTTTAGTATAGTTTCTCCTGAAAAAAATACTGTAAATATAACTGGGTCTGGCTAATAGCTAACACCAAAAAGAGCAAAATTGATGTAAAGCCATAAAATACACATTGAGGAAATATTTTTTTAAAAAAGTATTTAAGATTTTGAGAGACTTTCAAGTGAGGGATGTTACAAAAATAAGCATGAAAATAAATAATAAGTTAATCTGATAAGTTTTCTTTCAAAGCCATCAGTCATGCCAAGAATGGATACTAATTAATTTCTTTGTGGGGAAGAAGTGAACCAAGCAAATTACTTACTTTTCTGTTTTCCCCCCATTTTTGTTTCACCTCCGTATACATGAAACTTCTCCAAAAAAGGGTGAAATCCCTCATGGGGAAATCAAGCAAGTCACTTTCTGGGTAGCATAAATCTTCAGTTTGGAAATAATTTCACCAGAAATTAGGTGAATTAGATGCTGGGGTGTCTGGCAGGGAGTTAGCAAACCTCCTCTGCATCCAAGGGGAACTGGCACGGCAGTGGTGCAGAGCATTGCTCCTCTGCAGATGCTTCAGCCACTCATCTTCCCACCAGCCCGAGGTTTAGTCCCTGTGCTGGTTTTGCACAGCCTGGTTTTTGGTAGTGGGGGGGGCACAGAGGTGGCTCCTGTGAGAAATTGTTGGAAGCTTCCACCATGTCTAGCAGAGCCAATCTCTGATGGCTCTGAAGATGGACATGCTGCAGGCCAAAACTGAGCCAATAAGAGAGGTTGATAACACCTTTGTGATAACATATTTAAGAAGAAAACCAAAACAAAGTCACACAGTTTTTCATTTTGTCAGAGAAGAGGAGGGGGTGAGAATATGTGAGGGAAACAACATGGAGACACCAAGGTCAGTGAAGAAGGAGGTGGAGGAGGTATTCCAGGCACCAGAGCCAAGATTCCTCTGCAAGCCATGGTGAAGACCATGGTGAAGCAGGTTGTCTCCCAGCAGCCCATGGGGATCCACAGGGAATGCAGAGATACACCCACAGCCCATGGGGGAGGTGCTCATGCTGGAGCGGGTGGATGCCTGGAGGAGGCCGTGATTCAGTGGAAGACCTGGTGGGGAGAGAGGGCCCCTGGTTCCAGGCTGGAGCAGCCTGTCCTTGGAGGACTGCACCCTGTGGAGAGACCCATGTCGCAGCAGTTTTGGGAGAACTGTTTGCCCATGGAGGGAATTCACGTTGCAACAGTTTTGGGAGGGCTGCTGCTCATGAGTGGACCCATGCTGGAAAAGTTCACAGAGAACTCTCTTGTGGGAGGGACCCCACGGTCTCACACGGGAACAACTTCTCTCCCAGAGCAGTGGAAGAAAATCTTAGTGATTAACTGACCCAAAACCCCCCATGCTCTGCTGTCTCCCTGCACTGTCAGTGGGAAGGAGGGAGGGGCTGGGGGGAAAAAGATGTTTTAAGGGCTTATTTTACTTCTCATTATCCTCCTCTGATTCTGTTAGCAATAAAATTCACTTTGCAACCTTAAGTTGAGCCTGGTTTTGCCCCTGAAGTGCTTCTCCCAGTACTTATCTCATGAACCCTTCATAAATTTTTTTTCCTCTCCTAACCCGGCTGTGTCAGGAGAGGATGAGCGAGGAACTCTTGTGGGTGCCTGGCATTTGGCCAGTGCCAAACCACGACAGTCCCACATATTCAGCCCAAGAAGGTTATTTTCCCCTTTGCTGATGTAATCATTTGGGGGCAACATATTAAAATCCCACGTGGATACTTTTATTGAGCAGCAAAGATCAGATCTGGCTAATTTGGGGAGATGTTGTTTGTGGCTTCATATGTTCAAAAATACGCATTGGAGAATTATACTCTTTGGCAACTGTTTCTAAAGAAAGCTGAGAAAAAGAAGACACTCAATGACATTCCTAGTTGCTGTCACCAGGGACCCCCAAAACTTCTCAGTGTTGCTCCCCAGCTGCCCATCAAATGACCTCATGGTGTCTCTTTTCCCAACACGGTACCATGGTTCATTGATGCCACATGCCTGCTGGCTTCCTGCTGATAGATTTCAGAAAAATACCACTGGCAGCATGTAATTTTGGGATAATAAAAAAATGTTGGTGCACATTTTGATTCTCAGAAACCAATGGGGTGAGTTATGTAGCAAAGCAGTTAATGGATGGATGAATATATGTTTATAATGGAGATAGATGGCAAGACATTAACAACCATAAGATTTCACATAAGAGTTCTTTGGTGGGAAAAATCCCAGTGTTGGGGGGAAAAAATCATGGACCTAGCCTGGTTGGTGGGGGTTGCAGGATTGTCCCCCAATGGGAAAATTGAATAAATCCCCATGGCTTGCAGGGGTAGGGAAATACTTAAGCAGAAATACCGCCCTGGGGCTTATACTCCACCTCTGAATGCCTCCTGATGAAGAACAACCTGGGAGTCTTGGTGGATGACAAGTTAACCATGAGCTGGCAATGTGCCCTTGTGGCCAAGAGGCTCAATGTTATTCTGGGGTGCATCAGGAAGAGTGTGGCCAGCAGGTCGAGGGACGTGATCCTACCCCTCTATTTGGCCCTAGTGAGGCCACATCTGGAATACTGTGTCCAGTTCAGTGCTCCTCAATACAAGAAAGACAAGGAACTACTGGAGAGGGTCCAGTGGAGGCCACAAAGCTGATTAGGGGTCTGGAATATTTCTCTTATGAGGAGAGACTGCAGGAGATGTGCCTGTTTAGAATCATAGATTATGCTGACTTGAAAGGGACCCATTAGGATCATTGAGTCCAACTCCTGGCCCTGAACAGGACACCCCAAGAATCACACCATGTGCCTGAGAGCATTGTCCGAACACTTCTTGAACTCAGGCTTGGCACTGTGATCACTTCCATGGGGAGCCTGTTCCAGTGCTCAACCACCCTCTGGTTGAAAAATCTTTTCCTGATATCCAACCTAAACCTCCCCTGACTCAGCTTCATGATGTTTCTTCAAGTACTTTCAATGAGAGTGAAGAGATCAGTACCTGCCCCTCTGCTTCCCCTTGTGAGGATGTTGAAGACCACAATGAGATCTCTCCACAGTCTCCTCCAGGTTAAACAAACCAAGTGACCTCAGCCGCTCCTCATAAGGCTTCTCCTCCATACCCTTCACCATCTTCGTGGCCATCCTTTGGACGCTCTCTAATAGCCTAATGTCTTTCTTATATTGCGGTGCCCAAAACTGCACACAGCACTCAAAGTGAGGCCATGCCAGTACAGAGCAGAGCAGGTCAATCACCTCCTTTGATCAGCTGGCAATGCTTTGCCTGATGCACCCCAAGACACGATTGGCCCTCCTGGTGGCCAGGGCATACTGCTTACTCATATTCAACTGAGCATCAACCAGGACCCCCAGATCCCTTTCCGCAGCACTGCTTTCCAGCCTCTTGTTCCTCAGTCTATCAGTACATCCAGGGTTGCCCCACCCCAGGTGCAGAATCCAGCACTTGCCCTTGTTGAACTTCATACGGTTGTTGATTGCTCATCTCTCTAATTTATAGAGGTGTCTCTGCAGGCTCTCTTTGCTCTTGAGGGAGTCTACACCTCCTCCCAATCTCCTCCCAATTTAGTGTGTCTGTCGAACTTAGTATTCCTTCAAGTCCTGTGTCCAAGTCAGTAATGAAGATGTTGAAGAGAACTGGGCTTAAGAAACCCCACTTGTGACTGGTGACCAGCCTGATTCTCTTGGGGATAGTTTATTATCCCATCCCATTTTTGGGGTCTTTGATTTGTTTTGTTTTGTGCCCAGGGGTGGCGGCTGTCCCCGCCCCACCCCCCATCCTCCCTGACTCCGGGGCGGTCCCGATAAATGGAAGCTGAGGCTGAGCTGGGGTTTCCAAGGGGAGTTGGGGGTGGGGCAAGTGTCAGTCTCTGCTCTTCCGGAGGGCAGTTCAATGGCACACACGCGGCCGGTATCTCTGACCAG
The DNA here is from genome assembly GCF_012460135.2 of Molothrus ater. Taxonomy (NCBI): domain Eukaryota; kingdom Metazoa; phylum Chordata; class Aves; order Passeriformes; family Icteridae; genus Molothrus; species Molothrus ater. Next base: position 9,176,015 of record NC_050510.2, read on the forward strand.
GGATCCTGCTGTTTCTGTGGATTTTGCCTGCTTCTTTTTGCTTTTTTTTTTTGCTTCGGCACTGTCACTGAGCTTGCCGGATGAACTTGTTTTGCTGCTCTGTTGTTGGGAAGCCCAGAGTCAGTGCATGCCCCACCAGGACCTGGGACCGCCCTCATTTTCCGCTGGGGGGCTGCCCCCACCCTCCGCACAGCCGGGGTCCAAAGGACCAACCAGCGCTGGTGAGAAAAGCTTGAGGAGCCTTTTACTGCATTTGAGAGCCAGACTGCTACTGCCCAACCCTTACCATACCTCCGCCATTGCTCCGGGTTTGTGCTACACTGTAGCTTTTCACCCTCTGCCTGCCAGGAGGTCTTGCCGTTCCAGCTTGCTTTTCTGGAGGTTTCTTGCTACAGGTCCTTTTGCTATCCAGAGAGGGCACTAGGATTGGCTGCCCCTGGAGGTTTGTAAAAGAAGCTTCTTCTCCATCCTGTCCTGCTGGCTATGCCCGACATTACCGCTTGGTCCCCAAACTCACACCAGAGTGCCCCCTGCAGTCGCGGGGGAATCATGGCACTCGCCCTACCCAGCTGGGAACCACCAGTGCCCCTGCCATCTGTGACCATAACTACACCAAAGGGGAAAGTGCCTGAAGTTGAGATGGTTGTTACTGGATTTCTGGTTCTGTTTGTTGTCACTGCCATTGTTGTTGTTTGTTTGCCTTGCTATATATACTAGTAAAGAACTGTTATTCGTTTTCCCATATCTTTGCTTGGAAGCCCCTTACTTTCAAAATTTTAATAATTCGGAAGGAAGGGGGTCATATTTTCCATTCCAAGAGAGGCTCCTGCCTTCCTTAACAGACACCTGTCTCTCAAGCCAAGACACTGATGTCACCCCATTCACTATAACTCTTTGTGTCTGACCTGTGAGCCAGTTTCTCATCCATTGCGTAACACGGTTATCCAGCTGCGTGCTGGACATTTTGTCCAGAAGGATCCTGTGAGAGACAGTATCAAAAGCTTTGCTGAAATCCAAAGAGATGGCATCCACTGGCTTTCCTAGATCAACTAGGTGGGTGTCCTGGTTTGAAAAGGAAGTGAGTTTTTTGGGATGCTGTGATCAAACCAATAAGTGCTCAGATTTGAATATTGGCACCTGGTGTGGCCACTGAGGACGTGGATACGCCTCTGAGAACACAGGGGGTTAAAAGCAGAGAACTCCCAGGGGGAAGTTCTCTTGGGTTCTGTCCATGAAAGAGGTCAGACCTCCCCTGCCCAGCTGTGGGCTGGGTGGGGGAGGGGAAGCCATGCGGCTGGGTGAGGTAGTCCGGGACCTTGGACAGAGAAGGGAGGTGAAGGCCCCTGCAGGATGGAAGGGTGGAGGAGCACTGAGAGGCATCAGGCAGTCACCCCCCACCCCCGCCCCCAGGAGAGAGAGAGAGCTGGTGCCTGTGCTTGTGCCACCTTGAAATTTGATAGCATGGCTGGCTGAGAAGGAGAAGGGGGGGTTCGGCAAGAAGGTGCCCAGCAGGGCAGCGTGGGAGTTCTGGACAGGCAGAGCCTGAGATTTTTAACCCTTTTCTTGCATGATGGAAACCTTACAAATGCTGATCCTCCTGGAGTTGAATGAGAAGAGAGACAGAGATGAGATAAGAGAAAATGGGTCACAAGAGAAGTTGAGAAGAATCTTAGATGGGAGGAGATGATGGAGTGGCCTTTGTCTGGACTTGTATAGTCATGGACAGAGCCATTTTTCCTGTGACACAGAAACTGCATTTAGGGGGAGGCAATGGCTTGGAGCCAAGAGAGTGCAGTGATATTATGTGAAGGAGTGCGTGAACAGAGACAACGGGTGAGGAGGATGGTGGTGCCCTCCGTCTTCAGGGAAGAAGAAGACCTCTGTTTGGGAGACCCCTCGGCCCCAGGGGGTGAATTTGGGGGGAACAGGTGTCCCGAAAGTGAGAGACTGTGCTTTTTTTGGAACTGGGCAAAGCATCCTTAAAAGGGGAACCCTAGAAGCAGCTCTGGTCCATGTGCAGTGGTGAGAGCACTGTACGTGGAAGGAAGATGTCACAATGGCAAATGTTCTCTGGGCGGTGCCATGTGTGACATTGAAACACAAGATGTCTCAACTGTGTTTCCAGGGGAAGCCTATGGTACAAGAAGGACTCCTCTCTTCTTGATGAACTGAGAATTGATTATCTAAAGGGTGGTGATGGACTGAGAGTGGGTGATCTGAGGAGTGGTGACTGAATTGAGAATCCAAGGTTTTGTACTACTGTGATGTATTGAAAATTTGGTGGGGGGAGGAGGAATGTTTTTGGAAGGTTTTCATTCTGAGTCCTGCGTGTGTTTCTTTTTATATATAGTTGTAGGTTAATAAAGTTTTTGTTTCTTTATTCCTAAGTTGGAGCCTGCTTTGCTCTATTTCTGGTCACATCTCACAGCAGACACCAGGGAACACATATTTTCATGGGGGCACTGGCATTGCGCCAGCTTCAAACCATGACAGTGAGTTACCCTGTTGTTGAAGGAAATCAGGTTTGACAAGCAGGACTTTTCCCTCAAGCCCTCCTGGCTGTGACCAATGACTATGTTGTCCTCCAGGTGTTTGTCAACACCCCCCAGAATAATCTTTTTGATGATTTTACTGGGCACTGATTTGAAACGGACAGGCCTGTAATTTCCAGGGTCCTTCTTGCCCTTCTTGAAAATTGGGACAATGTTCGCCAGCTTCAAGACAGCTCTGACCTCTCCAGATTCCCAAGACTGCTCAAAAATCATCAAGAGAGGTTTTGCAATGATGTCAGCCATCTCTTTGAGAATTCTTGGCTGAATCTGATCAGGCCCATAGGTTTGTATGGATCAAACTGGAGAAGTAGATCCTGCACAAGTTCAGGTTCGACTGGGAGTTGATCATTCTCACAGTCATGGACCTCCAGCTCAGGGCACTGAGACCCCCTTGATCTGTCATACAGGTTGAAGACAGAGGCAAAGAATGTGTTAAACAACTCTGCCTTGTCCATGTCCCTGTTTGTGAGATGACCATCCTCATCCTGGAAAGGGCTGATGTTATTTCTACACTGCCTATTGCCATTAACATATTTAAAAAACCTCTTTATTGTCCCCCCACAATTATTTTTGTTTAGTCTAGAGAAGAGAAGACTGAGATGGGATGCCATCAATGCATATAAATATCTCAAATGTGGGTTCCAAGAGGATGGTGCCAGACTATTCAGTGGTGCTTAGCAACAAAATGAGGAGCAAGGGCCATAAACTAAAACACATGAAGTTGCACCTCAGCATGAGGAAGAATTTTTTTACGTTGAGGGTGGCAGAGCACTGGAACAGGCTGTCCAGAGAGGTAATGGATTATAGGACTTCTCTGTTCTTTAAAGAAAAAAAATCAAGACAAAATTGGTCTCCAAGTCTTCTCCCAGAGGACAGATGCTGTGCCTGAGTGCTCTGCAATGGGTGTTAAAGCCCCTTTTCCTCTGCTTCCTGAGAAATCAGGGAGTGGGAAAAAGCCAAGAGCAACGGGCACAACCCTAAGCCTTATATTACTGATGGGCTTTACCACTGTGTTGGGTGTGCATGGCCAAGCTTTGGTAGTAGGAGGGTGTGTTGGTTTATTACAGCCTGGTTTTTGGTAGCAGGGGGGCCACGGAGGTGGCTTCTGTGAGAAGCTGCTAGAAGTTTCCTCCATGTCCAGCAGAGCCAATCTGTAGCTGCTTCAAATACAAGGTTGCACCTATTAGAAATGGTGGTAATGCCTCTGTGATAACATATTTAAGAAGAAGAAGGAAAAAAAAAAAGGAAAAAAGTTATTGCGCAGTTGTAATTGCAACCAGAGAAGATCAGGGTGAGAATATGTGAGAGGAACAGCTCTGCAGACACCAAGGTCAGTGGAGAAGGAGTGGGAGGAGGTGCTCCAGGCACTGGATCTAGGATTCCTCTGCAGCCTGTGGTGAAGACCACGGTAAAGCAGCTGTCCTCCTGCAGCCCATGGATGTCCGTCCACAGGGATGCAAACATCCACCTGCAGCCCATGGAGGAGGCCTGTGCTGGAGCAGAGGGATACCTGAGAGGAGGCTGTGAGCCTGTGGGAGACCTGTGGAGAGAGGGGTCCACACTGGAGCATCCTGTCCTTGAAGGACTGCACCCTGTGGAAGGATGACCCACGTGGCAGCAGTTTGAGGAGGACTATTGCCAGTGGGATGGACTCATGTTGCAGCAGTTCTCAGAGATCTGTTGCTTGTGAGATGGACTCACGTTGGAGAAGTTTGCAGAGAACTGTGTGTCATGGGAGGGACCCCATGCCTGGAGCAGAGGAACAATTCCTTTCCCTGAGCAGAGGGAGAAACAATGGGTGATGAACTGACCATAACCCCCATTCCCTGTCTCCTTGCACTGCTGGGGTAGGAGATAGAGCTGGGAAGGAGAGAGGGATGAAGGGAAGGTGTGTTTAAGGGTTTATTTTACTTCTCATTACATTGCTCTGATTTTGTTAGGAATAAATTCAATTAATATTTCTAATTTGAGCCTGTTTTACCCATGACAGTATTCGACGAGTGATCTCTCCCTGTCCTTATCTCAGCTCATGAACCTGTCATTATATTTTCTCTTTCCTGCCCTGCTATAGAGGGGAGTGAGAGAGTAGCTTGGTGGGTGCCTGGCATCCAGCCAGAATAAACCCACTGCAACCATCTTAATCAAGTTCAGCTGCTCATAATTCTATCAAGCACCATTGCTACTAATGAAGCTGACCCAACACAGGGTGCCATCACCATGCAAATCTCCTGGGCTTGAATCCACAAAGCAGAAAATAAATTTTCTAGACAAGTCCAGTGCACCCAGCAATCATTTTGCTGCTGAGTACACAGAAAAGCTGAAGCTCCTGTTTGTTTCTACTGATACTCCACGTGCAGAATAAAAACCACAATCGCAGACAACCAGATGAAAATTCAAATAATACTGAACCACAGCATCACAACCTAAGCTGTACCAGGGTAGGTTTAAGTTGGACATTAGGAAGAAGTTCTTCACAGAAAGGGTGTTTGGGTGTTAGAATGGGCTGCCCAGGAAGGTGGTGGGGTCACTGTCCCTGGAGGTGTTTAAGAAAAGACTGGATGTGGCACTTAGTGCCATGGTCTAGTTGACAAGGTAGTGTTAGGTCATAGGTTGGACTTGATGACCTTGGAGATCTTTTTCAACCTAGTTAATTCTGTGATTCTGTGTTTTAATAAGCAGTGTCAGTAGACGACAAATAAGGAGACCACCAAGTCATCTTCATCATTCGGGGAGGGATGCAACAGCATGGCATTTCTGCGTACCAGCCTCCTTACTCTCTGGGCATTTCTTCGTCCAGGAGGCATCTTGCTTTCACCTTCCAGCAGCTGCCTTTTCCTTTGGGATGCTCTATCACAGAGCAACCCGGGTATCCTGGAGCAACCTGGGGACCCCTGGGCAAACTCTCCCCCTGGAATATGCCACCCATCCCTCAATGATGTGGTGCCACTTACACCAACCATGGGACAGAGTTGCTCTTGTACACTGCACACCTGGAAACACTGGACAGCAAATTCAGCTAGTTAGAAGCCAGGCTCAAAACCTCTATTTTTGGCTTTTTCTATTTTTCCCCTCTTCTTTTTTCCTCCTTTTTTCCATGCATTGCTTGTCTTCTCTTTACCAGTCACCAAAGAAGAACATTAACTTCCATTTCTCCCTTGCCCTGTATGTTATAAGGCCCGACTGTAACAGGCCTGGATTAAAATGTATAATTTTAGCTATGACAGTAACTACAATAAAGCATTCCTTCAATAGAAAAAAAATTATTACATTAAAAAAAGGGTTATAGTGGCTGAGGGATAATGGTGACTTGAAAAGCAAGGGCCACAGAATTCCCTGTTTCTTAGAGCTCCCAGCTCAGAGGACATGATTCTCAATCCATCGAGAAGATTACTGGCAAGCTGATGATGGCTATGTTACTTCTGCAGTGGCATTTGGGCTCCTTTAAAATAGTCCTGCTTCAGAATCCTTACATAAACCATTAGTAAGCTTTTGGGAAGGCGTTGCTTTCCTCATCTCTGAGCTGCTTGCAATTGTTCATTCAATGATACAATAAAATAAGAAGAAATCACAAATAATAAAGAAAAAAAACCCCCAGTGCAAATAAGAAAGTCATCCCGCTCTCCAATCCACTTTCGAAGGGGTGGCAAGTAAGTGGAGGGGCACACAGAAAGTCAAAGACAGGATGGGAACCTAGCACAAGACCCTCTGGACAAAAGCCATCACTTATGAGTGTCTGGTATAGTGTGTATCTAGCTTTGTCCTCCCAAGACATCTGCTGCCTGCTGTTTCCTGCCACTTGGCCAGGGCAAGGCAGGAGGACAGCATAAAAACAATAATAGCCCCCACTTGGATTAGTTGTTTGGGTTTTTTCTTTTCCAAATTCTCTGTCTTCTTTTGAAAGTCAAACAATAACCTGGTGGGCATGTTGCTGCTTCTTGAGCAATGAGTTCAGAAAAAGAAACCTGACGCAGCTGAAAAAGAAACATACTTCTCCATCGCCATCCCATGAATGTATTCTCAAGCATGCTGGGGGTTGCTCTTCTGGGGAATTTAAATCAGAAAAGCTTTTGCCAGATCCCGTCAAGGTGCATGTCTTCTTCCTGTTCCTTCCCACCCCACCTTGTCCTGCCCCTCAGGCTGTCAGTTTTTGGATGGTCTTGTTGTAGTACTGAGTGATGGTGGGCATCAGGGGGTTCCAGTTGTTGGCATGCAGCTCAATGACTTCCAGCAGCAGGGACCGTGTCAGCATGGACTCAGAGGGACACAGCATCTTGTCACGTGCTATCGCCAGCAGCTCTGTCATCATCTCGGGCAGCTGCTCCTCCAGTAGCCGGCCGCTGCTCTGCAGCTGTCAGGAGAAGAAGGGGTCAACCATGGCTTATTGATCCTTGTGTGTCCCAAGCTGAGACATTCTATGATTCTATCATTCTATAATATTCAGACACTCCACTGGCTTTTACAAACATGCTCCATCCCTCCAATTCTTCCCTGCTTGGTGTGGCAGAGCCACCAGGCAAGGTTATAAGGTATTGTGACTTTTGAAAACCAAATCCACGTGTCAGCAAGCTCCAAGAGCATGAAGGGCAAGGTTTTGAAAAGCATTTGTGCTGGGCTGCTAGAGAAGCAAATGGTCCAGCTACTGCTGATATAAAAGGAAGATTGCTTTTGAAAAAAAAAATAATCCCACCTAAAAATCATGCTATTGTCAAAACAAATTGCAGGCTGTGATGTGTTTTTCTTGCCTTCTACCTGGCCCTTCATTTACTTGCTGATTCACAGCTCACAGTAACTCCCAGTCATTAATTGTAATCAGCAGAGCCCTACTGTATGCATAACAAATCCCGCCCTGACAAGATCTGCATTAATACCTGTCATGCTACTTCACTGAGGACAGCCAAGAGGTTTTTCTTAAACAATTACTCCTTGGAGAGCCTCCATGGAGCAGCATAAGCCTTAGGTGGTTCCACAGAGAAGGTCCAAGCTGGGACTGGACGGCAGTGAGTCCACCATCATGGAAGATTAGTGGTTCTTGAATGCAGAGTTCCTCAAAGTCCTCACCTTAAAAATTCAAACCCTTCTCCTCAGTTGCTTGTCACTTTGCTGAATTTCAACCATTTGGGCTATAATTTCAATCACTCTCTGCAAGGAAAGCATCCATCCTCACAGGCAAATCAATTCCCAAAAAAGATACTAATGAAACTCTTCTATATTTATGCCAGCATTTTCCTGCAAATCTTCTGCTGAGCTAAACAAACTTGTCCGTGTGACCCATGGGGCAGTTTTTTCTCCAATACAGGTGTTTTTGTGCTTAAAAAATAAGTGCAGGGTGAGATTCGAAGGAACCAGGATGACATAATTTTGTGATGGGACTCTGGCTACCAAACCTTTTGCATCCATGTACATGTATCACAAGTCCAGTGATAGAATCTCAAGGGCCATCTCTTATCTCACAGTAGTGTCTTTTATCTACTCCGCTCTCATGAGACCCCAACTGGAGTACTGCGTCCAGCTCTGAGGTCCTCAGGACAGGAAAGACATGGTCTTGTTAAAGAAGGTCCAGAGGATGCCACAAAAGTGGTCAGAGGACTGGAGCACCTCTCCTAAGAGGACAGGCTGAGAGAGTTGAGGTTGTTCAGCCTGGAGAAGAGAAAGCACCAGGGAGACCTTAGAGCACTTTCCATTATCTAAAGGGGATACAGGAGAGCTGGAGAGGGACTTTGAACAAGGGCATGTAGAGATAGGACAAGGGGCAATGGCTTCAAGTTGACAGAGGGCAGGTTTAGATTAGATATTGGGAAAAAATTATTTCCTGTGAAGGTGGTGAGGCACTGGCACAGGTTGCCCAGAGAAGCTGTGGACGAGCTATTCCTGGAAAGAGGTTCAGGTTTTAAGGTCAGGTTGGACAGAACTCTGAGCAATCTGATCTATTTGAAGATGTCCCTGCCCATGGTAGGGGGTTGGATTAGATGCTCTTTAAAGGTCCTTTCCAACCTTCCAACCCAAACCATTTGGTGATTCCATAATGCAAAGGGGCAACACAGCTGTTTGGGTTTGGAAACATCTAATAGCTGCTTGACATGTATGTGGCCAAAGACAGAAGCAGCAGAGCAGTGAGGACTGGGGCAGGTGGTGCAGGTGCTTCCCTACCTCCATGGAGCAGCAAAGCACAGCATCTTCCTTCACATCCTGAGATTGTAACAACTGCAAAAGAGAAGAGAGAGGTGGTGAGAAATGCATGACCTCCTCTTCCTCTCTTACAACCTTCCTTTCATCTCTTCATCCAGCTTGACTTTTGCCAGTTCCAGGAGGAAAGGACATAAAATCAGAAAAGGAAGGAGGAAAGATATAATCAACACAAAAAATTAAGATAAACAGTGACAAAATGCAGGGTAAAGGGTATCACCAGCCTACCCACTGCTGAGAGCAAGCAAGCAGGACAGAATGTAGACTTTAGATTAACAGCTTTCAAAATCAAATTATTTAGGTGTAGTGGGTTGACCTTGGCTGGGTGCCAGGTGCCCACTCAGTTGCTCTATCACTCCCTTTCCCACTGGGACAGGGGAGAGAATAAGATGGAGAACAACCAGCAGGGTAAGATAAGGCAGTTTTCTTACAGTAAAAGAAAGAAATGAGTGGAGATCTGTGCGTGCAAGAGCTAAAGAGGAAAAAAAGTCAGTCTCTACTTCGGCATGCATAACAGTTCCTCCAGAAGGCAAACACTGAAAACTCATGAATGCTCCCCCTTCCTCCTCTCTCCCTTAGCTTATATATCTGAGTTGATGTCATATGGTTTGTAATATCCCTTTGGCTAATTTGGGTCAGCTGGCCTGGTTGTGTCCCCTCCCAGGATCTTGCCCACTCCCACCCCCTTTGATGGGAGAAGGAATGTCAGAGGGACAGCATTGCTCAGCAGTAGCCAAAACACTGGTTATCAACACTCGTCCAGCTACCAGTGCAAAGCACAGCGCTGTGAACTTTACCTCCGTCAGACCCAATACATTACGTTACATAGCTTTTTTAATTCCACAACAGGCAATGAGAAAACACACTAGTTTCACATACACAGTGACTAAATGCAGCCATCAGACAACAGCATTTGTTATTTGGAAGGGAAGCACTCTGCCCCAGAGGCATTCCCCCCTCACTGAACCTTTTCATCCCTGTGGGGCCACTTAGACACAAAATTACCAGATGGCAAAGCATTACATCCAATACACTGTAACACGGCTCCCCCTAGACAGATTCTATAGTGATGCAAATGCAATGAGTGCCAACAAAACTATGGTGTCTTAAGTGTAGTGACTCCAATCCTACTCTGCTGTCCATTAACTTTGCGTTATAAACATGAGCTTGTAAGCACAAGCAACTTTCAATAGAGACCTGAAATGTTGTTGGGGTTGGGCATGGCATGGGATGGCGAAGGAAGATGCTCACCTAGTGGTTCAGGCTCAGGGTTGTCATAGTCACAGGAAAAAGGGTGCCAATACGGGTGCAACCAAACTGTATTCTAGGGACATCTACATAATTTCTGATAAACTGTTAATGATTGGTTGTTCACAGTAGCTGCCCAGGGCACACCCAATCCCTCAGGCTACAATCTGGATGAGGCAAACCCTGCCAGATGGGGTAGTGTTTCTTTATCTTCACAAATGACCCAGCAGTGATAACTCGCTCCAGGGGATCACCAACACAGTTACACCCATCCTGAAGGCACCATCTCTGCTAATGGGCCATAATGGCTCAGCAGCCAGCTGCAATGCCCATCAAAGACTCCCCAAAATATCCTATGACTCACAGGATTACATCATTCCATTGCAAAACTCCCTGCCCTGGGGGAGGTACTAAGCATTCCTCCCTGGATTTGAGGGTATATAATCTGGGGGTTTGAGGACTGGACACCACCACCACTGGACAGCTCCAGAGGACCCGAATTTCCACTGGAGGACCAGACCTTCCACAGGACCACTGCATTTGGCAAGACTGCGACCATCACTTCAACAGCACTGCAACCACCACTTAATCAGACTGCAATCACCACCCTGACCAACAGGGTGCCAGGTTGTACTCTGACTTTGTGTTTTTAAGCCAGTTTTTCTGTATCATTGCATTCATTGTAATCTTTCTATAAATTTTAACACTGACCTGAAATCTCTCTCAAGGTATTTGTGTGGAGTTCATTTCTCACACTGGATTACTTGCAAACAAGCACAAGGGTGTACAGTGAGGGTCAATGCCTCTTCCTGACAATGGCAAAGCATAGGAGCTAAGCATCTCACCCCACGAACCTTGAAACCATTAGCGGGGACCCTGAAAAAGGGATCAGAAATACCTATTTTCCACTGTTTTTACCTTTATAACTTTGTTACACACACAAAGATCCTGTTTCAGGTATTTTGCTAAAAACACAATTGTTCTAGTAGATAAAATACTGACAGAGGAATTGAGAGACACGGACCATGCTCTGCAAGCAAAGCCATTTTATTACACTAGATCACCAAAATTTATACGTCACTACATTTTGTACAAAACTTTCCATCCAGACCCCTTTGCCCCTGTTCCGTAGCATCACAATCTTCTTGTTTATCATTATTGCACCAGTAACGTCCTTGTTACATTCTTTCACCAGCAATGTCCTTGTTACATCTTCCCTCGTGAGAGCGGTCAGCGTCAGAGTGGTCAGAGTGACCAGACATGATGTCTTCACTTCTGTTCTTGCCTTGAGTTTATCTCTCCCACGACTTCCATTGTATCAGGGCCAAAAGGTTGGTGGCACTACCCAGCTCAGCTTCTATAGCTGTCTGCTCTTTCACATCTCCCCCTTTTTTGTTTTTTATGGAAAGAGTTTGTGTACTTTGATGTTAAAAGAGTTTGCACTTGTAAGGCCATTATCTTATTAAGACTATTACTGGTCATTTGCTAGATACAGGATAAGATACATAGAATACAGATCACAATCAATAAAGACATATCAAATGCAATCATGTCACTGATAAAGAGACTCGCAGTATAGGAGAACAAAAGGATAATATCCAAGGCCTCCTAGGAAGTGGAAATAAATGACTACTGTTCTAAAGTTCTGTCTTAGGGTGGGGTTGTGTATTCTATTGCCATCTGTTAGAGGTGGGGCAGTTATCTTCTGTTAATTGGGCCAGCTGTTAAGACCAGGTGGGGCAGTTTTTCTTTATGTCTTCCACAACCAATCCTCCCTCTGGGGAGATATCTTCTGTTAATGGTCCATTGAGTCTCACTGCATGACTGATAAAGTTACATTATTCCATTGTGAGATGCTCTGCACAGAGGGAGGAGCCAAGCATTCCTACCTGGATATAATCTGAGGTTTGCAACACCACAGTCAGCCTTTTCCACTGGATTCCCAGAGGAAGACCAGGCCCATCTACACTACCACCAGACCTTCAGAGGAAAACTCCACCCTTCTACAGGATCACTGCTTCAACAGAACCACATCTGTCACTCCAGAAGGACTGCAGCCACCATTTAATGGGACTGCTACCAACAACCTGACCAACAGGGTGTCAGGTTGTATTCTGACTCTGTCAGTGTTGTTTTGTATTACTGCATTTTTGTTTTATTTTTATTGTTTCACTAATAAAGAACTGTTATTCCTATCCCCATATCTTTGCCTGAGACCCCCTTAATTTCAAGATTATAATAATTCAGAGAGAGGGAGTTTACATTTTCCATTTCAGGTGCAGCTCCTGCCTTCCTTAGCAGACACCTGTCTTTTCAAACCAAGACAAGTTCATATGGTTGGAGCTCAGGACCCATGCTGTTTAGGCAGGAGGAAGTCCATTAGATGGAAATATTGACTGTGACATTACTGAATGGCTTTCTGGAAGCATGGAACAGGGAATAACTGAAAAAGGTCAATAGGAACACAATACCATGATGGTGAGTGCAGTAGGACACAAGGCCTCTTTTGGCAGGCTGCCTCCATAAGGCTCCAGACACAGCCATGTCCTAGCAGTCCTACCCCTGCTCCTGCCTTGGCCACAAGGGTTGGCTGGTAATTAGGTAATTTTTCTTCTCTCTGGGCCTCATTTTCTTGGAGACGATCGATGTTTGTCCAGACGAGCAGAGAACTACTTTGAACCTTTTGGTGATAAAACACATGCATACCTTCTCCCTAGGTTAGTAAATCAGCTATGCCTTGCCAGTGTACATTCAATCAGGGATCTTTACGTAGAAACTTTTAGAAATTGGTTCTGCACATGCAAATCTTCAAAATGGTATCACTCTGCCAGGGATCAAATTTGATGATTTGCTTTCAAAATTTTTAGTGTCAATATTGCATTATCTAAACATTCTTAAGGAGCCATATTCCCCCTCTTTGTGTTTTCAACAACATGTGTCTCTTGTTATGAACATGAAGGCAACATAAAAGAAAACAATACAATACAATAAACTTACACTAAGCAGAAATAAGTCAGATAATATCCATAATTAGTAGCACACGAGAGATAGGATGGTGATTTAAAACAATACATCATCAATTCCCTAAATACTGTACCATCACCCAGAGTGCAGCAGCTGGCAAGCCTCGTTTCACAGTGAGGACCTGGAGAACTATTCCCGGGTAAGGTCTCCAAGGTCACTTCAAAAGGGGGTCCAGCTGTTATAAGTCCAAATTGGCAAGTCAAAGTGACCTGAGTACAGTTTTGGTGCAGAAAACCGCTGGGTTTGTTGGCATACTTCCTGACCAGGTAGGGCCAGAGCTTGGCCAGAGCCCAGGCTTTAACTGGAAGAGTCTCCCTAACATATTCTACAAACAAGCCTCACAATAATACAGTTAGGAAAGTTTCTTAAAATGATACATGTTATCGATTCAGGGTGACCCCAATGTAGGGGATAATGTGCTCTGACTCCATGATTCAGAAGGCTGAGCAATTGCTTTAATAAGCTAGGTTATATTACACTAATACTATATTAAAAAGATACTATACTAAAGAGATACTAAAGAAAAACCCGTGACTGTCTCCAGACAGTCAAGACACAGCTTTGATCCAATTGGCCAATCAATCCAAACAACCATCACCAGAATCCAATTAACAAATCACTTTCAGTAAACAATCTCCATAACACATTCCACATGTGCCAAAGAGATAAGAGTTGTTTTCTCTTCTGTGAGCTTTTCACTGCCTTCCCCAGGAAAAATCCTGGGAGAGAGAATGATGTCTCTCTCTGTTCAGAGAATGTGAATACCACAACATGTCTTGCAGATAGCTACACAAAGATATATTAAAGTTTGTAAAGCAGCCAGCTTTGTTATCTATCCTTAGCTAAATAGTCAGTGGTTGTCACTGTTGAGTAAGAAATGACACACATTCACCAGAAGGTTGATTGGCATAACAAGCCATTTAATTTGGTCTGCTTCCTTTTTATACACTCTTCTGATCCAGGTGCACTTGATTGGTCATTTAGTTAATACATTTCCCCTGATTGGCTAATTAACAAGACACCCTTTTTATAAACAATCTTTGAGAAAAACAAGAAAACAGAGAGTAGGAAAAAACAGCACCTGCAGGTTGTTTATGGTAATAAGCTATCATGGTTTATCTTCAACTCCCTAAAGTCTCTCAGGCTAATTTTGGGAAAACTTATCTAGTTTTCTCGCTCTCTGACCAGGCTGTCACATCCACAAACAGTACCATGAACAAAATGCGAATAACTAAAGTAATGCATATGTGTAACTTTCAATAATATCTTATGGACAATGCTTGTTATAAAAAGTCAGTGAATTCACATTATGAGACTACATCATCAGTAACTGTGTGTGGTGGTTTTCATGGGAGGCACTCACAGAAGTGGTGCAAAGAGGAAGCTGATACACCTCTGTGAATACCCATGTAAAAAACCGAAAAATCCCGTGAAATTTCACTTCCTTTTCCGGTCAGCAAAGAGGTAACAGGCTGGGCCAGGCAGCCCCTGCCATGGGGCACCAGCCGGGCCCCTCCCCATCAGGTGCCAGGCAGGGGGGGAAGGGAGGCCACAGGGCCGAGGCCAGGCAGGGCTGTGGCTGCAATTGCTAACACCTTGCTGCTACTAAACCCTTCCCCAGCCACCAGTATGGGGCCGAGCTGGGTCTGCTGGGCCCCAGGAGCAGTCCTTGGCCATGGCCGGCTCGGCCAAGATTCTACCACTGTTGCGATTCTCCTGCAACCATTGGGCAGGGGGAAGAAGAAGCCATAAGCCCCAGCATGCTGGCTGCTGAGATCCTAGCCGCTCCTTCTTTCATTCTTTCACCAGCAATGTCCTTGTTGCATCTTCCCTTGTCAGAGCGGTCAGAGTGACCAGACATGATGTCTTCACTTCTGTTCTTGCCTTGAGTTTATTTTTACCACAGCTTCCACTGTATCAGGGCCAAAAGGTCGGTGGCACTACCCAGCTCAGCTTCTATAGCTGTCTGCTGCTCTTCCACATACTGAGATTCTTAATCAGCCAACAAAGTGAGAGGGAGAGTTATGAAAAACACTGTACCATGAGGTAGCTGATAAAATTACAAGTGGTGGCAACACTTGAAGCTACATGTCATAAATGTATATTATATTGTTGGCTTTTTGCAAATATTAAGATGAACGCTATATGTATAATGTTAAAATAACTTTGCTTTTATTTCTGCTATTAACAAAAACTTAGACATCGTAGTAGTGGTAGCTGATATAGTTATAAGTGAACTGTCTGTTTAGTTGGGATAACATCCAGTGAATATGTAATGAGGACCCTGCTATTGATATGCCAACTATCAGCATTTGCCATCTGAAGAAAGTACGGACCAAGGCCCAGACTGAAAGTGATAAAGAGAAGGAGCCAAAACCACAGCCAAGAAACATGCATGCTCTAAAAAAGCAGACCCAATGAGGGGCCATGTAAAATAGTTCCTGGAATATGCGTACTAGTTTATGGAAAAAATAGGATATGCATAACAGTCTATGAATGTGCAATGGGCTGATGTAATGGAAAAAGTATTTAAGGGGTATCCCCAAAGGGGAAGATGTGCTCTTGGCTGAGTGCCAAGACATACCCAGCCATAATCTTTACTTTACTGTCTTTTGTCTCCTATTGTCCTTTATTAAAACTTTTTAAATTTTCACAGGAGAGTGAACGTGTTTTTCACATAGAGCCACTTCCATCTCATCAGCTTGGGATGAACAAGATGAGTGCATGCATTAAACACTGAGAAAAAGGAGAAAACTCAGGAAAACTGGCTTCCTTAGTATCTGAAACTCATTAGGGAAAGGCAAACTTTGGAAAAGTGGAGTGATTAAAGCTGCCCATATAAAATTTTCTCAGCATAACTAAACATGGTTCAAAGTCACATCCTTTAGTTGAAATCACAGTTCAAATTCTCAACCTTATGTCTCTTTTCCACTCTTATTTTTTCATGTTTCCTTTCCTTTACAAATAAATGCCTATTTTTTTACCAGCTCCCCAACAACTGGAAAGTAGCTAGGGAAAAAAGAGCCAATTGTGTTGCTGCTGTTGTTTGTTTGTCTTGTTATACATATATATTTATATACATATATATATATATATATACATGTAAAGAGCTGTTATTCCTTTTCCTATATCTTTGCCTGAAAGCCCTGTAATTTCTAAGTTATAATAATTCAGAGGGAAGGGGGTCAAATTTTCTATTCCAAGGGAGGTTCCCACCTTCCTTGGCAGACACCTGTCCTTTAAAACAGGACAGATCTTGGTGCCCAATGTGGGGCCTGAGGGCATTGAGAGGAACAGGTGAAAAAAGAATAACAGTTACTGGGTAACCTAATTTTTGTGAGCTGAATATAAAAGCCTTGTTTGGCAGCACCACGTGGTCTGGCCTACCCTGGTTCAGTTGGCACATGGTTGTGGCTATATTTTTCCCATTTGCAGCTCCTTATCTAAATATGGGCCCTATGACCAAGGCAACTGTGACTGTTATTCAGTTGGCACTATGTGTGGCTGCATTTCTCTTCACAGAGAAAAGCAAGGCACAATTTCCCAAGGATATTTCCTGGGAATCACAGCGAGGAACCTCAGAGAAAGAAAAAACAATTCTTATCTCATTTGCTGTTCCTGTTGTTTTGCACATGTGGAATGTGTTGGAAGATTATTTACCTGAAGAACTTTGATAATTGGATTCTGCTGAGGATTGTTTTGTTTCCTTGGCCAATTGCAAAAAGCTGTGTCCTGACTCTTGGGCAGAGAGTCACGAGTTTTCTTTAGTATTCTTTAGTAGTTAGAAGTAAGTATGATATAGTATAGGATAGTAGCTCTCTTTAATAGAGTTGTAATGTAATATAGTATAGTTTTAATAAAGCAGTGTTCAGCATTCCGAAGCCTTGGAGTCAGATGCCAATCATTCCCAGATGTTCGGGTTGCCATGCAATTACTATAACTATGGGTCAATAAGGTGAGGAATTAATGGATTTTTAACTTCCTCTGGAAGGCGGGCACATGGATTTAGAGCATCATACACTAACTGTATATTTTTGGGGTTACTTTAATAATGGTACTTACTGTGAGGAAATGACACTGGGGGAAATTTTCTCCCAACCCTTCAGACCCACCAGTTTTTGAAGGGTTCAACTCTTCTCTAAATGTTAATGATATCATACAGTGGCTGGTGTTTCTGATATGCCTATCCTATATAGCATTCAGAGATAAGGGAAGATTGACTTGGATAACCAGCCTGATATCTACCCCAGAGAATAGGGATGCTGCCCCAGAAACTAGGGAGGCTGCCACAGAGCTTGACACTGCCCCAGAGACTAGGGATGCTGCCCCACTGTCTGACCCTGCCCCACAGCCTACCTCAGAAATGAACCACCCAGATTAGGTGGGAGTTCTGGTGAAGGAGATACGTGAGATGGGCCAGATGCTGAAGGAGTACATTTCCCCAGTTGGTGAGAAACCCTTCCCCTGCCTCGAAGAGGGAGAGCCTAATGGAGCAGCAGTGGAACCCACAAATGTTACAGCCGTCCAGGTTCCAGCTGAACTGCAAGGGCAGTCACAGCCACCAGCAGTCACCCCTGTGGAAACGAGGAAGTCTAAGATGAAATTGGAGCACCCAGATAAGGATAAGAAAGGAGGGCCCCCACAACCTGCAGGGGAGCCAGAGGTTGCGATTATTGCTGAGTCCCTGACATAAGAAAGTCTCCGTAATCTTCACAAAGACATTGTACGACAGGGATGTGAGGCTTATACAACCTGGTTACTTCGGGTCTGGGACCTTATGGGTACAGGCGTGCAACTGGATGCTGGTGAGGCAAGGAATTTGGCACCTTTGACCCAGGACTCAGGTGTGAATCAGGTATTCGTAAAGGAACCGGAGTCACTTTCCCTCTGGGAGAGGCTTTTAATGAGTGTCAGAGAGAGGTTTGTCCACAGAGAGAGAATGCAGGAGCACCATCATAGAATGCGCTGAAAGACCCTTGAGGAAGGGATCCAACAGCTGAGAGAAGTGGCGGTATTGGAGGTACTCTTTGGGAGGGATGGATAGCATGATAATGACCCCAACAAGGTCAGGTGCACAGAGCAAATGGTGTGGAGTCTGGAAAATCTAGGGTCATCTCAATACACCACCTTCATTGCAACAATTAATGCCGATACCAACCAAGAGACAGTGGGTTCTGTTGCCAACAAGCTTAGAAATTACAAGAGTATGATCAGTGGCCCAATGCAGGCTCATGTCTCTGCTGTAATTAAGAGCCTCCAAGAGGAGATGAGGGAGATGAAGGAGGAGGTGAGGAGGAACAGTTCCCATATGGCACCAGTGCAAGTCACAGGCCCCAAAGTCAGAGCCCAACGTCCCCCAGCTAGAGAGAGGGTACACCTGACAAGCTGACCTGTGGTTCTTCCTGCGAAACCATGAGGAAGACATGGGAAGGTGGGATGGGAAACCCACTTTTGTCCTGGCAGCACGGGTGCATCAACTCAAGGAGGGAAACACTAATAGAGGGAGTTCTACTAAAGTGAAGGTAGCCTCAGCCTCGCCTCCCATGACCGAGCTACCGGGTATGATCTGTCAGACACCCTTGAAGGTACCTCTAGTATGTATGCCCAGGAAAGAAATATTAACCAGGGCTAGAGGGACCCTGCCTCTAGCCAGGAAGGAGCACGGGAAAACCGGGTCCTTTGGACAGTGTGGATCTGATGGCCTGGCACATCAGACCCACAAAAATATGAAGCATTACTTGATACTGATGCACAGTGTACCCTAATGCCCTTGGGACAGGTGGGGGCAGATGTAGAAAGGACATTCTGTGCTGTTCTTGTGAGCCAGCAAAGGCTTCCTGATGATAAGGAAAGCCCCGTATCTCTCCTGAGGAAGACACCAAGGTTGTTGCCACGGAGATGTGATGAAGGAGAGAAAGTTAAAAGATACAGACTCTAGCTGGCTCACAGAATGACGTGGCTCCTTGATCATCTACTGAGAACTTTGTTTCTTTCTTATAACCAATGGACAGTGAATGTGTATGTTGAGTGAATGTAAATATCTTGAAAAAGTATAAAAGCAACATGTTGCTGTAATAAATCTCTCTTGCACCCTTCTGATGGAGTCGTGGTACTTTGTGCTGTTGTGCTCTATACCGACATCTGGTGGCCGTCTGCCGTGATTGCAAGTAGACGGTAAAGAAAGGGGGGAAAAAATGAGAAAAAGAGAGAAAAAAGTTGAAGGGTACCCTAAAAATGAGTGAAGGCAGCAAGGACGCTGCGGAGGTCCGGACCTAATTCAGACGTCTGATTCAAGGTGAGCGATTGGGAAAAATAATGGGAAATAATTTATCAAATGAGGAAAAGGCTGTTTTGTCCATGTGTAAAACTTTACTGAAAAGAAAAAATGTTCAAACTTCTTATTATGGTCTTCGTAGCTTACTGATATGATGTAAATCACAGGACTTTGAAGCTGATGTCGATACTGCCTTCAGTGTCCGGGCATGGAAAAAGGTTGGGAAGAGACTATGGAAAGTGATATCTAAGGGGGATAAGACGGTTGTCGATTTGGCTTCTACCTAGAGACTGTTGTATGAGGCATTGAAGGAATGGAAAGCAGAACAAGATAGAGGGGAGGAATTGGAGGAGCAGGAATTAGAGCAAGAAAATGAAGTAGAGAAACAGGAGGAAGATGAGGCTGAGCCTGTCAATGAATCTCCCCCTGAGGAGGCTGCTGCAGCTGCTGTGGAGGTTCCCCCAGGGTTTGCTATCGTGAGAATCAAACGGCAGGCTAAGACTGTTTCTCAGTATTTATCTCCAAAAGACTATGTTAAACCTGTGTATACGTTGCCTGCTCAGCAGTTAGTTGAACTGAGTACTAAACCAAAGTATCTCACGCCTGCACAGCAATTAGCAAAAATGAAGTTACAGAAGAAGCAAAGTGAAAAACAGGCTGGGTCATTGGCCCTTCTGTCTCTCCCTGGGCCGTTTGCTCCCCCCTCCCCCTCCCCTCAGTCGGCTGCTCCTCCCCCATCCTCCCGTGGTTCGAAGCAGCTCCCCCCCCCCCCCCCCCCCCCACTTTCCCTTGAGCCATCCACCCCTCCTCTGCCCTCCTCTCCTTCGAGTCGTCTGCCTTCACTCCACCTCCCGTTGAGCCTGTCTGCCCCCCCCCTCCCTCCTGGACTGGTTGAACAAATGCAATCTTTATCATTGTGTCCTTCTTTGTCTACTGATAGTTCTGATGATGAACTGCTGGTTATAAGTACACCAAAAAAGATGCAGGAATGTGTTTCTGTTAGACCTCGTAGCAGATCCAGGCCTGCTGTTTCTTGGACTCTGCCTCTCTGCCAGGTGGCTGTGACTCCTCGACACCCTTTGCAATTTTGGGAGCATGTAAGAATGAAAGCAGCTGAAGTGGGAGATTGGAATTTGTTAGAGAAAATAGGTCCACCTAAAAGGATGGAGATGGCTGCTGCTGCTTCTTCTGGTGGGCCTGTGGCTTTTCCTGTTTACAAAGCTGCTCCTAATTCAGGACAACAAGATAGCAAGGTTTTTGCATGGAGGGTTGTACAGGACCTTCAGTCAAAAGTAGACCAGTGTGGTGTTAACTCTTCTCAGGTGATGCAAGTGATTCATGTTCTAAATGCTGATGTACTTGCACCTTATGATATTGTTCACCTTGCTACGATTCTGTTTCAGTCAGTGCAGTATGGTGTGTTTCAAGCTACATGGAAACAAATGGTTGAAAGAGTAGCATTGGACAATATGCAGTTACCTCAGCACGATCCATGTCATGCTGTGGGAGTTGATGCCTTGCTGGGCAATGGACCGTTCTCTAACCTGGATTTCCAGGCAAGATGGGACCCCCTGGTTCTTGCACAGGCCCAGCAGCTGGGTATGAGCACCTTACTTAAAACAAGGGAGGTGGCAGCTCCTAAACCAAGGTATATTACCATCCAGCAAGGGGTGAAGGAACCTTTTCTGCAGTTTGTGGAGAGGGTTGCTGCAGCCCCTGAGAAGCAAGTAGAAGATGATAAGTTGAGGCAAATTTTATGCAGACAGCTAGCACGAGAAAACGCGAATGACGATTGCAGGAGAATTATTGATTCTTTACCAGGAGATCCCTCGCTGTCTGATCTTGTAGTTGCTTGCTCAAAGGTTGGTTCGGTTGAGCATAAAATGGCTGCTTTGGCAACAGTCATGAAGTCCTCACACAGATGTTCTGCTTGTGAAGAATCGGGGCATGTGAAGACCCAATGCCCTCAAACTGCTGGCCGGTGTGTACACTCTAGTTGGTTTGGTTATTGCCCCGGAGAAAGTTCAAAGGCAGATGCCTTGGAAATATTTGGGGTTGATAATCACCAATACACAAATTGCGCCTCAACCTGTAAAACTGGACATTGAAATTAAAACCGCTGCTGACGTACAGAAATTAGTTGGTGCAATAGGTTGTCTTAGGCCATACTTGGGGATAACTAATCATCAACTGCAACCTTTGTTTGACTTACTGTCAGGGATCACTTCCTCTACCAATGAGAGACATTTGACCGCTGCAGCATAAAAGGCTGTAGAAGAAGTTGAATTGGCCTTGACATGCAAATTTGTTACCAGGATAGATGTTTCTGTTGGTGTGCAATTATTTATTTTGAAAGATGATGAAATACCATGGGGATTGTTGTGTTAATGGAATGATAAATGGGAAGACAAATTGCATATTTTGGAGTGGATATTTTTGTCTTTCAATCCCGAAAAACAGCTCCAGGTCTGTATGAGCTTTTTGCAGACATCATTATCAAAGGTCGCAGATGCTGCCATGAAATTTTGGGCCGTGATCCTGTAACTATTGTCATACTGGTATCACAATGGTGTTTTGAGTGGTGTTTTCAAAACAATCATGAGCTGCAATCTGCTTTATCTTCCTTTACAGGTCAAATAGCATATCATTTATCTTCTCATCCTATTTTGAATTTCACTAAGAGGATTCCTTTTCAGGGGAAACAACTTTGCTCTTCTGTGCCAGTGGAAGGTGCAACAGTTTTTACAGATGGATCAGGAAGAACTGGAAAAGCTGCTGTAGCCTGGAAGAAAGATAACCGCTGGGAATATGAAGTAATGGTTCAACAAGGGTCTCCTCAGTTAATTGAACTTTGTGCCGTACTCTTGGCCTTTACCTTATTTCCTAGTTCCATAAATATAGTTACTGATTCTGTTTATGTTGCTAATTTAGTGAAGCAGTTGGATCAAGCTGTGTTGTATAATGTAAAGGAGAAACCATTATTTGTTATGTTGTTGAAATTGTGGACCGTTATTTGTAATCGAAAGTATTCTTATTTTATTATGCATATTGGTAGCCATACATCGCTACCTGGATTCTTTGTTGAAGGTAATGCCAATGTGGATTCCCTTGTGGCTGCCTCAGCAGTGAAAACGGTGCCTAATGTGTTACAGAAAGCTGTTCTATCTCACCAATTTTTTCATCAGGGTGCTCAGGCACTATGGCAGCAATTTAAATTATCACATAGTGAAGCAAAGTCAATTATTTCTTCTTGCCCTGATTGTCATATGTCTCATGTTTCACAATATTACGGTACTAATCCTAGAGGCTTACTGCCTTTGCAAGAATGGCAAACAGATGTTACAAAAATGCCTGAATTTGGCTGTCTAAAGTATGTTCACGCTACAATTGACACCTTTTCTCATGCCATGGTTGCCTCAGCATTGGTAGGTGAAACAGCTCAGGATGTTATTCATCATTTTTGCCACGCCTTTTCCATCTTAGGTGTTCCATCACATGTAAAGACGGATAATGGCCCGGCATATGTTTCAAAGAAATTGCAGGTGTTTTTTCGTGCCTGTGGTGTTGGTCATTCTACTGGTAGCCCTCATGCTTTGACAGGCCAAGAAATTATTGAACGTGCTCATGGTGTGTTGAAGCACCAGGTACAAAAACAAAAAGGGGGAATGCAGAGGGAGTCGCCACAAGTGAAATTAGACAAAGCCGTTTATGTGTTAAACTTTCTGCATCCTTTGCCTGACTTAAAGGTGTCTCCTATATTCTATCATTTTTCGTCTTTGAATTCAAAACAGCCAAACTTTCAGAAAGGTATTAAGGTATGGGTAAAAGATTTAACCATGGGAAAGTGGACTGGCCCAGAGGAATTAGTAACATGGGGAAGAGGATATGCATGTGTTTTAACTGAAAATGACCCTTGTTGGGTCTCTGCCTGTTGTGTTAAACCTTATTTGGGGCACACAGGAAAGGACCAGATGGGTGGTTCTACAGTGGGAGCAAAATGAGTAGGTAATTGTGTTGGTTATTAGGTGGATGGAAGCATGGACCCTCAAAGAATGTGTGGTAAAAGATGGTAATTCGAGACAGAGTAAAGGGAGTTATAGGCTTATGCTGAAAATCCAAAATTTAGGTTAGTGGATGTTACTTTTGCTTCTTTTCCTTGAATTCTCCTATAGAGAGGTTGGTAGTACTGAGAAATGTGTCTTGTACCATTTCCTTTTGCAGGGCACCGACGATCCCAAAATAGGGGAACTTGATGTACCTAAGGGAGAAGTGTTGCCGTTGCATAGGGATTGAATTAGTAGCTGAAGTCCACACTTTAAGCAACTAGGTTGGTTGCCCAGTATGATAGCAGCAACCAGTTGTAAAGTTAAGTGGATGCTACTTGGTTCTAAGTGGTGACTAGGCAGATGACTTGGTCTCTGATTCTGTGTGGGAGAAAGTTATTTGATTAGAGGTGAAGGTGTCATTCTGCTACAAATGTGTCGTCCAGAAATTGCGAGGTCTGTAACGGTATTTGAAGATCTGTTTTTATGTGCCTTGTTTGTATATGAACGTTAAGATTGTGAGGGTGTATGTTGCGGAGTTGGTAGAAGTTGGTTATCTGTAAGTGAATGAAGAACAGATCCTCTGTCTGCTTGGATTTTTGCAAGGGCCCTGCAGAAGTCCTTAGCAGTTGTATTTGTGGGTCAAATACAAAAAGGGGCAATTGTAGGAAAGGACATTCTGTGCTGTTCTTGTGAGCCAGCAAAGGCTTCCTGATGATAAGGAAAGCCCCGTATCTCTCCTGAGGAAGACACCAAGGTTGTTGCCATGGAGATGTGATGAAGGAGAGAAAGTTAAAAGATACGGACTCTAGCTGGCTCACAGAATGATGTGGCTCCTTGATCACCTACTGAGAACTTTGTTTCTTTCTTATAACCAATGGACAGTGAATGTGTATGTTGAGTGAATGTAAATATCTTGAAAAAGTATAAAAGCAACATGTTGCTGTAATAAATCTCTCTTGCACCCTTCTGATGGAGTCGTGGTACTTTGTGCTGTTGTGCTCTATAACGACAGGTGGAACCTGTTTCCATTGCTGGGGTGACAGGGGGATTGCAGCAATTGACCCTGTTGGAAGCTGAGGTGAGCCTGACTGGGAAGGAGTGGCAGAAACATCCTATTGTGACCGGCCCAGAGGCCCCGTGTATTCTAGGCATAGATTTCCTCTGGAATGGCTATTACAAAGACCCAAAGGGACACAGATGGACTTTTGGAATAGCTGCTGCAGAGGCAGAGGACATTAAGCAATTGAACACCTTGCCTGGACTATCAGAAAACCCATCTGCAGTAGGACTCCTGAGAGTGGAAGAGCAATGAGTACCAATTTCCACATCAAAGGTTCAGCACTGGCAGTATCGGATCATGATCCCCATCCACAAAATGATCCGTGAGCTGGAGAGCTAAGGGGTGGTCAGTAAGGCCCACTCACTCTTTAACAGCTCCATTTGGCCTGTGCGCAAATCTGACAAAGAATGGAGATTGACTGTGGACTATTGTGGCTTGAATGAAGTGACCGCCACTGAGCACTGCCGTGCTGGACATGCTGGAATTCCAGTATGAGCTGGAGTGCAAGGCAGCAAAGTGGTATGCCACTATTGACATTGCCAACACATTTTTCTCCATTCCTCTGGCAACAGAATGCAGGCCTCAGTTTGCTTTCACTGGGAGGGGCATGCAATACACTTGGAACCGACTGCCCCAGGGGTAGAAGCACAGTCTCACCATCTGCCATGGACTGATCCAGGCTGCACTGGAAAAGGGTGAAGCTCCAGAACATCTGCAGTATATCAATGACATCATTGTGTGGAGGAACACGGCAATGGAAATATTTGAGAAAGGAGAGAGGATCATCCAGATTCTATGGGAAGCCAGCTTCGCCATCAAGAAGAGCAAAGTCAAGGGACCTGTCTGAGAGATCCAGTTCCTGGGAGTAAAGTGGCAAGATGGATGGCGTCAGATTCCCACTGAGGTCATCAACAAGATTGCTGCGATGTCTCCACCAACCAGCAAGAAGGAAACACAGGCTTTCTTAAGTGCCATAGGTTTTTGGAGAATGCACATTCCCGAGTACAGCCAGATTGTGAGCCCTCTCTACCTGGTTACCCACAAGAAGAGCGATTTCCACTGGGGCCCTGAACAGCAACAAGCCTTTGCCCAGATCAAGCAGGAGATCGTTCATGCAGTAGCCCTTGGCCCAGTCAGGATGAGACCAGAGGTGAAGAATGTTCTCTACTCTGCAGCCGGGAACAATGGCTTGTCCTGGAGCCTTTGGCAGAAGGTGCCTGGGGAGACTTGAGGCTGACCACTGGGATTTTGGAGCTGAAGTTACAGAGGATCAGAAGCCAACTACATTCCCACAGAGAAGGAAATCTTGGCTGCCTATGAAGGAGTTCAAGCTGCCTCGGAGGTGATTGGCATGGAAGCACAACTCCTCCAGGCACCCTGACGACTGGTTCTGGGGTGGATGTTTAAAGGAAAGGTTCCCTCTACCCACCACACCACTAACACCACATGGAGCAAATGGAGAGAACATGATATTGAATGGATATATCATATCCCTTATCATGCACCAGCTGCCGGGAAAGTTGAATGGTGCATCGGACTGCTTAAGACTACCCTGAAGCCACTTCGTGGGGAACTTTTAGAAATTGGGAAATGAACTTAGCAAAAGCCACCTGGATGGTCAACACCCGAGGGTCCATCAATCAAGCTGGTCCTGCCGAGTCTGAACCCTTGCACACAGTGGATGGAGATAAAGTCCCTGTGGTACACATGAAAGGTATTTTAGGAAAGACTGTTTGGATTAGTCCCACCTCAGGCAAAGACAAACCCATCAGTGGGATTGTTTTTGCTCAAGGACCTGGTTACACTTGGTGGGTAATGCAGAAAGATGGTGAAGCCCGTTGAGTACCACAGGGAAACCTGGTCCTAAGTGAGAACCATGTGTAAGGTTTCATTTTGTTGAGTTTATTGATTTTGGGTATGATGCAGATGGTAATAGAATAAGGGGTGCATAATGTCTTGGGTTGGAAATGCAATATGTGGCTGGGGTGTGTATTCTATTGCCATCTGTTAGAGGTGGGGCAGTTATCTTCTGTTAATTGGGCCACCTGTTAAAACCAGGTGGGGCGGTTTTTCTTTATGTCTTCCACAACCAATCCTCCCTCTGGGGAGATATCTTCTGTTAATGGTCCATTGAGTCTCACTGCATGACTGATAAAGTTACATTATTCCATTGTGAGATGCTCTGCACAGAGGGAGGAGCCAAGCATTCCTACCTGGATATAATCTGAAATTTGGAACACCACAGTCAGCCTTTTCCACTGGATTCCCAGAGAAGCAGCTTTCTTTTCCACTGGATTCCCAGAGGAAGACCAGGCCCATCTACACTACCACCAGACCTTCAGAGGAAAACTCCACCCTTCTACAGGATCACTGCTTCAACAGAACCACATCTGTCACTCCAGAAGGACTGCAGCCACCATTTAATGGGACTGCTACCAAAACCCTGACCAACAGGGTGTCAGGTTGCATTCTGACTCCGTCGGTGTTGTTTTGTATTACTGCATTTTTGTTTTATTTTTATTGTTTCACTAATAAAGAACTGTTATTCCTATCCCCATATCTTTGCCTGAGAGCCCCTTAATTTCAAGATTATAATAATTCAGAGAGTGGGAGTTTACATTTTCCATTTCAAGGGAGACTCCTGCCTTCTTTAGCAGACACCTGTCTTTACAAACCAAGACAGCTTCTCCCCCTGATTCTCTTTTGTTTATACTTTCTGGGGTCTGAGGCAAATGGTGTGACCTTGGTTCCCAGGCCCAGAAGGTTTGTTTAGTCTGACCAAAATGTGAAGAAAGCTAACTAGCCTTCTATATAGAGTTCAGTTATACACTAATGCAGTACAGAATCTAAAAAATATAAAAGCTAAAAACTTAAGGCATCACCCACATGCAGAGAGATGGCTGAGCTAGCACCCGAGTGCCCCCTGCAGTCTTGGGGGAACCATTGCACCTGCCCTGCCCATCCAGGAGCCAACCATGCCCCTACCGGCTGTGACCATAGCTACACCAAAGGGGAAAGTGCTTGACAGCTGAGAGAAGGCTGTTATTAGGTTTCTGTTTTTGTTTGTTGTTGTTGCTGCCATTGTTGTTGCTTGTCTTGTTATACATACATATATATACAGGCTAGTAAAGAATTGTTATTCCTTTTCCCATGTCTTTGCCTGAAAGCCTCATAATTTCAAAGTTATAACAATTCAGAGGGAAGGGAGTCACATTTTCCATTCTAAGGGAGGTTCCCGCCTTCCTTGCCAGACACCTGTCCTTTAAACCTGAACAGTAATTCAAAGAATTATCATTGCTCTGAAAATTTTGTCTTCACTCTCTTCTGTTTTCAGCAAAGAGCTGTTTGTTTGCTTTGAAAATGATGTTTACAGCATTTCAATGAGCACATGGTCCATCAGTGTTTACCTCATATTAGCCAAAATTTCAGGCAGGGTTTTCAAGACATACAACAGGTTTTTCCCCCCAGTTCATCTTTCTGCTGAGATGTTTGGAAAATGTTATCTAAGCCCAAGGCACATACTATTAAGTAAGTTCTCCAAAACAGTTCACAGATTCTTTGTAGAAACCCACAAAATTATTTTAAACACAAGAACAAGGAAAAAAAATATAAATTAGGGACAAATATAAACAGGCAGTAGTCTAGAAATTCACTCCTGGAGTGTTTAGCTTGTGAGCATGGCATTAAGCCGGGCTACAAATAAAATATATACTCACCTTTTTTATTTTTGCTATTCTTTAGTAAAGAATATAATGTGGAACTCAAAGCAATAAAGTGGAGTTAGTATTATCAGCAATGATGAGACAGACAGGGAGACTGAGAGATGGTCAGAATCTAAATTTAATGTGGACTACCTATGCTTATATACTATTTTAGGAAGGGTAGTAATGTTTTACTACAATGATTGGGTTAGTCATCACATAAACAAACTTATTCATTTTACAATATCTCTTGCTTGCAGAAGTCTTGATGTAATTTTCCTTTCCGGTAAGTCAGTCTGATTTAATCTTCTTGAAATCTTCAAAGCTGTTTATTCTTGCCAAGGCATCCTGATTATCAAATATCTTATGCTAACCAGGTCCAAAGTCCATCATCTGTCTTGTGTATCCCAATGTAGGATTGATAAAGAAGGACCTGTGGTGGCCCAACTCCAGTCCTTCCTCTGTTGTGGTGTCCTTGATGATCCTGCTCTCTGCCAGGAAAACAAGGTCAGAGAAAATCTGTAACTTCACTTGGGCTTTTCTTGCCCCAGCTTCCCACTCACAAGGTTGGGACACACTTCCCTACCTCAAAAGGCAGTTATGAGGAGGAATATGTCACTGTCAAGTGCTCAGATATTTGCTTACTGAAGAACACTCTTATCTACTTATGATGAAACAGAGACCATATCCTACCCCCAGACTTGAGCAGGCACCCTCCACTGTCATGCTGCCCTCCAGGACCTCATCTGATGTGACTAAGCTGAACAAGGAGAATGCATTTGCTCCATCTTGTCCATCAGGGCACCATGTGCTCCACCTTGTCCATCAAGACATGTGCTCCACTTCATCCATCCAAGCACTATGTGTTCCACTACGGCACCAAGAGATACCAGTTGCAAGGGCCACAGTTCAACCTTTGCCTTGATATTTGGGTTGGGGAGGCCCAGAGTCTGACCACCAAGCCCTGGCAGAGGCAGCAGAGTAGGGCTCAGCAGACAGAACTTCTGGTATTCTGGGAATCATAGTCCAAGTCCATGCCTGTGGTAAGCTGACCATGACTGAATGCCAGACACTCACCAAAGCCACTCTCATGCCACAAATTGACAGGGGAGAGAAAATGTAATGAAAGAAGTACTAGCACTTTTATGACCACAAACCTGAACTCAACCAATTGCATTCATCATGTGCAATCTAATTCATATTTACTTAAAATATTTTGATGCAAACACACTATACCCATGCCACTGAAGTCACTGAAACTGCGAATCAACATGTGCTGGTTGTCAGTTGCCCCTGTACAGAAGCAGAAGAAATGTACACAAAAGTCACCCTGTAAAAAAGCTTCAGCAAAGACAGTCAAGGAGGACAAGGACAGCAAAGAGGATGATGAAGCAGAACCATCACAAGGGTGATTTTCAGGGCCATCATCACGGCCATCACAGGAACTGGAAGAGGATACAGAAGAGACAACCACCACTCGATCCCTATCCCTGAGTGAGCTGCAGGAAGTAGAAGATTTCAGCCGTCATCCATATGAGCATATTACTTCCTGGCTGCTCTGGTGCTGGGACAACAGGGTCAACAGTGTGAAATTAGAGGGTAAGGAAGCCAAGCAGCTGGGATCACTTCCTAAGGAACCAGACATTGACAAAGCAATGGGAAAAAAGACACAAGTCTTTAGTCTCTGGAGGTGACTCTTATCAAGTGTGAGGGCAAGGTATCCCTATAGAAATGATATTCCATGTCACTCAGGCAAATGGACTGCAATAAAGGTATTCAATACCTGAGGGAATTTGCCATGGAAGAAATTATCTATTTTGACTCGGACAATGCACAGCTCCCGATGGATCCAGATGATGTCTTATGTCAGTGACCCATGTGGCAGAAATTTATGGAGTGCACCAACAGTGCATGAAACCCCTTGAAAATATTACTCTGGAAAGATGATGCACCACTGTCACTGTCATATTTTCTGAAAAATCCCTTTGCCAGGATTTCTTCTCCTGGGAAGCTGAGAAGCCTCAGAGAAAAGTTAAAACTATAATTATCTGATTGCTTCTCCTGTGTTTTGCTGCTTTGAAATGTGGTTGGAGATTGTTTATCCAACATGTGAATTGTTTTTTACTTAATGACCAATCACAGTCCACCTGTGTCAAGGCTCTGGCGAGTCATGGGTTTTTCATTAGTATCTTGCTAAGCCTTCTGTAAGTATCCTTTCTCTATTCTTTAGTATAGTTTTAGTATAGCATTCTATAATATTATAATATAATATAATACCATAAAATAATAAATTAGCCTTCTAAGAACATGGAGTCAGATTCATCATTTCCTTCCTGCCATGGGAGGACCCTGAAAATACCACACACCACCAACAGTGGGTGATACGATTTGGCAGCTCTGGGAATACGAAGACAGTATACCTTCCTGTGTTGTTGAGGCTGTGGAGAAGCTGTCAGATAAACTGACTCAGGAGTTCCAGCAATTCAGAGAGGATATGTTCTATTCCCTACCTGTACGGGTCCATATTTCAACAACTGACAGCAGGCATCCTCTTGCTCAAGAGAGAGGATATAGAAGGTATACACCATGGGCTACTCTGTGGTTTTACCTACAGGACCACAGAGAGGATATGAGGAAGTGGGACGAACAACCCCCTCAATCCTAGATGCACGGGTGAAGGTAATTGCAGGGAAAACAGCCACAAATGTTTTTTTTTCCAGGAAAGTTGCTGCTCCAGTCTCCAGTGGACAGTTTTCCAGGCAGAATGGAAGGTCTGATCATACTACTGACTCTGTGGAGAGAAGTTATAGTCCATTTCTAGAAGATCTTAGCAGGGAACCTTGTGATCAGTATTAGAGGGGCCCTGCCTCCAGCTAGGTGGAGGAGAGGCATTACTGGGTTTACTGGAATGTGTGTATTCAATGGCCTGGCACAGCAGCCCCAGAGGACTACAAGGCTTTAATAGACACTGGTGCACAGTGTACCCCAATGCCATCAAGCTATGCAGGGGCAGTATCCATTTGTATTTCTGGAGTGACAGGGGGATCCCAACAGCTGACTCTATTGGAGGCTGAAATCAGCCTGATTGGGAATGAGTGGCACAAACACCCCCTTGTGACTGGACCAGAGGCTCCATGAATCCTTGGCATAGTCTGTCTCAGGAGAGGATATTTTAAAGGATCCAAAAGGGTATTGGTGGGCTATTGTTATAGCTGCCATGGAGATGGAGGACACTGAACAATTGTCTACGTTGCCTGGTCTTTCAAATGATCCCTTTTTTGTGGGGTTGCTGAAGGTTAAAGAACAGCAGGTGCCAATTGCTACCACCAACACTGCACCGGAGGCAATACTGCACAAATCAAGACTCTGCAATTTCTATCCATGAACTAATTCATCACCTGGAGAGCCAAGGAGTGATCAGTAGGACCTGCTCACCCTTTAACAGCCCCATATGGCCAGTGCAAAATTCTAACAGAGAATGGAGGCTGACAGTAGACTCTTGTGGTCTAAATGAGGTTGTGCCACCTCTGAGTGCTGCCATACTAGACATGTTGGAACTTCAATATGAACTGAAGTCAAAGGCAGCAAAGTAGTGCCATAATTGATATCACTAATGTGTTTTTCTCAATCCCTTTGCCAGCAGAGTGCAGATCATGGTTTAGTTTTACTTGGACGGGTGTCCAGTACACCTGGAATCAACTGCCCCAGGGGTGGAAACACAGCCTGACCATCTGCCATGGACTGATACAGACTACACTGGAAGAGGGTGGAGCTCCAGAACACCTCCAATACTTTCATGATATCATTATATGGGGCAATACAGCAGAAGTTTTTGAGAAAGAGAAGAAAATAAAACTAATCCTTCTAAAAGCCTGGTTTGCTATAAAACAAAGTAAGGTAAAGGGACATGCACAGGAGATCCAGTTTTTAGGATAAAATGGAAGGATGGACATCACCAGATCCCAATGGAGATTATTAATATAAATAACAGAGATGTCTCCACCAACTACCAAGAAAGAAGCACAAGCTTTTTTAGGTGTTGTGGGATTTTGGAGAATGCACATTCCAAATTAGGCTGATTGTCACCCCTCTCTATCAAGTGGCCCAGAAGAAGAATGATTTCCAATGGGGCCCTGAGCAATGACAAGCCTTTGAACAAATCAAGCAGGAGATAGTTCACGCAGTAGCCCTCGGGCCAGTCTGAACAAGGCAAGATGTAAAAAATGTGCTCTACTGCAGCTGGGGAGAATGGCCCTACCTGGAGCCTCTGGCAGAAAGTGCCAAGGGAGACTCAAGATCAACCTCTAGGTTTTTGGAGTAGGGGATACAGAGGATCTGAAGCCCCCCATATTCCAATCAAAAAAGAGATACTGGCAGCTTATGAAGATGTTTGAGCCACTTCGTAGGTGGTCGGTACTGAATCACAGCTCCTTCTGGCACCCCAGTTACCTGTGTTGGACTGGATGTTCCAAGGGAGGGTCTCCTCTATACATCATGCAACTGATGTTGCATAGAGTAAATGGGTCACACTGATCACACAACAAGCTTGGATAGGAAACCCCAGTCATCCAGGAATCTTAGAAGTGGACTGGCCAGAAGGCAAAGATTTTGAAATGCCGCCAGAGAAGGAGATAACACATGCTGAAGAGGCCCCACTATATAATAAATTACCAGAAAGTGAGAAGCAATATGCCTTGTTCACTGATGGATCCTCCTGTCTTGTGGGAAAGCATTGGAGATGGAAAGCAGCTGTATGGAGTCTCCTATGACAAGTCTCAGAAACTGCTGAAGGAGAATGTGAATTGAGTCATTTTGCAAAGGTGAATGCCATCCAGTTGGCCTTAGTCATTGCTGAACAAGAAAAATGGTCGGTACTTTATACTGACTCATGGATGGTGGCAAATGCCCTTTGCGGGTGGTTGCAGCAATAGAAGCAGAATAACAGGCAACACAGGGGTAAACTCATCTGGGCTGCTGCATTGCGGCAAGATCTTGTTGCCAGGGCAGAGAACTTGGTTGTGGAGGTGCGTCATATAAATGCTCATGTACCCGAGAGTTGGGCTATTGCAGTTCGAATTTATTTTATTGATTCCTTGTTAAGTGGTTCATTCTGTTGTACCCTCATGTTCTCTCCAAGTTGGTTTACCCCTGGGTTTTACCCTCCCTCAAAGCTGTCCCTTGTACCATTCCCTGCCCCTTGTTCCAGATCTTTGCCTGCCTGTCAAGGCAACCCAGCCTCTTATTCCCAAACCTTCCCTGGCTGCAACAGCCTTTTGGATTTCCCCTATTCCTCAAAGCCCCATTGGCCTGTGTGACCCATCCTCTCCACCCTCCTACCCCAATTGGCCCCAGACACTTGATATAATCCCCTCACTTGTCCCCTGAGGATTCTCTATTGGTTAGCTGTTTGTATCCACCCCCTGATTTGTATCTGTACAAAACCCCTTGCACAGGAGTGCCCAGGGCTCTTTGTTTCTGATCCCTTCACCTGGAATAAACCCTTCCTTGTGGAACCTCAAGACAGAGAGCCTTCTCCTTTCTCCTCTGCCCGGTCCCTGTCGTGGCTTGTGTCTGGCCCCATAGAGCAAGTGGCTCTAAAGGCTCTGCCTCTGGTAAATCCCATACCGAGGCAGTTCCCCACTCCTGGTGTGGCACCGGAGTTCTAAGAGCTAGCCTGGGTTCCAGCAGTCACTTCATTGGGCCACTGAAGAACATTGGAACAACCAGCAGGTGAATCAGGCTATTAGGATTGAAGTGGCTCAGGTGGACTTGGATTGGCAACACAAAGGTGAATTATTTCTAGCTTGGTGGGCCCATGATACCTTGGGCCATCAAGAAGTGCAACATATAGGTGGGCTCCTTATTGAGGGTTGGACTTAACCATGGGCACTGTCGCACAGGTTATCAATTAATGTGAAACGTACTGCAATCAAGCAGGCCAAGCAGGTAAAGCCTCTGTGGTATGGAGAGGCTTGGCAGATTGACTATATCATATTCCCTCAAACCTGTGATGGCAAGTGCCATGTGCTTATGATTGTGGAAGAAACCTGGATGGCTGGAAACATATCCTGTGCCCCATGCCACCACCCAGAAAACTATCCTCGGCCTTGAAAAGCAAGTCTTATGGTGACATGGTACTCCAGAAAGAATTGAATCAGATAATGTAACTCATTTACAAAACAACCTCATAGACACTTGGGGCTAAGAACATAGTATTGAGTGGGTATATCACATTCCCTATCATACACCAACCTCTGGAAAGATCGAATGATGTAATGGATTGTTAATGACTACACTGAGAGCAATGAGTGGTGGGACCTTCAAATATTGGGATAGACATTTAACAAAAGGCCACCTTGTTAGTCAATACCAGAGGATCTGCCAACAAGGCTGGCCCTGCCCAATCAAAATTTTTACATATTGTAAGTGATAAAGTTCCTGTAGCGCACATTAAAAACATGCTGGGGAAAACATCCAGGATTATTCCTGCCTCAGGCAAAGGCAAACCCATCTGTGGGATTACTTTTGCACAAGGAGCCAGGTGCACTTGGTGGATAATGTGAGAGGATAGGGAAGTCCAGGGTGTGCCTCAAGGAGATTTGATTTTGGGTGAGAACAGCCAATGAATTAAATTGTATTATATTAATAACTGTCTAACACTGTGTACTGCCACTTTTATGGCAGCTGCGTGCACTTCACCTCACTAAGCACCTCATGGCATGGATCTTAACTACAAATGTTCTGGGGATCTGAGCCTGACTTTTCTCTGATCTTCACACTCTCACCAATGAAGAATGAACTTTGATATAACTGAACAAGTGCAGCAGCACTGGAATTGGAACTGAGTCAAATGTGCAACACGCAGCAATCCAACACCTCACACCATCTTTCTTGCTTGAAAGACTGTTACCAAGGATGAAGGCTAAAGTCACAGACTAAATGAATTCAACAAACTTTTTTTTTATTTTGGTGGACATTTTATGAACATTTGCAGAGGTGTTCCATAGACTAAGGGAATGATGTCTCTATGTATATTTATCAAAACAGATAAATAGTGAAGGTGATGGAACATTGGGAAGTGTGAAACTTGGCATGACATAAATGGTATGGAATAAGGGGTGGATATTGTCCTGGTTTCAGATGATATAGAGTCAATTTCTTCTCAGTAGCTGCTACAGTGCTTTGTTTTGGATTCAGAATGAGAATGGTGTTGATAATGCACTAATGTTTTGGTTTTTTACTAAGTTGTGTTTATCCTAAGTCAAGGAGGTTTTTTTCTTGTCTCATGCTCTGACAGTGAAGAGGTTCACTAAACAAACTGGGAGGAAGAACAGCTGGGACAGGTGACCCAAACTGACCAAAGGGATATTCCACACCATAGAACGTCATGCCCGGTATATAGATTGCAGCCAATCTGGGTTTGGGAAGGATAGTCTGACATCAGTCAGTGGGTGAAGAGCAATTGAATTGTGTATCACGTTTTTTTCCATTTTGATTATCATCATTATTATTATTATCATTTACCATTATTACTGTATTTTGCTTTATTTTCAATTATTAAACTGTTTTTATCCCAGCATACAAGTTTTACTTTGATTCTTATCCCCATTCCATGGGGCGGGGGCGGGGGGGCAGTTGAGCAAGCAAGCAGCTCCATGGTGCTTAATTTTCAGCTGGGCAGCTGGGCTTAAAACTATGACAACCTATTAAATTAGTACTCCCATAATGGAATTATTATTGGAATTATAGCATAGCCACTCATCTCTGCTGTAGGCATCTGCCCAACTCCCACCATGGACACCATCCCATTCCTCTCTAATGGATTCCCACATGGTTCAAACCAGCTGATGAATGTTGACAAGGGAGTTGGAAAAGGATTGTGAGGCAGACAACACAGTAGGTGAGCCAAGACTCTTATGCTTCTAGATTTAACCTGTAATCATCCCCCAGAGGCTGGGGCTGTTTGCAAGAAAAACTGCCCTTTGCAGTTTTCCCCCATATTGCCTGGGTATAGCTCCTCCAGAACTTTACACTAATATTTACACTAAAAATTTTAAAAGCAAATCAAATCTTATCAAATTGGATCCTTTACCTTCCTGAAACACCCTAGGAACCCCAAGAGTTAGAGCTCCTGTGTTCTGTGAAATTGGATTTTTATGTTAATTCAAAATACCCAGGAAGTAATCAGTCCAAAATTTTTAAATGTTTCTCCCTATCACCCCGTGTATAAGAATCAAACCTTTTGGTGCAATTATACTTCTGGCAGCCTTTCTAAATCCAGTAATGCCCCCCCTGTGGCTGCCATCAGGAATGTTTTTAGTTTATAACGATCAAGCCTGAGCCTTTAGTGGCTAGGTTTTTAGCTAAAAGATTCTTTATAAGATGGATATGTATGTGATGATCTTGATAATAATTGTATTAATCATGATACCTAGCTTGCTTCATTGTGTGCAGAGATTAATTAATAAAAGGAGTGGTTTTGGATGAAAAGAGAATGGGGAGATATTGGGACGCACATGACATGATGGACTTTGGACCTGGTGAGCATAAGAGATTTGATAACAGGATGCCTTTGCAAGAGCAAACAGAACTTCGAGGATTAAATCAAGACTAAGCTGAAGATTAAATCAGGATTTACCAGAAAAGAAAGTTACATCAACTTCTGCAAGCAAGAGATGTAAAATGCATGTTTGTTTATGTGATGATTAACCCAATCATTGTAGTAAAACATTACTAGCCTTCCTATAATAGTACATAAGTATAGGTATTCCACAATAAATTTGGATTCTTCTGACCAAATCGGAGTCTTCCCATCTCTCTTCATCACCAATACCTGGTCAATAAAAGCAGCAGTTCCTGCTGCAAAGCAGACAAAGAGTCTGCTTGATTTCCTAAGAGAGAAGGCTGCATGCCAGAATCTGCATGGCCTGTTATATAATACTGAACCTTAGTTACAAAAGGCTTTTCGCTTTTGTTTCTGGTTTGTTTTCTAGCAGCTTTGCAGACTGTTGGAATATTGCAGTCAGGTAGAAAAAATATAAAAGAAAGACCTCATAAAATCAGGCCTGCTCTGTTAGACCACTGTCTAGCCTGTCACATCTTTTACATGCAGCTAGCACTTTGCAAGTTCCCATGTGGAAACAAACCCGGTATGAATAGTTTGTTAATATAACAATCTATTCCTGGGTGAAAAACAACTATCACCTGCATAAACATTAAATCTATCCCATGAGAATCAGTGAAGAAAATATGTAAACAATTTAAGAATAGAGAGATTTGATGGACAAGTAAGATACCTTTTACTAACCAATAGAGTAATTGGCAAGAAATCTATTGTCCTGGTTTAGAGCAAATTTGGGAGAAAACCTCCAAAAGGAGTCCCCCCCAGAAAGCAAACCCACATGGCCCCTCCCCCCAACCAATTCAGGAAGAATTTCCTCAGAGAGAAGTGGAAAAAAACCTGTTTATTTAACAGGCACAGCACTCCCCAGCACAAAAAATGAACAATACCAGATGACAAAACTAATTTGTTGCTCTGAAGAGATGACAAATTCAGAAAATCTCTCCGGTGGGTGGTCACTCTCTTATCAGTCCCTCTGGCACTGGAAAAGGCTGCTGCCAGGAGTAGGCCCCGGCAGGCTACAAAGTGAGAGCTCTCGGTGTTTCCCCAGGTCCCAGACCAAAGCAGGTTTGAACAGTTCCAAAAAAAAGGGAAAGAAAAACAGTCCAGGGAACCTCTCTGCCTCAGCTAGCCAAACCAACTAAAAAACAATGGAGCGCCGTGTTCTGCCCCATCCATGCCCAGACACCACAGTGGAGGAGTGAGAGCAGGCTGATAACAAAACTCCATGCTTCTTCTTCTCCCCGCCTCCTCTTCCAGAGCCAGTCTTAAAAGCACAGAATATAATGTCCAGCATGAACAGAATACCCAATTGGGGATACAAGCATCATAACGTCACCTTAGGACACTATTAACCAATTAAAGTTGCACACGAGGTCTGTAAAAACTCTATAAAAATGAGTTGTGTGAATAAAGAATTAGCTTTTCCTGCATGAAGAAAATGGAGTCTCACCTGATTTATTCCAATAAGAATATGTGAGAGGAACAGCTCTGCAGACACCAAGGTCTGTGGAGAAGGAGGGGCAGGAGGTGCTCAAGGCACCAGAGCTGAGATTCCCCTGCAGCCCGTGGTGAAGACCATGGTGAAGCAGCTGTGCCCCTGTAGCCCATGGAGGACCATGGAGATGCAGAGATCTACCTGCAGCCCTTGGAGGAGACCCATGCTGGAGCAGATGGATGCCTGAAAGAAGGCTGTAAACCTGTGGGAAACTCATGCTGGAGCAGGGTCTTGGCAGGGACCTGCAAACCTGTGGAGGGAGGAGCCCACACTGGAGCAGGATTGCTGGTAGGACTTATCACCCTGTAGGGGACTCACAGTGGAGGAAGCTGTGCTTGAAGGACTGCACCCCATGGGAGAGTGACCCACGTTGCAGCAGTTCATGGAGAATTGTTGCCCACAGGATGGGCTCACATTGGAGAAGTTAATTGAGAAGTGTCTCCCATGGGAGGGACCCCATGTTGGAGCAGGCAAAGGCCTCCTCTCCCTGGGCAGCATCAGAAACAACATGTGATGAACTGACCATAAGCCCCATTCCCCATCTCCCTCTGCCACTGGGGGAGGAGGTAGAGCTGGGAAGGAGGGAGGGGTGGGGGGAAGGTGTTTTTTAGATTTATTTTACTTCTCATTTTCCTGCTCTGATTTTGTTAGCAATAAATTCAATTAATATCTCTGATTCAAGCCTGTTTTGTCCATGATGGTATTTGGTGCATGATCTCTCCTGGTCCTTATCTCAACCCATGAACCTTTTGTTATATTTTTTCCTCCTCTGTTCAGTTGTGGAGGGGAATGAGAGAGCGGCTTTGGTGGGTGTGGAGGGGAATAAGAGAGTGGCTTTGGTGGGTGTCTGGCACCCAGCCAGAGTCAACCCACTACACCAATCCATCCATACCTCTCAATAAATAATACTGCATTGTCACCTGATGCCCCAGCCATGTCCCCAGCACAGATTCCTCACTGAGACACCTAGCACCAATTTCCTTGCTGCCATCCTCCTTCCCACCTGGGCCAGTTCCACAACCAATTATGGTGTTAATAAGTTTTTATTTGTGGGGAAAGGAAAGGAGCTGGAGAGAGGAAGCTTTGCAGGAGAAAGGAAAGAGACATTCCTGGTTCATTCATCAGGCAGCTTTCCCCTTCCTCTTGTTTGCTGATCTTTGACTGAGTCTGCCAGAGCTGTAAAGGAAAAGGAAGAGGAAAAAAGGAAAAAAAAGAGAAACTAAAAAGCAAGAGGAGCTTAAAGGGCAGGCAGAGGGAGAGATGTTATCTTGTCTCTGCTAATGATTCATTGTCAAAGGATGGGTGAATGGAGGCAGAGAGCTAAGCGTGATTGTGGACAGCACAGAGAGGTTTTGCTGGGGGATGCCCAAGGGGGCAGGAGTTAGGGGCAAGGGGATGAAACTGTACACAGGGGCATATGTGCTGATCAGCAGGAAGGGGAAAAAACCCAGTGAACCTGTCCTGAGGAAAGTGGAGGACCCAAACCTTATAGGCCATGGTAACACCCCCTCCTGTCCTGGAACACCAGCCCATGTGTTTCATGAAGCTCATCAAAGGACAAGTACTCTGCATGATTAGGGAATTTTCACCCTATCACAGAGCACCTGGCAGAGCCAGTCTGTGCAAATATACTTGTCCTCTCCTGGGTAAAGCTAGAGGAGCTCACCACCTCCTCCTCATCTGAGTCTACAGCCTGACTTTGGTTCTGGCAACCATCTCAGAGCCTGGCACCTATCACTACTAAAAAATAGGTGGTCGTGATCTCCTGGGTTGGCCCTGGGCATCACGATTACCTGATGGTGGAAAAAAATGATGGCAAGATGAAAACCTATCACAGAGCCATGGAAGAGAAACAGCATGAGTCAAGGTCACAACCCTGTGGAGAGAGCAGTCTCAGATCAACCATTTTGGGGCAGGAGTGCCAGAAGACTCAGGCGCACCCATGTCAGCTAAGAGTCTTCTCTGACTAACAACACCACAGGGACAAAGCTGTTCTCCTAAGGAACAGAGATGTATTTTTAAGAAGCAGGCAGAGAAAAATCCTGGCAGAATAAGGGCTGGGTTGTGTCATGACTGTGATGGGAAGCAGAGGGAAATGAGGACTTTTCTGGATGCCTAGATCTTCCCCATAAAGTGACACATACCTCCATGAGCAGAGATTTTGGGGAAGTTAGGCTATTCTTAGCATCCCTCTCCCACCTTCTCCGCTGGATATGTAGGCCCCATCACAATGCCTGCACTCTTTCTCACTGCTACAGTCACCATCTGTGACCCCTACATACAATATTACTGTGAAGACAAAATGTTTATTATGTGTTTTCATTCAAAGAAAACTTCCCATACATGTTAAAAGTCACTGTCAGCAGTTTCTTTATGCTTCCTTTGGCAAGGATCTAGCAGAGAACTTATTTTACAGCAAATTATTTATGGCCCAACAGAAGCACTACTGACAATTTGAGATTCACAGCTCCAGCCCTGGGCAATGAGGCAGGTTTTTCTGAGAAAGTCTTCTACAGACAGCAACAAGAGACAAAACCACCATTAAAACAGGATGAGGGGAAACCCTCCTTGAGTTGCCTTTTCTGTTTGTCCTCACCAAGATATCTGTCACCATCTCAAACCATGAGATTCTCAGGCTCTGAAACAAACTCATCTGGAGCTTGGGTTCTGAAATATTCCCAACCCTGGTGGCAGGGCTAGATTTGTGCTGAACTAGGTGGGGAGTAAGGACATGTGGAACCTTACTTCTCTGCTCTTCTCTCCCCTTGGTCCATCTCATCTATTCAGGGGACTTCACCAACTTTAAGAAGCTTTTTAAGCCCCTTGGATGTGGATTTTCACAACACTGGGACTGGCAAACTCAAATGTTGGGTTTGCAATCCCAACTGTTGGGCTTTGCAAACCGTTGGACAAAGGGGTCTTGCTTGGAGCACATGCCCTTATTTAGCAAAAACACAAAATGCAGGAAAAGCCAAGCATCCGTGCAGACGTAGGTACTTTTGAGGTGGGAAGTGTTGATGCTAGCAAAGCAAACCTCTAGGAATCATAAAACAAATAGAATCATAGAATGGCTTAGGTTAGAATGGACCTTAAAGATCATCTCATTCCAAACCCCCAGCCATGAGCAGGGGCATCTTCCACTAGACCAGGTTGCTCCAAGCCTCATCTAACCTGGCCTTGAACACTGCCAGGGGTTGGGGGTGTGGCAGGACATGTCCTCCCCGTCTCTACCACAGATAGTTGGTGCATAAAGAGATAACCTAGGGGCTGAAAGGCCCAGCAAGGGGTCATCTCTGACACCAAAAGGGCTCAAGCCTCAGCTACAAATCACCATCTTAGTCTGGAGAGCAGATGTGGGAAGAGATAAAATAAATATTCTTGACTGAGACACACTGTTTTGCAAACTATAAAAGACACACGAGTTATCACAGAGGTAGAAGCCTTCTAAACACACACCCTGACAATTGTTTGAGACTTCTCCCCAGAGTTTGGATGCAGATTCTGTGGTTACTTTCCTGGGAATTGAGGGAAAGGATCTCAATGTGTGCCCCACCAACAATGGGATGGTAAGATACATGGAATCCTAAGTTATATTATTTCTTCACTAGCTGTAAAATTAATAGGTACCTTTAACCTCGCACTGTATATATCTACTAGTATTCTCTCTTTTTGTCCTTATTCCTGTGTGGTATTAGTTTAAGTCCTATGTCTGTTAGTTTTGTATCTATTAAATAAATAATTCATTCTACAATGGACTGAATCAGCCATTATTAAAGAACTTGGGAACGAGAGTAGGTTTTGGGGTGGTGGCTGCCTCAATAAAGCTACTGCCTGCTGCTGGAGGCCTGGGCAAAAGTCAGGGACTTATCTAAACCTCCACATCCTTTCGTAACAGGGGGCCATAGCTTCTTTGGGCAACCTCCAGTGTCATTTATGAATCATGAGCACCTCAGAGCTGCAACGCAATAGCTTGGCTCACCAGTGGAGAAGGATAAAGTCTGAAGGCATTTACCTCCCTGAGGCAGGTATAAATGGGGCAGACAAGAACTCGAAAGGGCTCTCCAGTGCTGCTTCTCATGGTACTGAAGACTTCGCAGAGAAAGGTGATGAACCCCAGCCAGCGTTCCACATCCTGCTGCTGCAACTCCTCCCGCATGGTGAAGTCCTTCTGCAAGAAATACAGAGACAACAGGCTACATCAGCAAAACCACATCACCATGAGAGAGGCAATGGCTGTCTGGAGAGAGAAATAAGAGAAAATTGAAACGGCAGGGGAGAAGGAAGACTGACAGTCTCTTTAGTAACAGCAGGGAGATTACTCAACACATGTGGAGTAGCTGGAATTTCAACACAGCAAAGCCACCAGAAAGCAGGTACTGGTAGAAATATTACCAACCCCATCAATATCTGTCATGGCTTGTGCTAGACATGGAGTCTCCCATGGCCTGCCATCCCCCCTGGACCGACATGGGGACTCTTTTCCATATGCACAACCAAGATCAAATAAAAGCAGGAACAAAGAGGTTAAATGAAATCCAGGAGAAAGACAATGAATGCTGGTGGCCATGCTGGGTTTGGTGGTCCAGGTGGACTTGTCCAGCCTGTTCATTCCTCTATCTTCAGCACAACCAGTGTCTGGCCAGAAGCATCCTAATGGCCTGGCTACTCCCTGGGGTCTCACAAAATTATGGTAATACTGGGTCCCTGACAGACCAGAAAAAGATCAGTGCAGCTTAGACTTGGCATTGAAAGGTCACCCTGCTCCTGAGCTGATGGTTGCCATGACAAAGGATTATCCAAGTGACATGATTTATGGAGCTGGGGAGTCCTCCAGATAGGGAGATGTCATGGGTTGACACTTGCTGGATGCCAGGCACCCACAAAAGCTGCTCACTCACTTTCCTCTAAACCCTCTGCAGCTGGACAGAGGAGAGAAAATTTGACAAAGGGTTCATGAGTTGAGATAAGGACCTGGAGAGATGGCTCACTAAATAATATCAAGGGCAAAACAGGCTCAAATTAGAGATATAAGGTGAATTTATTACTAACAAAATCAAAGCAGGATAATAAGAAGTAAAACAAGACCTTAAAAAAACACCTTCCCCCCTACTCCTCCCTCCTTTCCAGCTCTGCCTCCTACCTGAGTGGTGCAAGGAGACAGGGAATGGGGGTTTTGGTCAGTTCATCACCCATTTATTTCTCTTGCTGCTCAGGGAGAGGAGTCCTTCCCCTACTGCACCATGGAGTCCCTCCCATAGGAGACAGTTCTCTGCGACGTTCTCCAACATGAGTCAATCTCACAAGCAACAGATCTCTGAGAACTGCTGCAGCGTGAGTCCATCCCACAGGCAACAGTACCCCTCAAACTGCTACAACATGGGGCATTCTTCCACGGGGTGCAGTCTTTCAAAGACAGGCTGCTCCAGCATGGGATCAGGGCCCCTCTCTCCACGGGTCTCCCACAGGATTACAGCCTCCTCTAGACATCCACCTGCTTTGGCATGGCATGGGGTCCTCCACAGGCTGCAGGTGGATGTCTGCACTGCTGTGGACCACCATGGGCTGCAGGGGGACAGCTGCTTCACCATGGTCTTCACTACAGGCTGCAGAGGAATCTCAGCTCCGGTGCCTGGAGCACCTCCTCCCCCTCCTTCTTCACCAACCTTGGTGTTTGCATGCTGTTCTCCTCACAGTGATGCCTTAAGTTTTAGTTTTCATATTTTTAGATTATGTACTGCCTTAGTGTGTGAGTCTGAACTTCATATAAAGTGTTAGTAAGTTCTCTTCACAGGGTAGTGAAACAGAGTGGAAATTTTTCAGAGTAGAAATCCATTTTAGATTTAGGTGAAAAGTGTCACTTTGAATTATCAAGTCTGTAGCTTGCAAGCATAACTGTTTTGGTCTGCATTCAAGACTGCCTGTTCTCACAAAAAACCTATGCTCAAAAATACTGCTTCAGCTGAAGGACAGAGATAAGAGGGGCCCCTTGAACTTTGAAACAGACGGAGACTGCG
Organism: Molothrus ater; assembly: GCF_012460135.2. Taxonomy (NCBI): domain Eukaryota; kingdom Metazoa; phylum Chordata; class Aves; order Passeriformes; family Icteridae; genus Molothrus; species Molothrus ater. Next base: position 9,220,235 of record NC_050510.2, read on the forward strand.
GCTGAGGCTGTGGGAGACAGGGCAGGGTGACCCAGGAGTTCTTTCTATACTGTCTGATAAAAAACTAGATGCAAGGGTAACTAGCTGCAAGTGTAACTAGCTGCAAGTGTAAAACCAAAGCTGAAGTTGCAGAAGACAGGGCAAGATGACCCAGGAGTTCTTTCTGTACTTTCTGATAAAAAAAACTAGCTGCAAGTGTAACGGGAAACCAGTAAAATGAACATGTATGAACCTATTGTGAAATTCTATGCATATGAATTAGTAAGGGAGACAAAAAGGATCGAGAGTTCTCAGGGGTGCACGTCCTTTAGGGGGACAATGATCCCCACATGCATCCAGCGCTGTAATAAACATACCGGCTTTACAACTTTTACAAATTTGTGCAGTTTTTTTCTTTCCGCAAATCAGTAGGTAGACAAAACAATCCTTTTCCAGCTTGAGAACCAAGGACAACCGTTACAGCCTCAGGCCCAAAAAGCATAAGCAATAGCGAATTGAAGAGAGCAAACAAGGAGGATGGGACTCCATAACCTGAAGCTGTAATTGGACAATTAACCCCAATATGTAAATGGACCAAAACTTATAAAAGTGTGAAGATTCATGGCCAGTCGTCTATCTTGTGTCCATTTTGGGTCCATCTTGGGTGTAGCCACGGCCAGGCTCTTGTACTGCCCAAGGTGTATCCTTTAAATGCCTTTTAATAAATACCTACTTTATTCCTTTAACTCTGTCTAGTCTCTGTTCCAGGTCAGCCTCTCTAGGCATCAACATGTTCTCACTTCGCTCTTCTTAATTCATAATTAAAACTGCCCCACATCCTTTCTTATTATTTCTTTTTAAATATGTTATTACAGAGGCGTTACCACCATTTCTAATTGGCCCAGCCTTGGCCAGCAGCATGTCCCTCTTTGGAGTCACCAGGGACTGGCTCTGCTTCTAGCAGCTTCTCACAGAAGCCACCTCCGTTAACCCCACCCCCCCACCCCCCCCCCCAAAAAAAACAGGCCATGCAACCCAATACAAGAGAAAAAAAAGAGGGTTTCCAAAGGCAGGATATGAAAAGGGATGTTTGTGTTGGGAGTGTGTGACAAAAAGAAAAGCAAATAAAAACCTTTCTAAAGGATGGCACAAGAGAATGCATTGCACTCAGAGACAAGAGGATTTCTCTGTGCTCTCTGCAATGCTACAGAGCTTCTTGCATGATATCCCATGTGATTTTGTTTGTCTCCATGGTGACCATTCCTTGGTATTTAAAAGTAGTAGACACTACATAGTAGAAAGTTAAAGAACAGGACAAGTTTGTTATCAACACTGTGTGTTCCCAGTGCATGTTGCACGACATTTGAAATCCAGCAACTAAATAAGTTATTCTTTATCTTTTTCATCTCTGTTTATTCCTACTGACTGAGACAAAGGGCTTTGCTGTTGTGAATGCTTTGACCTGCTGCTTTATTCTGGAAAGCCAGAGAGATATGAAGCCACCATACCAAAGTTTGGTCTCATGGCCTGGACAACACATAGGAGGTATTTCTTTTGAAATAAAGGTAAGTAAAGCAGCTGCTAAAGAAAGAGAGGCAAAATTATTTACATGACAGAACTCTATGAACAGAAGATCCAAGACAGGAGCTATTTATATGTTTCATTACAAAAGGACAAAAAAATTACATCTGCAGGAAAAAGCTTTGTAAAATAACTGAGGCACTTATTAACCAGACAGTGATGACTAATTTATCTCTATACCCATTTCTGTAAGGCAATTGCCCAACTGTGTCTGTGACTCTGAAGTCAACCTGCAGCCAGATCTTGTTGGGTCTTTTCAGACTCTCTGGGGAAGTTTGCAGAGTTCATCCCTTTATTATCCAGCCAGTCCCATGGAGGAGAGAGTTATTTGCTAGCTCAGGTTATTACCCCAAGGTTACCAAATTATTCATTTTGGAGTTTTCACTTGAATTTTAATTTTAAAAAATGTCAGAGAAATTATGTCCTGACTACTGAGAAATTAAAAAAATGAGTGATAGAATCCCATGTCACTCTTCTGCTTCATCCACCCATAAGGTGAGCAAAAAACACCCTTTGAACCCTGGAGCTGTTCTTTGTTGCCCTGAGATGTCTCCCTCCCCTGACACTGAGCTGTCTTCCACATCTGTCTTGGGGTGACTTCATAATACTGTATCCCCTATCGTCTGCTTTATGCCCAGACATGAGTCCTAGACCTTTAAGTTAGGGCTGGGAGAGAGGGGGAAGGTGGTGGAATTCATTCAGTGGCCTGTGTTCAAAACATAGATAACTAGCTCAGTTTTTTTCCCTGGCTCTTGGCTCTTTTCTCAAGAGAGAGAGAGAGAGCTAAAATTCTTTACTTTTACATAGCTTTTTGTTTGTGAGCTGAGGCAAGAAGTTTTCCCAGGACTGTGTCTTCTTCTTCTGGAACTGTTCAACTTTGCTCCAGTCTGAAACACCAGAACATCGCCAGGGCCCCCCCCATGCCTCGGCCCAGAGGTCAGATCTGGATCCCAGAAGGAGCTGACCCACACTTACAGAAAAGACTCTGAATTTACCAACTCTTCTCCACAAAAAAAAAGTTCACTAACAATATTCACTCTTTTTCGTGCCTGCCAGCACCCTGCTTGTTAAATAAACAGTTTTTTTCACTTTCCTCAGAGCCTGCTTTGGAGACATGGGCTGCTGTAACTTGCCTTCTATTAGAGGACATGCTCATTTCAGGATGTTTTCTCATCATTTGTCCAAAACTGGGACAACATCTCACATGGCTCTGGCCCCCAAGCCATCCTGCCCCTTCCAGGTTGGATGTGCTCCAACAGCTCTCCTGTCCTGCCTGAGAAGGTCCACACTGATGCACACAGGGAACAGTGTAGTATTTCAGTATCCTTGGGGCATGCTAGGAAAGTCCTAGCATCTTGGGATAACCACATGGGCTCTGTGGTCCCAGATTACTGGGAAAGAATAAAAACCACCACAGGAAACTCTCTTCTCTCCTGCTTCTGCTTCAAGCACATTGCCCTTCTCCACAGCCTTGCAAGAGAGAAAACTGACTCTTCAACATTTTAAGAAAATATTTTCTGTAAAAAAAAAACCCATCAAACCAACCAACTCAACAAAAAATTTCCATAAAATAACCCTCAAACCAAACCAAACTCATCAGGCCCAGGATGGGAGCTTGTGGTGGTTTGACAGGAAATGTGTTTTTTGGGATGCTGTGTTTTTGGCCAATGGATATTCAGACTTTAATATTGGCATTTAACCTGGCCATTGAGACATGGACACGCCTCTGAGAACACGGGGTTAAAAGCAGAGCTCTCTCTTGGGAGGGTTCTCTTGGGTTTCTGGCGGGAAAGAGTTCGGGTCTCTCCCCCGGCCCAGCTGCTGGCTGGGCAGGGGGAGGGGAAAGCCATGTGGCCGGGAGAGGTAGGACTGAGCCCCGGGGTGGAAGGGTGGAAGAGAGAGAGAGAGAGACACCGGGAGCCATCGGGCAGCCCCTCCCCCGAGAGACACAGAGAGAGAGAGAGAGAGAGCCGCTGCCTGGGACTGTAACCTTGAAGCTTGATAAACATGAGCCTGCGCCGGCAGCACGGCTGGGACGGAGAAGAGGGGGGGGTTCAGCTGGCCGCTTGTAAGAGCTTTTAACCCCTTTTTGGAGAATGAGAACTTTACAGAACATTGACCTTTCCTAGAAGATAGAGTGGAAGATGAGGAAAGAAATGGGCCAGTGTGAGAGAAGTCTGGGCGAGTGAGAGATAGTAGAAGAATAGAGAAGAATCCTAGTGAGAAGAGATGATGGAGTGGCTTTTGCTAGACTCTTTTTGTATAGCCATGGACAGAACTATGTTCTTTGTGATACAGAGACTGCATTCTAGGGGGAGGCAATGGCATCAGAACCAAGAGAGTTCAGTGTTGATGCTCCTCGGCCCCAGGGGGTGAAAATATGGGGGGGACAGGTGTCCCAAAGGAGAGATTGTGAGGACAGGTGTCCCAAAGGAGAGATGGACAGACCCATGTTCCTTGTGATACAGAGACTGCTCAGTGTTGATGCCCCTCGGCCCCAGGGGGTGAAAAATATGGGGGGGACAGGTGTCCCAAAAGAGAGATTGTGGGGACAGGTGTCCCAAAGGAGAGACTGTGCCTTTTTTAGAACGGGACAGAGCATCCTTAAAAAAGACAACCCTAGAAGCAGTTCTGGTCCGTGTTCAGTGGTGAGAGCACTAGACATGAAAAAGAAGAGGTCACGACGGAAGATGTACTCCGGGCGGTGCCATGAGTGACACAGAAACCCACGAGGCTTCAGCTGTGTTTCCAGGGGAAGCCCATGGCACAAGAAGGACTCCTCTCCTCTTGATGAACTGAGGATTGATTGTCTAAAAGGTGGTGCTGGACCGAGAGTTGGTGATTTGAGGAACCAAATGTATTGTGTTGGAAATTTGGTGGGGGGAGGAGGACTTGTGAAGTTTTCATTTTCCCTGTGTGTGTGTTCCTTTTTATCTGTAGTTGTAGAGTAGTTAATAAAGTTCTGGTTCTTTTTCCCTAAGTAAGAGCCTGCTTTGCTTATTCCTGGTCACATCTCACAGCAGAAACCAGGGAGAAGGTATCTTCATGGGGGCACTGGCATTGTGCCAGTGTCAAACCATGACATTTTTGGTTCCCTGACCGGGAATCGAACCCGGGAGAATGATAAGATAAAGTTCTGAGTAAAGCTGTGAGATGGGACCAAAGAAGAATAAGAACAAAGCATGTATTAAGTTAAGGTAGATGCATAGTAAAATCTGGGGATGAAGGTTTTCTTGTTTTGTAGAAGTGTTGAAGTGTTTTGTAATTTTGTTAATAATTTTAGAAAGTGTGTTCTCAGAGGCGAAGGGTGGAATGTGGTGGTTTGACAGGAAATGTGTTTTTTGGGATGCTGTGTTTTTGGCCAATGGATATTCAGACTTTAATATTGGCATTTAACCTGGCCATTGAGACATGGACACGCCTCTGAGAACACAGGGTTAAAAGCAGTGCTCTCCCCTGGGAGGGTTCTCTTGGGTTTCCGGCGGGAAAGAGTTCGGGTCTCTCCCCCGGCCCAGCTGCTGGCTGGGCAGGGGGAGGGGAAAGCCATGTGGCCGGGAGAGGTAGGACTGAGCCCCGGGGTGGAAGGGTGGAAGAGAGAGAGAGAGAGACACCGGGAGCCATCGGGCAGCCCCCCCCCTGAGAGACACAGAGAGAGAGAGAGAGAGAGAGAGAGCCGCTGCCTGGGACTGTAACCTTGAAGCTTGATAAACATGAGCCTGCGCCGGCAGCACGGCTGGGACGGAGAAGAGGGGGGGGTTCAGCTGGCCGCTTGTAAGAGCTTTTAACCCCTTTTTGGAGAATGAGAACTTTACAGAACATTGACCTTTCCTAGAAGATAGAGTGGAAGATGAGGAAAGAAATGGGCCACTGTGAGAGAAGTCTGGGCGAGTGAGAGATAGTAGAAGAATAGAGAAGAATCCTAGTGAGAAGAGATGATGGAGTGGCTTTTGCTAGACTCTTTTTGTATAGCCATGGACAGAACCATGTTCCTTGTGATACAGAGACTGCATTCTAGGGGGAGGCAATGGCCTCAGAACCAAGAGAGTTCAGTGTTGATGCCCCTCGGCCCCAGGGGGTGAAAATATGGGGGGGACAGGTGTCCCAAAGGAGAGATTGTGAGGACAGGTGTCCCAAAGGAGAGATGGACAGACCCATGTTCCTTGTGATACAGAGACTGCTCAGTGTTGATGCCCCTCGGCCCCAGGGGGTGAAAAATATGGGGGGGACAGGTGTCCCAAAAGAGAGATTGTGGGGACAGGTGTCCCAAAGGAGAGACTGTGCCTTTTTTTAGAACGGGACAGAGCATCCTTAAAAAAGACAACCCTAGAAGCAGTTCTGGTCCGTGTTCAGTGGTGAGAGCACTAGACATGAAAAAGAAGAGGTCACGACGGCAGATGTACTCCGGGCGGTGCCACGAGTGACACAGAAACACACGAGGCTTCAGCTGTGTTTCCAGGGGAAGCCCATGGCACAAGAAAGACTCCTCTCCTCTTGATGAACTGAAGATTGATTGTCTAAAAGGTGTTGCTAGACCGAGAGTTGGTGATTTGAAGAACCAAATGTATTGTGTTAGAAATTTGGTGGGGGTAGGAGGACTTGTGAAGTTTTCATTTTCCCTGTGTGTGTGTTCCTTTTTATCTGTAGTTGTAGAGTAGTTAATAAAGTTCTGGTTTTTTTTCCCTAAGTAGGAGCCTGCTTTGCTTATTCCTGGTCACATCTCACAGCAGAAACCAGGGAAAAAGTATCTTCATGGGAACACTGGCATTGTGCCAGTGTCAAACCATGACAGAGCTGAACAGGAAGGAATGCCACCACTCAGTACCCTCTTTTTTCATCCTATGGGACCCAGTGGGTGATGCCACCAAGCAGAGACACCAATGAACACTGCCCACAACTTTGCATCTGAAGAAGACCCTTGCAAAAGAAAAGGGACTAGGGTCTTTTTTTTTCTGCTTGTGTAGACTCTGATGGACCTCCATGAAGGACAGGAGCAGGGGATGGAATGTGAGATGGATTCAACGGTCACTGTGAAAAATGTTTTTGTGATTCGTGTCGATAAGCAATTGTCATGGTTTGACACTGGCACAATGCCAGTGCCCCCATGAAGATACCTTCTCCCTGGTTTCTGCTGTGAGATGTGACCAGGAATAAGCAAAGCAGGCTCCTACTTAGGGAAAAAAAACCAGAACTTTATTAACTACTCTACAACTACAGATAAAAAGGAACACACACACAGGGAAAATGAAAACTTCACAAGTGCATTTCCTCCTCCCCCCACCAAATTTCCAACACAATACATTTGGTTCCTCAAATCACCAACTCTCGGTCCAGCACCACCTTTTAGACACTCAATCCTCAGTTCATCAAGAGGAGAGGAGTCCTTCTTGTGCCATGGGCTTCCCCTGGAAACACAGCTGAAGCCTCGTGTGTTTCTGTGTCACTCGTGGCACTGCCCGGAGAACATCTGCCATCGTGACTTCTTCCTTTTCATGTCCAGTGCTCTCACCACTGAACACGGACCAGAACTGCTTCTAGGGTTGTCTTTTAAGGATGCTCTGTCCCGATCCAAAAAAGGCACAGTCTCTCCTTTGGGACACCTGTCCCCACAATCTCTCCTTTGGGACACCTGTCCCCCCCATATTTTCACCCCCTGGAGCCGAGGGGCATCAACACTGAACTCTCTTGGTTCTGAGGCCATTGCCTCCCCCTAGAATGCAGTCTCTGTATCACAAGGAACATGGTTCTGTCCATCTCTCCTTTGGGACACCTGTCCCCACAATCTCTCCTTTGGGACACCTGTCCCCCCCATATTTTCACCCCCTGGGGCCGAGGGGCATCAACACTGAACCCTCTTGGTTCTGAGGCCATTGCCTCCCCCTAGAATGCAGTCTCTGTATCACAAGGGGAAGCCCAGGGGGTGAAAAAATAGGGACAGGTGTCCCAAAGGAGAGATGGACAGACCCATGTTCCTTGTGATACAGAGACTGCTCAGTGTTGATGCCCCTCGGCCCCAGGGGGTGAAAAAATATGGGGGGGACAGGTGTCCCAAAGGAGAGATTGTGGGGACAGGTGTCCCAAAGGAGAGACTGTGCCTTTTTTGGATCGGGACAGAGCATCCTTAAAAGACAACCCTAGAAGCAGTTCTGGTCCGTGTTCAGTGGTGAGAGCACTGGACATGAAAAGGAAGAAGTCACGATGGCAGATGTTCTCCGGGCAGTGCCACGAGTGACACAGAAACACACGAGGCTTCAGCTGTGTTTCCAGGGGAAGCCCATGGCACAAGAAGGACTCCTCTCCTCTTGATGAACTGAGGATTGAGTGTCTAAAAGGTGGTGCTGGACCGAGAGTTGGTGATTTGAGGAACCAAATGTATTGTGTTGGAAATTTGGTGGGGGGAGGAGGAAATGCACTTGTGAAGTTTTCATTTTCCCTGTGTGTGTGTTCCTTTTTATCTGTAGTTGTAGAGTAGTTAATAAAGTTCTGGTTTTTTTTCCCTAAGTAGGAGCCTGCTTTGCTTATTCCTGGTCACATCTCACAGCAGAAACCAGGGAGAAGGTATCTTCATGGGGGCACTGGCATTGTGCCAGTGTCAAACCATGACAGCATTGGAATCAGCAAATGCTTGTATCTGCTGTGTCGAAAGTGGACGCGTTCCCTGGGATAACTACAAAGAACGGTTTTGAAACTTTCTGACCAAATAGCCAAATAAAGCATCGAAAAAGAAAATAGAAGTATAGTAAAGACATGAGGTAGCAAAACTACTGATGCTTAGAATAAAATAGAGGAAGTTGTGGTAAAGCTAAGGGATATTGCAACAAACCGACTAAATGCTTATATATAATAAAAATCTTGATGCACTTGTATGGGACTAAAATTATGTAGCAGACACTGGTGAAGGCCTTCCCTCCAGATGACCACAAGATGGAAAGGAAGCCAACGACCACCTGGAAAGATTATGGAATTGCTGACCCCAGCTTATTGATATTTGCTGATTCGGACTAACACAAGCACACTGTAAAATGCTTAGTAGGCTTAAAAACAGTATATATACTTTGCCAAACTTGTAAGTGGTGTGTGCTGTTAGTGGAGTGGTGACTCCCCAGCCACCCAGGGCTGCTTGATTGCTTTCTTTAAAATAAAAAATATAAAAATGAAATTCGGTTTGGCTATTGAAATTTTATATTAGTCACCATGGACATTTTCACCTAGGTGGGGCACAATTTTGCAAAATGAGATTGTTTGCATGTTCTATGCAAAAGGGAAGTGTGATATCGCTTCCTTTGACAAAGTAGAAAAAGCAGCTTTTCAGAGGTAAGGATTACATTTTTTGGACCATGCTTGCCTAGAGGCAAGAGTTTTGCTTGTATGGACATGTGATTCTGTGAACCCTTATGGTAGCTGGACTTGCAGTGCTATGGTTCTCCTGAAGCATCCTGAGATACCAACCTGCTTCAGCCCCACAGGGCAGTGCTACACCAGTGTCACGGTGTGCACGAGGTAGGTGGTCCAGGGAGCTTTGTCCTTAAATTTGGCCTTTAGACAGTAGGTTTGGCCAGTACCATAGCTCACACAGACAGGCAAGCCAACCTGAATGTCACCCATGCAGAGGTGTCCCACCTCCCTTGGTCATCCATGTTTGAGGAAACCACTGCTCTCTTCTAGGTATTTAATCAGTGGAGTTATGGGTACAATTCATCTGGCTGCATGTTGGCCATGGTCCCAGCAGGATCTGCAACCCATCATGCTGGACTTTAAGAACATGAAAAGCAACTCAATTGCTTCTCCAAAAGGTGTGCAATAAAAGTGGAGGAGCCAGACCAACAGTGTGGGAGAGGTGAAGAGCTGGTCAACAGAGAAGAGCAGCTCAGCAGAGAACCAAACCAATGTCCTGTGTGCCTGGGGCACATCCAAAGGAGCCATGCCCTGACCCACAGACCTCCGCACCACTGATGAGAAGTCTTGAGCAGGCTGAAGAGCACTGAAACCAGATGGCCGGGTCACTGCCCTGCCCTGTGAACGTTATTTGCTCTGGAAATGCCTCATGGAGTTATATAAAAATAACCTGTGGATTGGCTTGTCCCATGCTTATGTAGTGATGTCAGGGCAGTAAACAAATTATATTTCATTAGTTTGGCTGTATTTGTAAACATGAATTGCATTACTAATTTGGGGGTGCTCTGGTCTGTAGATAATCTGGATGTATTTAATGGATGAGCTTCCTTCAGTGCCTATAGTTTAAAATAAAATGTGTTTATAGCAGGTAGCAGGGTTCACCTCCCTTCTCTGCCTGGTTTGATAGAAGAGTTCATTGGAAAACCATATGGCAAGTGGAGGGATGCCAAGGAGGCCTCTAAAGAGGTTTCATACAGGAAAATTTTGGGGCATATGAGACACGGAGTTAGAAATTTAACTTGGGGTAGAAACCAATTTTGGATTTAGCTGAAGTGTGCTGTTTAAACTTGTTTAGTCTGTTAACTTGCTGTGCTCGAAAAAGGCCTGCAGAGGAAACAAAGGAGATTCAAGGATACTTAGAAAAGAATGCAAGCTTCCAAGCTGAAGAGAGATAAGGAGGGACCCCACTGACCTTGGAACTGGAGCAGACAAAAAACTGAAGCTTGGTTGCAGACACAGCGACATTACAGTTCCTGGAGAAATGAATAAGTTCATAAAAACTGATAAGACAGTTTTAATACAGGGCTAGGAAATGAATATGCATGAATCTATTGTGAAACTTTATGCATATGCAACAAGTTAGAGAATAAAATAGACTTGAGAATTCTCGGAGGTGCCTATGTCCTTTGGGGAGCTATCCTGTGTGAAAAACAGGTTCACTCTCGTGTGAAAATTTAAAAAGTTTAATAAAGGACAATAGGAGACAAAAGACAGTAAAACAAAGATTACGGGCCAGGTGCATCTTGGCACTTAGCCAAGAGCACACCTTCACCTTCGGGGATACCCCTTAAATATCTTTTCCATTACATCAGCCCGTTGCATATTCATAGACCCTTATGCATATGCATAAACTAGTTTACATTTTCCAGGAACTATTTTACATGGCCCCTCCTTGGGTCCACCTTTTTAGAGCATGCATATTTCTTGGCTGTGGTTTTGGCTCCTTCTCCTTATCGCTTCCAGTCTGGGCCTTGGTCCATACTTTCTTCAGATGGCAAATGCTGATAGTTGGCATATCAATAGCAGGGTCCTCATTACATGTTCACTGGATGTTATCCTGACCAAACAGACAGTTCACTCATAACTATATCAGCTACCACTACTACGATGTCTAAGTTTTTGTTAATAGCAGAAATAAAAGCAAAGTTATTTTAACATTATACATATAGCATTCATCTTAATATTTGCAAAAAGCCAACAACATAAATATTTATAACACCTGCATGCGTCTCGTGCTGGAATAAATCGTACCAGCTTTACGACTTTTACAAGTTGTGGAGCTTTTTTTTTGCAAATCACACAGACCTGAAGGCTAAGCATGTTCATCAAGTTGGGCCTCACCACAGGTGATGGGGAGGTCAGGGTGGCCCATGTTCATGCATGATAGAGATGGGCCATGGCTCTGCCCATTCTCTGACATCTCACATTGGACCTTTTCTAAGCTTGACTGAAGCTTCTGCCAGCAATGGAAATAGAAAATGCCTTTATCTTGGAGGATTTCACTCCTGCACCCAAGTGAAAGCCCACTCCTCATCTCAGTATAGATGCAGCTCATGCAATGTTATACTTTCCTGGCCTGGACATGAAACATCTTCAAGACAAGGACCAAGCTAGAAGAGCCAAGAAGACTAGCCATTCCACGGGAGAGGAGGAAAATCCATCCTCTACCATTTTTGGTGGACAGCAAAGTCAAGCAGGACAACATTTAAACCCTCCTAGAAAGGGTTCCATAAATGATATTTTGAACACTTAACATCACTGTATTATTCGCTGTTTATAATTTAAATACTACTTGCATTTAGGTCCTGGCTTGGAGGAAGCTCTGGAGCATAGCTTTGCTTTCTGGGGAGTATAACCTAGTGAGATGAGTAGTTTATAGCACTGGAATTTGGAAGAGGCTCAGGAGGTGCTGTGTGTCAGAGACTAAAATGGTTCATACCTTAAACATTGTTATGAAGGGGTTTTGCCCATTGTCTTGGGTTACAATGTAAGATTCAACCAAGCGTGTGTATTATATCACCATCTGTTAAAACCAGGTGGGGCAGTGTTCTTTATCTCTTCCATGACCCATCCCTCATAACTCCCACGGAGAGGGTATCTTCTGTTAATGGGCCATCAAGCCTCACTGCATGACTCATAAAATTATAACATCCCATTGTGAGATGCACCGAAGGAGGAACCAAGCATTCCTACCTGGATATAATCTGAGGTTTGCAACACCACAGCAGCCTTATCCACTGAATTCCTAGAGGACAAGAGCTCCATAACCACCACCAGACCTTCAGAGGAAGATCAAACCCTTCTACAGGATCACTGCTTCAAGAGAACCACATCTATCACTTCAAGAGGACTACAGCCACCATTTAATCAGACTGCTACCAACACCCTGACCAACAGGGTGTCAGGTTGCATTCTGACTCTGTCAGTTTCTGTATTATTGTATTTATTTTAATTTTCCTATTAAATTGTATTTCTCACTTAGGATCTCCCACTGGCTTGCTTTTAAACTAGCACACCCAGTATAGCAAAAACTGTATAAAGAAGCTACAACCACAGAAGCCCACCCTTCCTTGAAGATGCCTGACTGGAACTTTGTACTATGAGTTAAGCCACCTAAATAAGATACAGGGGACACTATTGTTCAATCATCTCAGGTCTAGGGAGATGCAAATAAGGCTGAGGAAAAGGAATGCATCCACAAGAAAGCCAAAAGCAGCAGAAAATCATCCCTGGATGGGTTTGGGGTGGGGGAGACCACAGTCCACAGAAGCCAGGTTTTCACAGACTCCCCCACCATCATGGGGGGAAGGAGGGAATTTTGGGTGTGTGTCAAAACCTCTGGTCAGAGGCACTGAACATCCATCCTCACACAAACTGGCCGAGCGGTGAAACCCCCAACCCCGGAAAAGGCTACATGCACTGGACATTCATTTGAGAAGCAGCTAAGAGAGTGTTATAATCCATCAAAGACCCCCCCCAAATTGTTCCCCAGAGGCCTTGCACCACAGGACTGCATGTGATGCAAAATGATGCAGGAGATCCAGAGTCTGCTGCAAGAGACTGCCCCCCTTCCCACCTGGGAAGGTACCTGGGTATTCCCACCTGGTCTAAATGAATATTAATTCATCAGATTCTATGCTTTTGGGGGGACCCTCACCACCAAGAAGACCAGCTGGAGAGGATCAATGGAACATTGTTGGGATCAACAGGGTGGTGATATTTTTTTTAATCTGTCTCGATTGCTCTCTTTCTGTCCCCTCACCTCTTTTCTATTTCTTTCTCTTCCTTTCTCTCTCTCTCTCTGTCTCTCATATTTATTATAAAATAAAACCCATACTATTGACTTTGGTATATGGTCTTGTTTGCACCTTAATTCGGGCAGAGGCATTTCTAATAACTTTAAAAACCAGACCGTAACACTGTGACAGCACCAGGGAGTGATCAAACATCTCTGTCCGTGGATGCCTGGGGTCTCACCAAGAGCTTCTGAATCAGAGCTACTTGCCACAGCTTCATCAAGAGCATCTCATTTCACACAGACACAACTACAGAAGCTCCTTTGCTATACTAAAGTACTGGAGATGGTAGGACATGAGGTGGGACCATCAGCTCTTCCATGGCCTCTGCTCTTCCTCCAGTCACCTATAGCAACACTTCTGGCCTCTCTGCCTGCACCCTACTGACAGGCCCTGAGAACTGAAGCATACTGAGATCTCACCACACCATCCCTGTCCATGCTACTGCTACCAAAAGGACAATAGGACAAAGCAGAGCATGATGATGATAGACAACCTGCTTTGAGCCAACAGCTACAACAAAAGACTGGGAAACCACAGGACAGAAGACATTTATTTCCAGTCCTGTGTGGGGTCCTATCACCTCTGCACCCTGATTTCCCAGCTGGCAAATGGGAACGATTTACTCATCTTCCTATGCAAAGTGCTTTAGAGAGTGACTGATAAATGCAAATCACAACAATTATTATTACTCAAAAAAATGAGCTATTCACATTTAAAGCAGCAAAAGCTTTTAAATTACAGATGATACCCTGTGCCGAGACTTGCAAAGGTCCTGGCTTCACCCAGCCATGAGGCATTTCACTCTCACAGACTTTCATCACACAATTTCCTCCAAGCTGGATATAAATCAGATGAACATTCACTGGCTTCTTTTCAGGGTGTTTTGGCCACTTTGGGAAGAGCAGTAAATTGTACTGGTGGCCTTCAGTGTGGACTTGGTTCCATGATGGCCACAGCTCTCTTAACATTTCTAATCACAGAGGTCTCCAAAATGCATTGTGTGGTGAAGGTCCAGGCTACCAGGCACTGTGAACACCACTCTGTGAGCATCTATCACCCATCAGTTGACCATCAGCTGATATATAACTTACATTAAATGCCACTGACCAATTCTACAAGAACAACTCACCAAAGATCTCGCAGCCATCAGACAGACACAAACACTTCTTATTTCACTAAAAAGAATTTAGGCAGAAAGGGAAAACCAAGATCAGAAAACTCACGGTTCTCCTAAAGGAGATGCTGAGCAAACTCCCAGGATTAGGAACATACATGAATTTGAAATTCCTCCAGCTTGGGTTACCAAGGCAGCTGATAATCAGAGCCAACAGGAGCTGTGGGTACTTCCCATGTCTCCAAAGACCCTGAGGTAACCAAGTGAGTGGTCACTTGAACCTCCTGCCCCCTGGTCTCACCATGGCCTCTCTGTCTGGCTCCAGATCCAAGATCAGCAGCAATTACCCACACAACACAAGCATCTCACACCTTGAACTAGCAATGTCTCTGAGGTCCTACAGGGTTGTGGAGGTGCAAGTAATTAATTATCAATATATCTGAGGTCTAAAGCACATAGGTGGGAACATAATGTTCTTTACTGTTCAAGTGACCAAGCACTGAAACAGATTGTCCAAAGAGGTTGGGAAGTCTCCCTCACTGGAGATATTCAAGAACCATCTGGATGCAATCCTGTGCAATGTGCTCTAGGACAACCCTGCTTGAGCAGGGAGGTTGGACCAGATGACCCACTGTGGTCCCTTCCAACTTTACTCACTCTGTGATTCTGTGATAATGATGAATGTGCAAATAGAAAATCACAGATGTTAACCTTAGCAGTTGCTAGAAATCTTGGAGCAGTGTCTTGGTGGAAGCTCTGTGTTGACCAAGAGGGGGAAGTAGCATGGTCTGCATACCACAAACAGCAAACACCATTTTGTCCTGGATGTTCACCAGTACCTCCTCTAGCAGTACCCAGGTAATGGAGTTATCGTCCTCATTACTTAATTTTATTGCCACCCTTCCTATCTTGCACCTTTCTGGATTTCCAAACACTTGCCAGGAACATCAGCTCAGCTGTATAACAGCAGTTTATCACCACTTAAAAGCCTTGTTATCCCACGGACCCAGACACAATCACAAAGCAAAATGTCATTGTCTGCCCTAGCCAGGCCTTACAGTGAGCAGAGGAACACAAACAGACCACAGGACACACAGACATAGGGAACTAATGATACCTTTGAGACCCAGAAACCAACCTCTCAGTCCTGTAGAGAGGGACTGGTGGGGAGACAAGGGACCATGAAGAAATACAAATCAGTTTCCTTGCTGGGTTGTCACCAGAGCACCATTCGACCCAACCCTGCAGACACCCCATGGCTATAATGCCTGGATGAGGCAGCTCTCGCTCAGCAGGCTTGCTCCTTTGGAGCATGCCAGAACATCCTTGTTATATTTAAGTCCCAGTGCTGCAGGAACCCTGAGGCAGTGATGTGTCCTTTGTCTTTTCAAGCATGTGTGGGAAAACTTCAGGCTACCTTTGGATGTTGGGAGACACCATGAGTCCTCTCCTGGGCAGCCATCCCTGGAGACAGGGCAAAGCATCCCTGTCCCCAAGAGCATTCCGTCCCCAGGTCAGCAATCCCCTCTTCATGGAGGTGGTAGGAAGAAAAGGGATTAAGCACAGCAGATCCCTGCTCATCCCAGCATCTGCAGCAGTGCTGGTACCCCCATTCCATAGTAAAATATATTAATATAAATCTCCTAGCCCACAGGCAGCATTTCCTAAAGCATGAGCTCAGTGTAAAACCATGCTGGTTTGAAGAAATCCCTCAAACAAGTGTAGAGGAGCTGTTTTATATGGGTGGGGATGGTTTGATGGGCAGTTTTCAAGCCCTTCCCCTCATTAGGGCAAGGTCTGAGCCCCAACACCATATGCATATCTGCTTAGAGGCCACTTCTGTCCCTGAAAAAATGCCCAACATCAACTTGGGGCTATGACTGGTACCCCAACAGAGATGGATGGATGGATGGATGGATGGATGGATGAATGGATGGATGGATGGATGGATGGATGGATGGATGGATGGATGGATGGATGGATGAAAGGATACATGGATGGATGGATGAAAGGATACATGGATGGATGGATCCCGCTTGCAAATGCTGCTGCTGGAGATACTCAGCCTTGCAGCCTGGGGGGATGCACCGGGGGCCCAGCTGGATTTTTCCAGCAGGATGTATTAATATTTTAAGCTCTTCAAATGAAACATGTTCTCTTTATTAGGCAGAGGTGCCAAGGGATCTATGGGGATAGGCCAACTTTGGAAAGAGGGATATAAGAGAAGGAAAAGTGGATGTGGATGCAGATGCTGCTTCATCCAGGCATCATGGCTGGAGAAATTCCACTTGCATTTGAAATGAAGCTGCCCCATTGAAACACCAGCTTGCCTGTGGATGAATGAAACCAGGCTGGGAAAAAAAGCAGGAAGCTAATCCCATCTGCTATGAAGAGCTTTTCTGCATGGGAGTTCCTGGTTCGCATCATCTGGGTTCTAGGAGGGATTTTCCTGGGTTCCTGAAAGATGGCAGCAGGATGCTTTCCCTGTGGGATCTAAGAACTTTCTAGCAAGTATGTGCTTGGTAGTGCTTCATCATGGGATGGGACTGGGACCATCAATCTGTTGAACTGACTGTAGAGGGACCTCTGCTTCTCTGCAAGCCAGGACTGGTGGATGAATGAAGCCCTGGTGGCTTATCCCATCCCTAAAACCTGCCCCTGAAGTGGAAGCTCCTGAGCTGGGTGGTACAGGGAAGTGGGAAACCTTTGGATGGACCTCAATGCACCCAGAGGACTACAAACAGGTCCAAGAGGCATGGGGCATCATAGAATCATGATTACGGTTGGAAGAGACCTTTAAAGGTCATCGAGTCCAATCTCCCTGCCACAGGCAGGGACATCTTCAACTAGATTAGGTTGCTCAGAGTCCTGTCCAACCGGACTTTCAGTATTTCCGGGGATGGGGCATTCACCACGTCTCTGGGCAACCTGTGCTGGTGTTTTACTGTGGGATCTCAGCACATGGTTCCCGATGTCCAGAGATGCCAGGAGAACCCTTGGGGGTCTCGAAAATCCTGGAATGTTGCCAGGAGTGTTTGGTGGCTTGATTTTGATCCATCCACAGAAATAACAAGAGTTTGAGGACAAGAGAATCACTTTAGAGTGAAGGGTGTAAAAGGGACACATTTAGAGGGTGAAATATAGACTTTAAGGTTTTTGGTACAGGGGGGTTATGGAGACAAGATGGAGGGATCAGGGCGTGTCTTGTCCTTCTTATTTCTTCTTCTTGTCCTCCATCTCCTGTGGTGATGTTGGCACTTGGGGATTGGTTTATGGTAAAGGTGCACTTGCCAACATGGGTGAAAAGCATTGGAAAATAAAGGTAAATATTATGTACGTAGATTTTAGTATAAAAAGACATGACCGCCCCGTGGGTGGTCAGAGAGTGCCTGTGACTGCTTGCAGATCAGACCTCTGTTGGGCAGACAGAAAATTTTGTAGATAAGAAATAATAAACAATCTGAAGACCGAAAAGCTGAAGAGTCCAGACTCGTCCTTTGAAACGCGTGCCACCCAAGAACCACACTACCCGTGTCGGGGCAGAGACAGACAG
Source organism: Molothrus ater (assembly GCF_012460135.2). Lineage (NCBI taxonomy): Eukaryota > Metazoa > Chordata > Aves > Passeriformes > Icteridae > Molothrus > Molothrus ater. Next base: position 9,237,933 of record NC_050510.2, read on the forward strand.
CCGAACCCGACATTTGGCGTCCCTGGGTGGGCACCCGGTGGGCACCCGGTGGGCACCCGGTGAGCTACTCGACAGCAACCGGCGATCCAGCAGCATCCGGCAGCACTCGCTGAGCCACGGTGAGCTCTGGTGTGCACCTCTTGCACAGGGCAGCCTTGAAGCACCGAGTGGGCAGCTCCCGAGCTGGACTCATTCCCAGGAGAGCACTGATAACTCCTTGGGAAAACAGCCAGAAAGCAGCCAGCAGAATCTGAAGACGCAGCAGCCACAGAGAACACCGCACTCCACTTCGGCCGAAGAAAGTTCGTAGCAGGACAGCCCGAATCGGAATCGGAAAAGGCGCCTCCGAATCCATCTCCTGTGACCTGCAGGCCAGTGACCAGGAGCCTTCGGACTGCTCTGACGACAGGAATTCGGTGAGAAGGTCAAGAATTAAGAACATGGGGGGTACACTTTCCCAGGAACAAATAGAGATTCTGTCCGACCTACAGGGCGTGGCAGACACACACACTTAGGGGGATCCCAAAGAAAAAGCTTAGAGAATTACTGCTGTGGGTGCGGTGTAATTACCCGTACTCAGAAACACGGTTGTTATTTGAAGTAGGCTTTTGGCAAGAAGTTAACAGACACCTATATTTTCTAGCCACCAATGATGATAAGACAGCCTTGAAATTGCTGTCTTCAGCAAGAATTATGTTAGAGGCGACCTCGACTCAGTTGAGAGGGTCAGCCAGGCAACAACTTGTTGCGAGTCCCAAAGGGGCGGAGGGAGCAGAGCAAGGCTCAAAGCAGAGATTGGCTCTGATCTCAATTGGCCCGGGGGAAAAGGTGCCCGAGAAAAGGGGACCAGGAGAAATGTCATTGCCTTCAGTCCCACCATCCCGAAAACCCAAGGGAACCCTAAAGTGCCCTGAGACTCCAGAGAGTGCAGGGGCTTCAGACTCTGACTCAGACACAGATGATACCATTCCGCTCCCTGATGAAATAAAGTTTTCTCCCAGCGATATCGAGGAGGCAGGTCGCTCTCTAAGAGCGTACCATCCCGATTCACAGGGGTCAGAGGGAGAGGAGGTGGAAAAAGTGGCGGAGTCGGGGAGGGGGGTTCAAAGGGAAAAAGCGGGGAGGGGGGATGCGCTCTCTTGCGGCAGGCGGGGTGGCGCGGAAGCGGCGGCCGGCGGGGGGGGCGTGGAGGCGATGGGAGACACGGGTTCTGGTGCGGCTTTTGCGAGCGCAACGCCGAAAGCGGCGGCAGCCTCATTTGGCGCGGTGCCAAAAGCGCGCGTGTCGAGCAAGGCTCGGGGAACAGCCGGGGAGGGCTCTCAAACCGGCGCGGCAGCGTCAGACACGGGCAGCAAGGGCGGAGCAGCTGCAGGGCTCCGGCGGGTTGCCATCGGGGGACGCAGGAGACGCGCGGTGGTGACGTCAGACCCGGAAATCTGGACCCGGAGATCGGCTCGAATTGCAGCGCGAAAGGGGACACCCGCGGGGGGGGGGGGGGCTGCGCGCTTCGGCGGGGGGTGTGGATACAGCGTCAGAGGAGGAGGAGAGAGGGACAGGAACAGACAATAGGGAGGAGACTTCGGAGGTGGAGCGGGACGGAGACAGTGACGTCAGTACAGGGGAGGCAGGGGGCGTCCCCGAACGCACGCATGCGCAGGGAGTGCCGGCGGAGTGAGGTCGGGGGCGGGTCCGATCCTCTGTGACGTCTGGGGCAAAGAGGAGGGGCCACGCTCGGGGTTCGACATCCCGGGGCTCCACCCCCTCTCCAAGCCCGATGCCTTTAGCCTCAAACCCTATGGTTCAAACCCCTTCCACTCAAAAGAAACATTCAAGTATTCAACCCTCAATGCTGGCTCAGTCAACAGCCATGCAAACTTGGTCTCAAACACGGTTGCGAGCGTTGCAGTCTGCCGAACAGGAACTGATCAAGTTCGTGTCGTCATCAAGGTCCTCCAGGCGGGCGACAGCGCCACCTCGTGGAGGGACGACCACATTGCAGGACATGTCGGACCTGCTGGCCAAACTGCAACAATGCAGCAATTTTTTCCAACAATTTATAAAAAGAAAGCTACATTAAAGAAAATAAAACCAACAACAACAACACAGCAAAAGGATAATATTCCATCAACTTCAGGATCATATGAAGTTGAAGACAGCTCAGATGAAACACAGCCTCAAGAAGAAGAAATGATACACATTACAGCAAGAGAGGGAATTCCAGCATGGATGCTTTCAGCAGCGGAAGCAGCAAGGAATCTTCTGCAGTCTTTTGATGCAGCAAAAAGAACACGTTCAAGAGAGCCTCAAGTTTCTTTTTCAGATTTAGGAGCAAGACTGAGGACTTCAAGTCGAAGAACACGGAGCGAAGGATCACCAAGAACCTCCACGATTCCATTGTGCAGGCAATGGCCAATGGAGTTTCCAGAGGAGGAAGAAGAACAACCGATAGAACCAATAGACTGGAAGGAAATAAGAAATGAATTATCAAAAGAAAAGGGTTTGATCAGAGGATCAGGAGACATAATAATGCCAGTGACATATGATGCACAAGGTCAAAATCCAAGGTGGGAAAGGTTGGGTCACGAAGTAATCAAAGACTTATCAAAGGCCATTCAGAACAATGGTCTGAATTCACAATTCTTCAAACAGCTCCTGAAGGGGACATTCAATGCATATGATTTCATGCCATTCGACACTCGATGTCTTGTGTCGATGATTCTCACTGACACACAAAGTCTTATCTGGGACAGAAGATGGAGAAGATATCTCACAGAGTTGAGAGCCAGCTATCAAGGTGGGCCAAACGCAAACCTCACAGAAGCACAGTTAGCAGGAGATCCTCCAGATGACAATCCAGTGGAGCAAGCAGCACGGCTTCCACGACGGGTGTTGAATGACATCAAAGAAGCAGCACGCAAAGCAATCTTGCAGATTGCTCCGGCGGGAGTTCCGGATGTCCCATTCTCATGCGTCAGGCAAGGTCCCACAGAACCATTCTCATCTTTCATAGATCGACTCACGCAAGCTGTGGATCGACAGGTGATGATTGATGAGGCGAAGCAACCTCTCATGGAAAGTCTAGCTTTCGGCAATGCCAACCCGGATTGTCAACGGGTCATCAGCGCAATGCCAGGACGGCCATCCTTGGCAGAGATGGTGGAGGCATGCAGCAGAATGGGAACACCTCAGCACGTCGCGTCGATCGTGAGGGATGAGCTGAGAGGAGAATGGGGAGAACAGATAAGAAGAAACCCAGAGAGGCAGTCAGAAGATCAGGACAAGGTTGAAAAGATGCTGGAAAAGGTACTCCAACAACAGAGTGAAAACATAAATAAAGTTCTTGCAACCATCCAGAAGAAGAGCAATCCATCAGGAGGACAATGCTACAAGTGTGGGGCATTTGGACACTTGAAAAAGAATTGTCCACATGCACACGCACAAGTGCAGACACAAAAACCTGCAAAGCCACTTTGTGCGCGGTGCGGAAGAGGAAGACACTCTGTGAAGGAATGTTTTTCCCAGACAGACGTGGAAGGGAATCCTTTACCACTTCCGGGAAACGGGAGATGGCAGCACAGATCATCATAAAGGGGAGAACAAGATTGCTGACAATGGCGGGACGAGAATTTTCAAAGATTTATCTGCCTTTGAAAAAAGATTATTTCAATTGGGCGATGCAGAAATCAAAAGATTTGTTAATTGCGTTGTTAGCTTTTCCAGGAGCTTGCACAATCAATTTTACACAACATAGAATGTTGCAATCGCAAATATGCTACAGAGCAAAGCCAAAAATAAGTGAAGAACCTCTGGACGGGATCACAGTGTTCACTGATGGCTCAGGGAAGACACACAAGTCAGTAATCATGTGGATGAACTCAACGACAGGGGAATGGGAATCAAACGTGAAGACGGTTCAAGGCTCTCCACAAATTGTGGAGTTGGCAGCTGTTGTCCGAGCATTTCAGTTGTTCCAACAACCGCTCAATTTGGTCACAGACTCTGCATACGTTGCAGGTGTGGTCAAACGATTGGAAGGTTCGCTCTTGAAAGAAGTCAGCAACGAAGTTTTATATTCCTATCTAGTGAGCATGAAAACAGTGCTAGAAAGCAGGAAAGAAGAATATTTCATCACTCACATCAGAGCGCACACAACACTTCCAGGATTTCTAGCGGAAGGGAATGCTCAGGCAGACAGATTGACAATGCCCATTTCACAAACACTTCCGGACATTTTTGAGCAAGCACGACTGAGTCATGCATTTTTTCATCAGAATGCGCAGGCGCTGATGGAATCCTTTCGTCTCACAAAAACTCAGGCGAGGGAAATCATTAGTGCTTGTCCAGATTGTCAACTCGTGCAACCACCTGCTTTGACAGGAGCAGTCAATCCACGAGGACTGCAAAGTCTTCAGCTGTGGCAAACAGATGTCACAAAATATCCATCATTTGGAAGACTCAAAAATGTTCATGTTTCAGTAGATACATTTTCAGGAGCAGTCTTTGCTTCAGCACATGCAGGGGAAACAGCAGAACATGCTTGTCGACATTTTTTACAAGCGTTTGCATCATTAGGTGTACCTCAAGAAATAAAAACAGATAATGGTCCAACATATACAGGCAGGGTGCTTGACAGATTCCTGAAAAAATGGGGTGTCAGACACACATTTGGCATTCCACATTCACCCACAGGTCAGGCAATCATTGAAAGAACACATCACACCCTGAAATCCCTTTTGGACAGGCAGAAAAGGGGGGAGCCAGAGGCGACACCACACATGAAGTTAAACAAAGCATTGTATGTGTTGAATTTTCTTAACAGCTCGTCTTCTGAACCCAGTCCACCAATCGTGAGGCATTTTTCAAACAGCTCTCAGGCAAAACTAAGGGAGAATCCTTTAGTTTTGATCAGAAACCCAGAGACAGGACAAATAGAGGGTCCTTTCAAACTAATCACTTGGGGCAAGGGTTTCGCTTGTGTTTCCACAGGGCGAGGGCTGAAGTGGGTGTCAGCGCGGCACGTGAAACCATTTCAGACAAGAGAGCAGGAGAGCACAGATCCCAGAGGCAGAGAAACGAGTATGCAGACGGAGGAAGAAACTCAAGTTGTGAACAACGACTCAGAAGAGGGACAAAAAGAATAAAAACTTTGGGGTTTTTTTCCTTTGTGGCTTTGAGTGGGAGCATGACAATGAAATTTTATAAGGGTGAAGTCGTGAGCTTCATGATGCTCATGCTTTCATCTGTTGCTTTAAGCAATGGAGCAAATCTACCCGTCAGTCAGCCAAAACAAAATGTTTGGGAAACGTTAGCCCAGGCAGCAAATTTAGAAAGTATCTGCCTGACACATTCGAAACCAGGGAAACCATTCACAGCATGCATGGTTGGGTTGCCAGTGGGCGAATGGCCAATTCCAGGGCATTCTCCAATGGAGATTTCACAGGTCATCAAAGATCCTGTGAATGAATGGTGTGCTTGGACACATCTTTTACCTGTGGCTTCTACCGAACCGCAGGAACTGGAAATTTTCGGGTCCACAACAATGGAACTATGCATGAAATTCAAAATTTCGAATGTGTCAAGGACAAACAAAAGCGTTGATGTCACACCAAATCACGAATATTATAGAAACGCATCAGCTTGGTGCAATCACACAGTGACGACAGCCAAAGGATCAATCCAGGTCCCAGTGCAATTGCCACGTGGGTTGTTTTTAATTTGTGGGGACAGAATTTGGCACGGCATTCCTGCAAATGCCAAGGGAGGTCCATGCAGCATTGGGAGAATTTCAATGTTATCACCAGATTTGAAAGTATTAAGAGAGCAAAAGCACAAAGAGAAAAGGTCCTTGCAACATTACAGTGCAGACTGTGATGATGAAGTGTACACCTGGGACAAGGCAAGGAGAATTGCGGCAGCAATTTTCTCACCTCAGACAGCGTCGGGGGTGGCCTTGACTCAACTGGACCACATGGGTTGTTGGTTGAGCAAGCATGCTCAATCAATCTCTCTCGCTTTGAGTGATATGTTTAAAGACATAAGTAGTGTGAGAGAGGCAACTCTGCAAAATAGAGCAGCAATCGATTATCTATTGCTTGCTCATGGACATGGATGTGAAGAGTTTGAGGGAATGTGCTGCATGAATCTCTCAGATCATTCAAGATCAATTCATGAAAGTATTCAAAATATAAAAGACAGTATAAAGAAACTAGGCGAAATCACTGGATCATGGATTGATGATGTGGTGGGATTTTTTGATCTTTCTCCCTTATGGAGAGGGTTTTTAAAAATGGGATTTTATATTTTAATAATACTCTTAGTCCTCATGCTCATCGTCCCATGCATCTTTTTGTGTGTGAGACGTGTCATGAGTCAAGTTACCAAAGAAGTCTTCTTGGTGCAAACAGAAGGGGGAGATGTGGGATCTCAGCACATCGTTCCTGATGTCCAGAGATGCCAGGAGAACCCTTGGGGGGTCTCGAAAATACTGGAATGTTGCCAGGAGTGTTTGGTGGCTTGATTTTGATCCATCCACAGAAATAACAAGAGTTTGAGGACAAGAGAATCACTTTAGAGTGAAGGGTGTAAAAGGGACACATTTAGAGGGTGAAATATAGACTTTAAGGTTTTTGGTACAGGGGGGTTATGGAGACAAGATGGAGGGATCAGGGCGTGTCTTGTCCTTCTTATTTCTTCTTCTTGTCCTCCATCTCCTGTGGTGATGTTGGCACTTGGGGATTGGTTTATGGTAAAGGTGCACTTGCCAACATGGGTGAAAAGCATTGGAAAATAAAGGTAAATATTATGTACGTAGATTTTAGTATAAAAAGACATGACCGCCCCGTGGGTGGTCAGAGAGTGCCTGTGACTGCTTGCAGATCAGACCTCTGTTGGGCAGACAGAAAATTTTGTAGATAAGAAATAATAAACAATCTGAAGACCGAAAAGCTGAAGAGTCCAGACTCGTCCTTTGAAACGCGTGCCACCCAAGAACCACACTACCCGTGTCGGGGCAGAGACAGACAGCCGAACCCGACATTTTACCACTCTCAGAATATTTGTTCCCACAGGCCCTACTAGAAAGTCTGTCCCCATACTTTTTTCTAAGTCCTCTTTAACTGCTGGAAAGTGCTTTAAGGTGTCCCCAGCACCTTCTGTTCTCCAGGCTGAACAACCCCAACTCTCTCAGCCTATCCTCTTAGGAGCAGTGCTCCAGCCCTCTGAGCATCTTCATGGCCTCCTCTGGACCCACTCCAACAAGTCCATGTCTTTCCTGAACTGAGGACCTCAGAACTCCATTTTGACCAGAGATCTTGGATTCCTCCTTTAAAAGAAAGTGGAAAAAAACCTCAGACTGATGGATGTGCAAAAACACATCAGGTAGGAGAGCATGGGGAGCAGCTGGTCAGATTCATTGTGGGATGGATTTTCCCTTCATTTGACCAGACATTGTACTGGACATGCAAGGAGAGAACCGAAGGAGTTAACACTTCTTGCCAGAGATATTAATGGCACCCAGAGTTCACGTAAAGTTTCATACCAGGACCCTTTACTAAATTATTTTGATCATGTGTCCTAGGGTGACGTTATGATGCTTGTATCCCCAATCGTCTGTTCTGTTTATAAGGCGGGGAGAAGAAGGAGCACAGAGTTTCGTTATCAGCTGCACTCTCCCTCACAGTCTGCTGGAACACAGAACTCCACTGTTGTTGTCTGGGCACGGATGGGGCAGAACATGGCGCTCCTTTTGCTTTTTAGTTAGTTATTTTAGCTAGCTGAGGCAGTCTGAGTTTTCCCTGGATTGTTTTTCTTTCCCTTTTCTTGGAACCATTCAAACCTGCTCCAGACCGGGACCTGGGGAAACACTGAGAGCTTGCACTTTGTAGCCTACCGGGGCCTACTCTGCAGCCTTTCCCAGCGCCGGAAGGACTGATAACAGAGCAACCACCCACCGGAGAAACTTTCTGAATTTGTCATCTTTTCAGAGCAGCGAATGAGTTTTGTTATCTGGTATTGTTCATTTTGTGTGCTGGGGAGTGCTTTGCCTGTTAAATAAACAGGTTTTTTCCACTTCTCTCCGAGGAAACCATTCCCGAACCGGTTGGGGGGAGGGGCCATGTGTGTTTGCTTTCTGGGGGGCCCCTTTTGGAGGTTTTCTCCCAGATTTGCCCTAAACCAGGACATCATGGGAGAAAACACTGCAACTGTTTAGTCTGCAAGAAGGTGGTGGCTCTGGTGCAGCACTCAGCATCACTGAGCAAACATGCTGAAAAGCCAAAGGGATGAGAACTCTCTTATCCACCTGCTTTTCACCGTCTCTTCCACCACTTTGGTCAAGTATCCCATGGGCATCGGTTACTGGTGCTGGAGCTCCCTGATGGAAATACGGCTCTGGGCTCCCTGGGATGTGGGACAAGCAACCACTGAAAACCAGGATCTGAAGGTGAAGTACCAGTCTGCTAAAAAATGCTAATTACCCAAAAGAGCTCAGAAAATCTTTCTCAGGGGATAATATTTTCAAAGCTTATGCACCCAGGGATCTTCTGCTATCGGAAATTTTCACAGAATCATAGAATATCCTGAGTTGGAAGGGTCCCACAAGGACCATGAAAGTCCAGCTCCCGGCCCTGCACAGGACAGCCCCAAGAATCACACGATGTGCCTGAGAACATTGTCCAAACACTTTTTGAACTCTGGCAGTCTTGGTGTCCTGACCACTTGCCACTCCTTGTATGGCTTCCTTCCAGATCATTCACCATCTTTGTTGCCCTTCTTTGGACATTCTCTAATACCTTTATATCTATCTTATATTGAGGCACTCAAAACTGCACACAGCCACAGTGCAGAGCAGAGTGGGTCAATCATCTCCTTTGACTGGCTGGCAATGCTTTGCCTTATGCACCCCAAGATCATTTGCCATCCTGGCTGCCAGGGCACTGTTGACTCTTACTCAACTTGCTATCAACCAGGATGCCCAGATCCCTTTCTGCGGTGCTGGTCTCCAGCCTCTCATTCCCCAATCTATACACACAACCAGTGTTGCCCCATCCCAGTTACAGAATCTGCCACTTGCCCTGGTTAAACTTAATGTGGTTTGTAATTGCCCAGCCCTCTCATTTGTCAAGGTCTCTGCAGGGCCCTCTCTGCCTTCAAGGGAGTCAACAGCTTCTTCCAATTTAGTATCATCAGCAAACTTACTGTTGTGGTTTGACACTGGCCAAACACCAGGTACCCACAAAAGTAATTTGCTTACCTTCATCTGCTACAGTTGAGCAGGGGAGAGGGGAAAAAATTTTAATGAAGGGCTCATGAGTTAAGGACTGGGAGAAAACATTCTAAGGGCAAAACAGGTTCAAATTAAAAGGTATAAGGTAAATGTATTTTTAACAGAGTCAAAAGAGGATAATGAGAAGTAAAATAAGCCTTTAAAACACCTTTTTTGCTCCCAGCCCCTCCCTCTTTACCACTGACAGAGCAGGGAGACAGAGCGTGGGGGTTTCGGTCAGTTTGCCATTTGAGATCTTCTGTTCACTCTGGGAGAGGAGTCTGTTCTCTGCTACGCCATGAGTCCCTCCCACAGGAAGTTTTTCCAAAACGGTTGTGGCATGGGTCGCTCATCCACAGGGTGTAGTCTTTTAAGGCTAGGCTGCTCTAGTTTGGAAGTAAGGGCTTTTTTTCTCTATTTCTGGAAGCAGAGGCCCTCTCTCTCCATTTGGGCCTCCCACTAGATTACAGCTTTCTTTGGCATCCACCCGCTTCAGCGTGAGACTTTTCTCACAGACTGCAAGTGGATCTCTGCATCCCCCATGGACTTCATGCATTACAAGGGGACAGTTTGTTTCACCATAGTCATCACTACAGCTTGCAAGGGAATCTTGGCTCCAATGCTTAGAGCACCTCCTCTCCCTCTTTCTTTTCCACTGACCTTGTTTGTACCATGTTGTTTTCCTTCACATGTCCTCACTTCTTCCTCTTCTCTGACTAGAAGAAAAGTTGCTGCTCTTAGGTACCATTGCCAACAAGTTCCACTAATTCAATGATTCCTGCAGGATCCTGCGGCACTTAGAGGTTGATTTTGTCCAGGTTCGCATCAGGGAACATACCACTTTTTCACCATTGGCTATGTGGTCCCGCTGCCACCGTGCAGGCGGTGGCAGCCGCTGCGACACTGGTGCTATTTAACACTTCTCTTCATGCAGGATGCTGGGAAGGAGAAGCCACTGCCATCACCCCTGCCCTTCTGCCTGTGGCACGACTAGCTAGGGGTGGCCAGGCAGTCAAAACTCATGGCGGGCCTTGCCAAGATGGCGGCAGCTGCGCCAAGATGGCAGTGGCCGTTGCACCTCCCCCCCTGAGGAAAAAACTGTTTTCATTTTCTTCTTAAATATGTCATCACAGAGGCATTACCAACCTCTCTAATCGGGCCAGCAGCATGTCCATCTTCAGAGCCATCAGAGATTGGCTCTGTTGGACATGGTGGGAGCTTCTAGCAGCTTCTCACAGAAGCTACCCCTGTAGCCGCCCCCACCAAAAAAAAAAAACCAGGCTGTGCCAAATCAGCACAGTATCTCTTTGAGTTCTGTGTCCAAGTCTTTTATGAAGATGTTGAAGAGATGTATTTGGTTGGGGTTTTTTGAATTGATGTAAAAGACACATTAACTTTTTCTGCTCATCCCCTGAAGTATGCAGGTATGGAGCATCCTACAATGCCTCCAAAACTGTCTGTCCATGCTGGAAAAGCTGAGATTACAGAAAAGAGCTGCAGAAAACATTAACCTGCAAAAGCCTTCGATCCCTCCAAACTTTCTCTAAAAGGATGCTCATGAGTACTATGGCATATTTTACAGCATATTGGTAGACTGAGCATCTCTGTGTAAAACTACTGGATGGTATGGGCAGGAATATTAAAGATATGCAAGGAAACACAGTTTGATCTTATTAACAAATCAGAAATGGAAAGGTTTTGTTTTTCTAGCCTGACACTATTTCCTTAGCCAGCATACACTTTGTTCTCACCATCTTTGCTTTTAGTTCCTGCTGCTCCTGGACTGGAGCCAATATTGCTGGATTTGGGTTCCCAGTGCTGCCAGAGATGCTCCTTCTAGCCCTTCTTAATTAAAAAAGTAATATGTAGAGAGGAAGGAAGGAAGGAAGGAAGGAAGGAAGGAAGGAAGGAAGGAAGGAAGGAAGGAAGGAAGGAAGGAAGGAAGGAAGGAAGGAAGGAAGGAAGGAAGGAAGGAAGGAAGGAAGGAAGGAAGGAAGGAAGGAAGGAAGGAAGGAAGGAAGGAAGGAAGGAAGGAAGGAAGGAAGGAAGGAAGGAAGGAAGGAAGGAAGGAAGGAAGGAAGGAAGGAAGGAAGGAAGGAAGGAAGGAAGGAAGGAAGGAAGGAAGGAAGGAAGGAAGGAAGGAAGGAAGGAAGGAAGGAAGGAAGGAAGAAGAAAGAAAGAAAGAAAGAAAGAAAGAAAGAAAGAAAGAAAGAAAGAAAGAAAGAAAGAAAGAAAGAAAGAAAGAAAGAAAGAAAGAAAGAAAGAAAGAAAGAAAGAAAGAAAGAAAGAAAGAAAGAAAGAAAGAAAGAAAGAAAGAAAAAGAAATTTATCACTGGGAAGGTAGAAGGAAGCATTGATTTTGGATGTTCAGCACAGGGGGAGAGCATTGGGGAGGCCACACATTGTTTTCTCCTGCCCTCAATACTTGCATGCTGTGTTTTATGCTGGTATCAGCCCTGGCCAGGTATGGGACAGGGACCTTAAACAATTCTTATGCATCTCATTCCTCACCCATTACATATCCTCTGGCTCCTTCACTCCTGGGACTCATCCTACCAAAGCCATTTCACACCATCTTTTTGCGTTTGCTTGTTTAAATGCCAGCAGTAGAAATTATGAGGCTGTGAAAAATGATCCCCATGGGGGGGGGGGGGGGTAATGTGGACTCCATGGGCAGCACTGATTCTCCAAACCCAGATTTTGACAGATAGGTACATACAAAAGCATCCAGCAGTGAAAAAATAAACGAGCCAAAGCCTGGTTGGGGGATGCTGAGGGTGTCCATGCTGTGACACCCACACTGCAGGTCCCACAGGACTGTCCCTCTGGGGTATCACTGCAGCAGGCCAGCTGTCAAGACTAGCCAAAATCCATTTGGGACAGTCAGTGCTCGAGCACACCCACCAAGCCCATTTGGTTGGAAACTGAATATGGTACAAATCCTTGAGGCTCAACTAGAAATCCTTAAAAAGATTTCCTGCTGGCGAGCACAAGAGCATCCTTCGTATCCTACATGCCCAGGAAAAGCACAAGCTATCCCATTTTCCCCCTTCCCAAGAAAGAAAAGGAGGTCCTGCCCTCTCCAATGTCCTTCTACCCAAACCTCAGCTTTGGGCTGATGCGGGCACCTGTGTTTGCTCTGGCCTTGGCTTGGGATGTGACATCCCTGGTACCTGCTTCTCCCATGTGTTCCTCTTCCAGAAGGATGCTTCATCCCCTATCAAAGTGACTAGTGGATGTGGAGGTGTTCAGGACAGGTCCCAGGCAGGGACCCTGCATTGCAGGGTCTCAATAAGCCTCAGAAAATCCTGTCTACAGGTGAGGCAAAGGGAATCACCTAAGAGCACAGCTGGGGATGGCAGGGTGGCTGCAGGTAACAGCAGCAGAGATCATCCAATCCCACAACATCACAAAGTCCCCTCCTTGTGGCAGCTGCAGCAGCCTGAGCCAGATTTATGCTGGAGCAGGCAGGAATAGATGGTCTGGCAGGAGGGTGCCTCAGGCCAGCTGAGTCCCTGGGCTAGCAGGAACATGGTCCTGCATCCTAGGACTGAATGTGAGCTTTTTAGAAGAAAACGGAGAGCCAGAGCTGATGCCAGTCCAGCCTGGTCTGAGGGGTCTCAATGCTGAAGTGCCTTCCAGGCCTCTAGTGCAGCAGATGGAGGGGGGTCCTCAAGCATTTCCTCAACTCTAAATCAATGGATACATGGATTTTGAGGCGCTTTTTTTTTTGCTACCTCTCCTATCAAAGCCCCAGGAGACCCCAAGCATACTCACCCACCAGCAGCTAGGAGCCCACTCCACCAGTAGCCCATTTCCTATATCTGGCCCAGAGCTGCAGTCTGCACTTAGAGCCCAGCAAAGCCTCTGCTCTGCGTTGCCTCCATGCTGTAGTTTACACACATGGTGTGCACGGATCCCACCTCTGGTCTGAACTTGGCTGTGCTTTTAGCAGGCAGTGGCAGCAGGCAGCAGCTCAGCCAGGGATGTTCCTGACATTGCTCACCACTGACGTGCTGGTGTTCATACGTCTGAGACTTAACATACAACAAACCACTCTGTGTTTCCTCAGACAAACAGCAGCGTTTGTTGAATCCAACACCCTTTTATAAACAATTCAAAAACTCACGGTGCTACAAAGCCATTGGTCTGGTCTGTGTGCTCCCAGACTCTGAACAAACCAAATGCTTGCATTTTTAGGAGAACTGCCATTGGCTGAAAACTCTGTCAGTCAGCCCAGAGGCTAGTTCATGGAGCTGGGCTGGACTTCTTATTCATAACTGGATTAATGCTAACTACAGATCAGCTTGCAATGCAACATCTCACCCTTTGTCTTTACCAAAATTTGTGACTTGTCCTCTGTCATCCCCTTGCAGGAGTCCCTAGCAAAGAGGGTGACAGAAAACAGCATGGTTTTAATTTGCATGAATTATATATTAGTGAACGTGCAGCATTTTGGTTTAGAGTCTGTAGGCAAGATTCAAATTAGCATGTCACAGGCTTAATGTTTAGGTTATAAATCATGGCTTATCTTTAGAACAATAAACTACTTAACTCTTAAAACTGTTAAAGAAAGTCTAACTACTAGAAAAAACAATTTGTAAACAGAAAACAGTTTGTAAACATGAAAAATAGTTTGTAAACAAAGTTGTGAGCTATATCTTAACTCTGAACTAAAATGAGAAAATCTTGAAACATTCAACTTTAGGACTGTAAGAAAAAACAAACAACAGATAAGGCAATTTGTAAACAAACAGTGTCTTTATATAAACTGTTATTTCAAAAGTCACAGATTTCTATGAGGTAGTTACTAATTGTTCTGGTTACATGGCTCTGTAATATCTGTTGAAGAGACATCAGGATGCTGTTTGTGGTTTCCAGTGTCCATTGTAATGCACTTACCTTGGGTTTAGGCAGCTGAATTATCATAGGATTATTGTACTGTTATATGATTTATTGAAAGGTATACAACTAAGAAAGGGGGTATACATTCACTCCGACCTTCCCCCCCCCTTTTTTCTTTTTATTAATAACTAAAAATATGAACAAAACTATTACTTAGGGAGTTACTGAGGGGGCCTCTTTTTCACTATGAGGACTTGAAAAAACCTCTTCCGGACAAGGCTTTTTCATTTATCTCAATGGAAAAAGGGTTTAAGGGTTTAACTTATATTTTTCTCCACCAGCCAGGTTCATGGCTTGATCAGGGCAAATGAACTTGGTCAGGAGAGACATTTCATTTTATTTTTTTTTAACAAGCTTGTGTTAATATTTAGTGCAAAGCAGAAACTTTAACATGAACAGCTAATGAATAAGTAAAGAAATATAGGTATTTAAATTTTCTAATTAATATGGTAACAGTGCAAGTAATCTTTTTGTTAGAAGTCAGAAATTTGTAATTTGTTATTGATTTTAACAGGTGACTTTTAGCTTTTAAAATGATGACAGGTGGCAAATTTTCAGTTAAAAAGAATTTTGCCACTGAAATTTGCTTATGATATTTCTAAATTAATGTTCTATGTAAGCTTAGTGGGTCTAGAGTATTAGGACAAGGGCATTCTTTGAACCTCCTAGGTCAATCTAGAAACAATGCAAGCAGAACCATTATGAATACTAAGAGAAGACTTGTTAATATACATCCTAGGACTTCATTAAGACACAGTAGCCCTTGCCAGAGACACAAATGTAATGCTTTCTTAACAACTTTAGTAGAGTCAGCTACCACAGGCTTAATAATTTTGGTTTTAGTAAATGCAAACAATAATAATAAACACTATACTGTGAGTTCTAGGGCATATTTAGCAAACTGCTGTGTGATTTTGTAGTTCTTGTGTAACAACTCTTCAGTATTTTTACTTTTACCACATTATTAGTTTATCAGTTTTTGGAGTATTGAAACTTTCATATAGTTGAACTATCAGAAGGCAGGATGTCTGTGAAGTTTTGTTGGGGTTTGATTGGTGGAAGCTTTCTGTCTGGGCTGGAGCTGTTAGGAGTCTGTTTGCTTCTTCCAGTGTGTGTGTGGGGGGGGGGGGGGGGTGCTGGTTTCCCGTTGAGAAGATGCTTTTCTCTTAGCTGCCGAGATGCAGTTGTGTTCCGTGGATAAAATCATTTCTTCGGGTAGGCTAGTTTACTAAAGCTTCTGTGGTATAGTATTCCTGCGTATCTTTTATCTCTGAAGATTGTTTGTCTGGGTTTTTGGAAGAGCTCTTCCCACACTCTGCTTCCAGATTTGATGTTTTCAGCTCTAAGTGGTGACGTTCCCAGACCCGCCCTTGGGGGCAGGGTTGGCGGTGGGGCCACCCCCCACTGGAGGCGTGGCTGTGTTCCACAGAGGTTGGCTTGGGTGCGGGGCCCCGCCCCCTTACGTAGGCTGGATGGGAGGTGTGGGCGTCCCCAGCGAGGATGGTGGGGAGGCGGTCCCAGTGACCGTATGGGGTGTTGTCATGGCTGCGGGATCTGGGGTAGGTACGGGGCATCTCGGGGCTGCATAGCTTGCCGGGACCATGGCGGCCGCCATCCCGCCGCCTCCCTGAGCAATGCCGGCAGCCGTGGCACAGACAGCCTGGGGATGGTCTCTGCTTCCCGGGATTTCCCCACTCCCCGGGGCTGTGCCGTTCTCCACAGTTGCGGGGGAGTGCCCCGCCAGTGGCATGTCCCAGTGTGGGCTGGCCTCCCATTTCTGCTCGGTGGAGGAGCACCCGGTCGGCGCAGGCTGTCATGGTCACATGCTGCCTCTCCGAAGCGGCGGCGCAGTCTGAGCCCCTGCAGCAGCTCTAGGGAGCCGGCATCGAGAAATATTTCCGGAATGCCAGTATCACACACCCTTGCTCCGCATGGCACTTTGGCATGGGCATATCCCCACCGTCGGCCAGGACCCCACCACCCCCTCTGTCTTGCTGCGCAGCAGTGCCTCTATGTGTGGGGGATTGCTCGCTCGGGAACAGTGTCAGCGCGGGAGGGGAATTCCAAGCAGCTTGGGTACAATGGGCATCATGGCTGGCCATTGTCTCTGGCCACGTGCTTTGCAGGCTTAGAAAGGTACGCATTCCCCCTGAAAACCCATCCCGTGTGTTTTCCTCCCCATATATTTCAGTATTTAATAGTCTTATTAAATCCAAAACAAGTTTCCATGGCTTTATGAGTAATTGCATTTTAATCACCTTTGGATACTGCTCACAGGATAATTTTACCCGTATGTTCCCAGATATTAAAGTCAAAAGCAGTGTCTTTAGTTAAGTTTAATCCGTGGCTTTGCAGACCAGTTAATTAATGCTGATAATGCTTTTTCATCATAGTCTATGTCCTACTCCTTAAGAAAGGTTCTCCATACCTTTAAAGTGGGGTTTTCTGGTGTTGAAATCCAGGCTCCCATGGTCTCCTGTGGGGTTTTTCTTCTATTTTTAGCTTCTCTGGTTTCTTTTCCACATAGCACTTTGGCTATGACTTCTCGCAACCTTTGTTGCTACTTGTATCCTTGCAGCCTTTGCTGCCTATTTTCAGGCTCTTCCGGCCTCTTTCCAGCTTTTTCAGCTTCTCTGTTTGTTTTTTTTTTTCCCACAGCCCTTTGTGATTTTTTTGTAACCTTTGTTGAAAAACTTAATTCCTGCAGCCTTTGGTGCCTATTTTTGGGCTCTTCCAGCCTCTTTCTTTTCAGCTTTTCACTCCATCTCTCTGCTGTTTCTGTGGGTCCTTGGACTGTGATCCTCACACGGTGGCACCACGTGACGCACTGGTGTTCATATGTCTGAGACTTAACATACAACAAACCACTACGTGTTTCCTCAGACAAACAGCAGCGTTTATTGAATCCAACACCCTTTTATAGACAATTCAAAAACTCCTGGTGTTGCAAAGCCATTGGTCTGGCCTCTGTGCTCCCAGACTCTGAACCAACCAAATGCTTGCATTTTAGGAGAGCTGCCATTGGTTGAAAACTCTGTCAGTCGGCCCAGAGGCTAGTTCATGGAGCTGGGCTGGACTTCTTATTCATAACTGGATTAATGCTAACTACAAATCAGCTTGCAATGCAACAACCACCAACCTACAGGACCAAGAGGAACCTCAGCTGAGTCCCATTACCACTGGAAGATTCCCAGATAGGGCATACACTGGCCAGAGGAGATGATGGAACACCAAGTACCATACCTGAGAGCAGACCAAACACTGGAGCAGGGGCTGGTCCCCAATATGGCCTTGAAGCCTTGGCTGTGTCAGGGTGAAAAGGAGTCAGGAGAAACTACACACAACTTAATATGGAGTAAAGGTGATGGCTATTTTTTTTTTCATGACACACCTGAGATTTAGTCCTGCTTCTCATCAATCTCTCAACTGCACAGTAACCTGCTACTCCAAACTAAACACCTTTTCTGTGCAGAGACATGAGTGTGGCTTGCAGTCCCCAGTGACTTGCAGGGCAGTGGGGAATGACTCCCTTGGCATCCCCTGTGATGCCCACTGGTATGTTGGTGGCCCTATGGCCACCTCCAGCTGCATCTTAACTCAAGGGGCTGTGAGCCCCAAAACCCACCCCTGGGCTTGGGCTGAGGACTGATGTGCAGTGCAACTCCGCAGCCAATTTAGTTTAAAGTTTGGCTCAACTATTCCCATCTCAGAGGGCTCCTAGTACTAGTGAAGCACAGGTCCTGTCCACATCCTCTCCTTCCTATCAATGGGAAATTGCCTTTTTGTGGAAGGGGCTAACAGCGGGCCTGTTAGCTAAAGGAGTGAGAAGAAGCTGAGAAGCAAGAAGAAGCTGATAAGGAGCTCTCTCCATGGCTTTAACCAAGGAGACCAAGAAAAGTGAGGAACTGAAGAAAGATAAGAAGAGAACTTTGCTGCTGGACGAAGGATTTTTAGAAAATTAGCTCAAGTCACTGTAACTATTCACCAATGGTGTTATGTTGATTTATTGTGGCCAATAGTTAGGGTAGAAGAAGTATAAACAATTAGAAAGCGTATAAAAGGTCAGCCATGTTCGATAATAAAGAGTTGCCATCTGAGACTGCTTGTGGTCTCTGCTTTGTGTCGTTACCGCCTCGACAATGACATCTGGTGACTACCAAGTGAAACAACAGCCCTGACAACATACTCGGTCTGGACCCATACGGGGTCCTAGCGACTGGCAACCGTGACCCACTGGGAAATAGTGGGGGAGGCGGCGTTGGTGCAGCTGAGAGTGGCAGGTGGAAGCCACAGGGAGGTCCAGACCTGATTTTCTCCTATCAAGACACCTGGAAGTAGGTGAGCCACCAACTAGTAATAATGGGAAATAATTTATCTACAGAGGGACTGTTTTGGCTACATGGAAAGTTTTGTTAAGAAATAAGGGAATTAATACTTCAGACTATGCCCTTTGTAGTATATTGCTGTGGGCTAAATCACAGAATATTGGCACTGATCCTGACACAGCATTTAGTGTTAAAGCATGGAAAAAAGTCGGGGACAGACTGTGGGAAGTCATTCGAGCAGGAGATAAAACTGTTGTCGATCTAGTTGTTACTTGAGGATCGCTTTTTGAGGCATTAAAGGAATGGAAAACAGAGTGAGAACAAGCAGAGCCGGACGCGGATTAAGAATCGGGGTTGACAACAGAAACTGACGGGGGGGGGATGAGGCAGATGGGGCCTCTGATGGGAAACTTGTTGAATCCACCCTTGAAGAAGATGCAGGTGCCATGGAAGTTACGAGGCAGACTGCCAAAGCTTCCAGGAAAGCTGTCAGATCTTCTGGGCTGGATGCTGAAGCTTCTGGGAAAGCTGTCAAGGCTTCTGGGCAAACTGCCATAGTATCTCCTTATCAGAACCCTAAACCTCTTTATCTCACACCTGCACAGCAGTTCACAATGGTGCCTGTATATACTACCCTGCTAGGCCAGTTAGCTGAAATGTCTTTAGCAGAGAGATAAACCCAGCTGTCTGCCCCCTCTGCTTCCCTCCACTCTAGTCCAGCCATCTGTCTCCCCCACTCCCCTCTGAGCTGCATGAACAATCTGCAAGGTCGTATCATCCGTTACCTGACAGTGACAACGAATCAAGTGAAGAGTCACCCGCAGTAACTCCTGAGTTGGGGCAAGGAACTGTTGACAGTTCACCTTCTAATAGCTCTAGCCCTACTGCCCTATGGACTTTGCCCCCATGTCAAGTAACTGTGCTTCCTCGACAGCCTCAGGAGTTTTGGGAATTTGTTAGGAAGAAAGCAGCTGAAGAAAAGAATTGGGACATAATAGAAAGATTAGGTGCTCCAAGAGTACCTCAGGAGAAGAGTGTTAATGCAAATGTTGCCTGTGATAACCCTATGGCTTTTTCAGTTTTTAAAGCAGCTCCTGGAACAGGGCAGGATGACAGTCATCACGTCTTTTCCTGGAGGGTTGTGCAAGATCTCCAATCGAAAGTGGCTCAATATGGTATTAATTCCTTGGAGGTAATGCAATTAATACGTGTAATTAATGCAGATTTGCTTGCACCTTATGACATCATGCATCTTGCTACAATTCTATTCCAGCCAGTACAATATGGTGTATTTCAAGAAACTTGGAGGTGAGTGGCTGAGCGCACCGCTTTAACAAATATGCAGCTGCCTTAACACGACCCTCGTCATAATGTGGGTGTTGATGCCTTATTGGGCACTGGGCCTTTTGCTAACCCAGATTTACATGCAAGGTGGGATCCTTCAATTTTTTGCACAAGCTCAGCAAATTAGCTGATGGCAACAGGTGGGTCCGCAGGGATTGATATACCCACCGATGACACAGTAACCATTTTGACAAAAGAAATATGCAAAGTGCCCCTCAATGCCTATGGTCCAATAGGACGGGGATTGAGTGTGTTTTTGATAGGAAGATCAAGTACTACACTTAGAGGTATTCATGTGCATTTAGGACTTATTGATGCTGATTATTTAGGAAAGATTCATGCTATGGTATCCATTGATGACTCTCCTGTCACTATTCAAAAAGGAACTTTCATAGCTCAAATTGTACCTTTTGTGAGTTCTGTTCCAAATATAGTGGACCGAAGTCACGGCACAGGAAGTTTTGGATCAACAGGAGTACCTCAAGTGTTCTGGACTGAGAAAGTAACGGAGAACCGTCCAGAAAAGACATGCATCCTCACAGCCAGTGGATATCATCCAGGAACCATATCAGTAACGGGTTTGATTGACACTGGAGCAGATGTCACAATACTCTCGCGACTTTGCTGGCCTCAATCGTGGCCTCTCATGCAAGTTTTGGACTTCTGGGGTTGGGTGGTGCTACAACAGGTGGTTTGTCAGCCATTGTAATTAATGTGAAACATCCTGATGGCCAACAAGCTAACATCAGACCCTATGTTGCCAATGCTCCACAAAGTTTGTCGGGACAAAATTGTTTATCTCAATGGGGTGTCAAAATTACTACGGATTTTTAATAGGGGCCACTGTGATGCAGGGCAATGAACTTCCAGTTGTGGCCCTGACATGGTTGACAGATAAGCCTGTCTGAGTTGGCCAGTGGCCCCTTACTACTGAAAAGCTTACTGCCCTGCAAGAATTAGTCACAGAACAACTGCAAGTGGGACTTATTGAAGAATCATTCAGCCCCTGGAATACCCCTGTTTTTGTAATAAAAAAGAAATCGGGAAAATGGTGACTTTTACATGATTTACGGCAGATAAATGCTGTAATGGCAACAATGGGAGCTTTACAACCAGGCCTTCCTACACCTACAATGATTCCACAGGAATGGCAAATAGTTGTCATTGATCTGAAAGATTGTTTCTTCACTATTCCATTGGCTGAGCAAGACAAAGAAAAATTTGCTTTTACTGTGCCTTCCACAAATCATGCTGAACCCAATAAAAGATATCAATGGAGAGTATTCCCCCAAGGCATGAAAAACTGGACGACTATTTGTCTGGTTTGTGGCATAGGCCTTGTCAAAAGTGCGGGAGCAATTTAAAAACTGCTACTGTTATCATTACATGGATGATATCTTGTTGGCATCTGACAACAAACAACAGTTATCAGCTCTTAAACAATGTGCTGTGACAAATTTGAAAGCTTTTGGTCTGGTCATTGCCCCAGAGAAAGTGCAGGAACACATGCCTTGGAAATATCTAGGTATGTTGGTGACTAACACTCAAGTTATGCCTCAACCTGTGAAATTAGACATTCATGTTAAAACTGTTACTGATGTACAGAAATTGGTTGCTGCAATAGGTTGGATTTGATTATATTTAGGCATAACCAATCATCAGATGCAACCATTGTTTGATTTGCTCTCAGGCATCACTTCCTCTACTTATGAGAGGCAATTGACCCTGGCAGCAAAAAAGACCCTAGAAGAAATTGAATTAGACTTAGCACACAAATTTGTTAACAGAATAGATACCTCTGTTGGTGTTCAATTGTTTATTTTGAGGGACCATGAAATACCATGTGGAATACTGTGTCAATGGAGTGATAATTGGGAAGACCAACTGCATATTTTGGAATGGATATTTTTATCTTTCAGAGCTCAGAAAACAGCTCCAGGACTTTATGAGCTTTTTGCAGATACTATCATCAAGGGCCACAGGCGTTGTCATGAGATTTTGGGACACGACCCTGTGACCATTGTGATACCTGTACAACAGTGGTATTTTGAATGGTGTTTTCAAAATAATCATGAGTTGCAATCTGCCTTATCTTGTTTTACAGGCCAAATCACATACCATTTGCCTTCTCATCCTGTTCTAAAACTGAATAAAGAGATTCCTTTTGAAGGGAAACAAATTTGTTCTCCTGTTCCAGTGGAAGGTATAACAGTTTTTACAGATGGATCCGGGAAAACCAGAAAAGCAGCTGTGGCTTGGAGAAAGGATGATCACTGGGAATATGAGACAATGATTCAGCAGGGATCTCCTCAACTGGTTGAACTTTCTGCTGTTCTTTTGGCTTTTACTTTATTTCCTGGTTCTGTAAATATGGTTACTGATTCCATTTATGTTGCCAATTTGGTTAAGCATTTAGATCAAGCAGTGTTGTATAATATTAAAGAGAAACCATTGTTTACGATGTTAGTGAAGTTATGGACAGTTATTGGTGCTCGAAAATGTCCTTTCTTCATTATGCACATTCGTAGCCATACATCATTACCAGGATTTTTTGTTGAAGGCAATGCCTATGTAGATTCTCTAGTAGCTGCTGCTGCTGCAATCAAAACTGTACCTAATGTGTTGCAGCAGCCAATTTTATCTCATCAATTTTTTCATCAGAGTGCTCAAGCTTTACATCAGCAATTTAAATTGTCTCCTGGTGAAGCAAAATCAATTCTTTCTTCTTGTCCTGACTGTCACATGACTCATGTCACTCAATATTATGGTACCAACCCTAGGGGTCTTTCCACTTTAGAAGAATGGCAAACTGATGTTACAAAAATGCCAGAATTTGGTCGCTTTAACTATGTTCATGTCACAGTTGATACCTTTTCTCATGCAATGGTTGCTTCAGCATTCACAGGAGAAAAAACTCGTGATGCTATTAGTAATTTTTATCATGCCTTTTCTATCCTAGGTGTTCTGTGTCACATAAAAACAGATAACGGCCCAGCATATGCTTCGCAGAAAATGCAAGCATTCTTTCGTGCTTGGGGCATTGAGCATTCAACAGGCATTCCACATGTCCCCACGGGCCAAGCAATCATTGAAAGGGCTCATGGTCTTCTTAAACATCAGGTTCAAAAACAAAAAGGGGGAACGCAACAGGAGTCACCTCAAGTGAGATTAGATAAAGCTGTTTATGTGTTAAACTTTTTGCGTCCCCTACCTGACTCACAGTTATCTCCAATCTTTTACCATTTTTCCTCTTTGAATTCTAAGCAACCTGATTTCTGTAGAAATGTCAAGGTATGGGTTAAGGATTTAATTACTGGTATGTGGTCTGGTCTACTGGAACTAATAACCTGGGGGAAGGGTTATGCTTGTTTTTTGACAGATAATGGTCCTCGATGGGTTCCTGCTTGCTGTGTTAAACCTTATTCGGAGCATGCAGGAAGGCACAGGATGGATGCTTCCACAGCTGAAGCAGAATGTGCGGATGACACTGGCTAAGGCCATATATCAGGACATTCATCTCATCAGTTTTAATGTGCCTTCATAGTAATTAAAGGGTGTGGTTTTGGTTTGCACTGATCAGGACAATGCAGGTTTTTGGAACCTTTGTTCTAGTATTCCTGCATCTCCTTTTGAGCACTTGGGGTGGTTATAGTTGAAGGTTTGAGTAAATTTAAAAGCACTTATAGATGGACAAAGGACAGGAACGATTGTATTAAGAATGGGAATGTTAATTTTGTTGATGGTTGTGATTGTTGTTTTGTGTTTCCCGTCTGCTTGGATTTTTGCAAAGGGCCCTGCAAAAATCCATGGCAGCTGTGTTTACAGTTCAAAAACAAAAAGGGGGAATTGTGGGAGGGGCTAACAGCGGGCCTGTTAGCTAAAGGAGTGAGAAGAAGCTGAGAAGCAAGAAGAAGCTGATAAGGAGCTCTCTCCAAGGTTTTAACCAAGGAGACCAAGAAAAGTGAGGAACTGAAGAAAGATAAGAAGAGAACTTTGCTGCTGGACGAAGGATTTTTAGAAAATTAGCTCAAGTCACTGTAACTATTCACCAATGGTGTTATGTTGATTTATTGTAGCCAATAGTTAGGGTAGAAGAAGTATAAACAATTAGAAAGTGTATAAAAGGTCAGCCATGTTCGATAATAAAGAGTTGCCATCTGAGACTGCTTGTGGTCTCTGCTTTGTGTCGTGACCGCCTTGACAATGACACCTTTTATATTTTTTTCTCCAATAAACCCCTCTCATCTCACCATCAACCTCCAAGGAGGTGATGCCCAATGCTCACTCACCCCTGCCATGTTCCCACATCATGGAATGGTTGTCAAGGAGATGGATGGCTCCTATAGCCCCTGCTCCATTAGGGAAAAGTAGCAAGTTTAAAGCATGCAGCTTGATATTTAATCTGGGGCTCCTGTCTTCCAGCAGCTCCCATAACCTCAATGGCAAAGCTGAATATTATTATTATTACAGGCAGACAGCAATGGCTTGTCCAGACTCACAGGTAATGGCAGGGCCAGCTCTAATTGATGTCTGGGTCTGCCCTTCACCTGCTGACTCAGGCAGGGTGCCAGTCCGCTCCCATTTCCTTCTCCCACCTGCTGCCAACACTTGCAAGCATTACTTTTGGCCCCAGATGACCATGCAAAAAAAGAAAAAAAAAAATAAAACGTGTAAAACATGATAAAATTAATGAAACAATAGATTACTACTAGAAATAATAAAATAATATATAAAATTAAAATAATAAATACTGTGCTACAAAATTAGAGAATTACAGAATATCTTCAGAGACAGCTGGGGGCAAACAAGAAGGAACGTGTCTCCTTCCCACTCCTTTTCTCTGTGCTTGAGAGCAGGAGGATGCAGGCAGCTGGAGATGCTTTTGGAGCCACCCATGAGGCTGCACTCCCCACCTCTCTCCAAGCCTGTACATATACTGCATATATATGTGTGTGCATGAATTCAGAATTGTCTTTCAATTCCCTGGGCATATAGAGCTTTCCCCATTGAATCACCACCTCACTGTGGGAAGACCTCATCAAACTCTTCTGAAAGAGAAACCAGAAAAATTTGGCTCATACACAGATTGATGAGATGGATATGGTGCTGCTCCATGGAGCTGAGTGTGAGAATCATCACTGCTGTGGCACTCGAGATGGACACCTTTGTGGGGGGAATAGAAGGTAAGAAAATAAAGATAGTGCAGAAGGTAATCTCACCCCTGAGGAATCACAGCTGTACTAATTACCAAAGATTAGGAACTGGCCTGCCCTTAACAGGCCACAGCTGTGTCCAATGAGGATGAGTGCTATAAAAGAGTGGGTTAGCTAGTTGAGAATGGAGTTGGAGTTTGTTGGCTGGAGCAGGAGCCATGGGAGCTTTGCAATAAAATGACAACAACTGGTGACCCTGACATGATTCTGACATAATCCCATGGTGGTTTGGGAAAAAGGACTTGACTAATAAGCAATGTGATCCTATGGTTATTCAGGTAGAGAACTGTAGAGAGAGCAGTAAGGATGTGATCGTGTGGTGGTTTGGGAAAAAGGACTTAAATATTAAGTGACATGATCCCAAGGTGGTTCAGGAAGATGACTGCAGATCTAAGAGCAATAAGATGGTGAAGCCAGGTGGACCAGGAGCCTAGGAGCTGAGCAAGCAGACCAAGAGCCTAAAAATCTGGATGAGTTGTAGCCAGGCAGACCTGAGCCTGAAAGAAATGCAGGCAGACCTGAGAGCCTAGAAGTCTGGACAGTGTGTGAGACACCACCCCCAAGAAGAAGGGTGCTGGATATGAGGAGTGGATGCTACACACTTTGCTTATTTGGCATGTTGGAGTGAGCCTGCTGTCCCCCCTGCTAAGGTATGGCCGCAGTCTGGCGGGGACCCAGGACGGTGCCGGGTTCCTCCTGAATAGCAGAGTGTGTGCAGTAGGACACAAGCTGCATGGTAGAAGTGGCGAATGGCATGGCCACAGCAGCAGCCGGTGCCTCAGCAATAGCATGGCCCCTGAGGAGTACAGGGGGAGGTTTGCTAAGTTGCTGCTACATGAGCATTGGTACAAAAGCAACATGGCGCTCTGAGAGGCAGAGTCAGAGCTGCACAGACAACATGTAAGAGAAGCCCTCTAAAATTGTATAGTGGCCATCTCCACAGTAACCCGATGTGATTTGGGATTGGGCTGTAGGGCGAGGTGCAGCCGGAGATGGAGCCCAGCGTAGCATTGAGAGCAGCAGGGGATGCTGCCTGGTCCAGACCTGATGGATTTCGACACCTGGAGTACAGGTGAGCCACTGGGGACACAATGGGAAATAACATATCAAGTGCAGAACAGATTGTTTTATCTACATGGAAAACAGAGCAGTGCAAGAGAGGGTTGTAGTGACCAACTAATACAACAAAAAACTGTAAAAGGAAGAAGAGAATTATTAAAACAGCAGTGGGAGTTGGTGACAGAGTAGCTCTCTCATTCAGTATGGTGTATTTGTTTGCTGATGAAACATGTGCATTTTGTTTGTGAATTGCAACTATTAATCTTTGATTAGGCATAAGTGTAAAAGTTTATATTCCATAAGCATAAGTACACTCGACAGATACTGGATTGATGTTGTTCAAGTTCTAGAGCTATTGATAAAATTATGTAACTGTTGATTTGTTGCTCTCCTAATATATAGCCTTTAACTTATTCTTGTAAGTTGCTGTATGAAGTTGTACAGCTATTGATATTGTCAATATTCTAGAAGTGTAAGTATAAGAGTTTCTGATAATATGTAATGTAAGTTTGAGTAATGAATCAAGGTCAGCACACAGACACATTCCAAAGTTAAATAGAAATTGCACAAAAGATGTTTGTACTGGGTTTACTATCTTTTTGCCAAGGGCCCTGCAAAAGACGGTAAACACAACATTAGTTTATGAAAAGCCTTAGGTTGATGTTCTAGACTGTGAAAAGCAAAACTAAATCAGAACTTAGAAACATATCTTCTTACTGTGGTGTGTTGCCTGAACATTTGTATAACTGTTAGTCCTAAGTGAGATATGTGAATATGTTATAATATCAAACATATCTTTCTAGAGATGCTGCAACTTTGTCATTAAAAGAAAAGGGGGAATTGTGGGGGGATAGAATGTAAGAAAATAGTGCAGAAGGTAATCTCACCCCTGAGGAGTTGCAGCTGAACTAACTACCAAAGATTAGGAACAGGCCTGCCCTTAACAGGCCACAGCTGTGTCCAATAAGGGTGAGTACTATAAAAGAGTGGGTTAGCTGGTTGAGAATGGAGCTGGAGTTTGTTGGCTGTGCTGTGAAGAGGAAGAAGGAGTTAGTGCTGCAAGGAGTTGCCCATGAGAAATCACCAAGAAGGTATGGGACTTTTGCAATAAGATGACAACAGAACTTTATGACTTTAGGGTTTGCTCCAGGGGCCTTGGGACCTTTCTTCCTCATCTTTCAGTGAAGCAAACTCTCTGATGCTTCCTGGGAAGGGAAGGGGAGGTTGAGGTTAGATATCAGGAAAAAGCTCTTCACCCAGAGAGTGGTTGAGCAATGAAACAGGCTCCCCAGGGAAGTGGTCTCACCACCAATCCTGACAGAGTTCAGGTGCTTGGACAACACTTTCTGATACATGGTGTGATTCTTGGTGTGTCCTGTGCAGGGCCAGGAGTTGGACTTGATGATCCTTGTGAGTCCCTCCGAACTCAGCATATTCTATGACTCTGTCTTTTCCAAGATAAGTGGTACTAATGCCTTGGAGTGGCTACCTAGAACAAAAGCTAGACAAGATTAAGAGAATAAAAGTGGGTATTTATTAAAGGCCTTCAATAGGTATACCTTGGGCAGTCAGAAGCCTCAGAGGCTAAGTCCAAGATGGACGATGGTTGTGAGTTTTTCAAACAATTATAAGTTTGGTCCATTTACATATCGGGGTTAATCCTCCAATTGCAGCTTCAGGTAATGAAGTCATATACCCCCCGTTTGCTCCCCCCCAACTCACTTTTGTTTATACTTTTTGGGGCCTGAGGCAGTAAGGTGTCCTTGAGTTTCAGGTCTAGAGGAATTGTTTTGTCTGACCAAAATGTGAAGACAGTAAATAACACTCTATATGGAGTTTAGAGTTATACACTAAAGGAGTAGAGGATTTGAAAAATATAAAAGCTAAAACCCTAAGGCATCAGAACCACTGTGATTTCTGTGCATGACCTGGACCATCTAAAATAAAATTAAATTTAAAACAGCCACATAAAGAGGGTCAATGAGTTTTGCAGTCTGTGCTGGACATGGTGTACAGGTAGATGCTCTCCAGCTGTGCTTGGATCCTCCTGCCTCCATTTGTGCCAAATCACAAACTGCTCCACCAAAGACCCAGATCTTAATCATGTTAAGGGAGAAAAAAAAAATTGCCTTTCAGCAATAACCATGTGTATTACTTAGACTATCATGGAGTATCAAATAATCATTAAGACATTAAGATTGGAAAAGACCTCTAAGATCATCAAGTCCAACTGACTTCCATGTCCCAATTCTTGCTGTATCCCCTCGGTGTCTATTCTCAGAACCCCTGAGATGCAGAAAGGGCTGCTGTCACTGTCAGGTTAAGTCAGTTGCTTGAATAAAGAGGAAGTCTATGGGAGAGGACAATTTTCAGTTCATTCCTCCCAAATCCTCATGCTCAGCATGGTAAACACTTCAATAAATTCTCCTCTTCCATCCTCTGCCTGGGCTGACAACAGATTTTTGACCAGCTTCCTGGTTGAGCCCCTTGACCATCTCAAACCCAGACCAGTCCACTGAAACTTGAGTGCAACCTCTGTAAGAAACTATGGGACTTGACTCAAGTATTTACAACCAGAACAAAGCACAGCAGCAAAGCAAGGAAGGGCCATTTCTGGGTGTCTTGGTTTAGAGACAAGTTTAGGAGAAAACACTCTGGAATGACTGTTTCCTCTAAAAAAGGGTTCCAACAATCCCTTTCTGCCAATGAGACATTAACACTAGTGGATGCAAGTGAAAAAAAACCCTGTTTATTAACAAGCAGAGTGACAGCACAGCATGGGAAAAAAAATGGTACATAAATGCTAGATATTGAACTGTCAGACCTTACCCCCTCACACACACAGACACCCACCCACACCGGAACAAAACAAAAAAAAAATCCCTAAACGCCAGGGAAAGAAAAAACAACAGCCAACCATGTGGCAAGAAGAAACAAAATAGCGCCAGCTTCTGTGTCGGGGAAGAAAAAAACCCAAAAGGTTCACACAGCAGCTTGGGCAAAAAAGATGGGAACCTGGTGAATCTCTGATATTGGTCTCCCCTTCACAGCAGGTGAAGCTGGTGGATTTGGTGTCCTTTCTCCTGTGGGTTTGGCTTTTCTAAGGTCTGGGGCCAGGAGGGAGTGACCCCTTGGCTTCCAGCCAGACAACGGCCAATTCTTCTCCCATCAATTCTCTGATCTCAGACCAAAACCAAATTGAACAGTTCAGGAAAAAAAAAAAAAAAAAAAAAAAGCACCAAAGGATCAAAGGGATTGCTGCTGCAGTCTCCAAGGCCAGGGCAAGGAAAAAAACTTCTTGCCTAAGCTAATAAAAAACCCCAAGCTAGCTAAGCAACAAAGTAGCACCATTTCCTGGGCACCACAGATGCCTGAGGAGTGAGGCTTTGCAAAAGCCTGCACAAGAGCCCCAAGGCCTCCCCCCCCTTAAAGCTATAACAACCGTTTCTAGGCATAGAGCATATGACTAGGGAATATAAAAGCACCCCAAGACATGGGGGCATCAAGAAGCTAAATTAAGACAATGAAGAAACCTTGCCTGGGTATGCAATAATATATGCCATAGGGTATGTTTTAGGATGTGCAGTAGCATGTGCAATAGGGTGTGCAATAAAGTATGCAACAGGGTATGCATTATGGTACACCACAGGGTATGCACTAGGGTGTGCCATTGGGTATGCACTATAGTATGCTGTAGGATATGCAGTAGGGTATACTATAGGGTGTGCAGTGGGGTATGCCATGGGGTATCCAACACGGTGTCTTGGGATGATTTTATGATAACACTGTATTCCTCTATTGTCTGCTTTATTCTCAGAAATGAGTCCTGTAGCTTTAAGCTGGGCCCGGGTGAAGGGGGTGAGCCGGGGAAATTCTTCTGCGAGGTCTATGTTCAAACTCTCACACTCCCCCGTGGTTGGCTTTGCAGCGGAGAGGGAATTACATTCTTTGCTTTTAGCTAGCTTCTTTTTGTTAGCTGAGGCAAGAAGTTTTTGCGGGACTGCAGTAGCATTTCTCCAGTGACTTCTGTGGCTTCTTCTGGAACTGTTCAGCTTAGCTCCAGTCCGAGAACCAGAACATCGCCAGGAGCTAGATGCCGTGGACCGGCAGGGTGCCGCGGGACACTGCATCCCGGCTCCAAACCTCGGGGGAAGCCAAATAAATAAAGAACTCTGAATCCACCAGCTTTCTCCGCAGCAAGGAGGTTTAATATCTAACATTATTAGTTTTTCCCCCGTGGGCACTCTGTTAAATAAACAGGTTTTTTTCACTTTCCTCCAAGAAATTCCTTTTGTATCGGTGGGGGAGGGAGTGCCGAAACCTGCCTTCTTAAGAGGAGATGTTCATTCCATAGTGTTTTCCTCCTGAAATTGTCTCAAAGCTGAGATGCGGGGCATGCAACAGGGTATGCATTAGGGTACACCATAGGATATATGATCAAGTATGCAATAATGTATGAGTTTTGGAATACATTAGGGTATGCATTAGGTTATGCAATAGCATATGCCCTAGAGTATCCTATACAGCATCCAACAGAGTATGCATTAGGATATGCTGTAGGGTACCCAACAGGGCATGCAGCAGGGTATGCCATAGGGTATGCAACAGAAACATCCCTTCTCCACTGTCACTGAGGCATTTTCAACTGCAGGGATGCACCAGGCTCTGGCTCTGCCTGCAAGTCAGTGGATACTCTGAAGAGGGCAGAGATGTTAATTTCATAGTGTTAGGGGTTTTTTTTTATTAAAAGAAGGTATCAGCCTTCTGTTTCATGTGTTGTTAGCCATGGTTGCTAAGGGGAGCAGTGTACAATTACAGTCCCAGTGATGTCCACTCTAATAATAACTTGACTCTGCATATCTCAGATCCAGACACAGCTCTGCTATAAAGAGCATGGCTGATTCAACAGAGGAATACTCCAACTTAGGTTACATGTGAAGGGTTTGTGGTACATTGCTTAACACCTCTCCAATGCAAGGAAAACTGACAAGCAAAAAACCTCTCAGAGGAGACACGCTTTCAATGTATTAAGAAGGTTGTGACTGTGGTCACAAGGGTTTTCAGGATGAAGAAGAGACGAGAATGTTGACTCCATGATCAGAAGGCTTGATTTATTATTTTATGATATATGTTACATTAAGACTATACTAAAAGGCAATAGAAAGGAAAAGGTTTCTTCAGAAGCTAGCTAAGCTAAGAATAGAAAAGAATGAATAACAAAGATCTGTGTCTCAGACAGAGAGCAAGAGCCAGCTCTGCCATGAGTGGTCAAGAAATCCAAACACCCACAGGAGACCAATCACGGGTCTACCTGTTGCATTCCACAGCAGCAGATAACCATTGTTTACTTTGGTTGCTGAAACTGCAGCGTCTCACAAGGAAAAATCCTAAGAAAGGATTTTTCATGAAAGATGTCTGCGACAGAAGGTATTTCTAGAGGCATGAAGAAACTGTACTTTTGCCCACCAAGATGTTCTAGCATGTCCCCAGATGCCCAAGCTCCCCAGGTCCAATTCATCCAGGTCCATTCCAAGGTCTAGCACAGCTCAAAACACCAAACCAAACTCAATGAACAGTAAATCAAACCCAAATAATAGAATTGTTTAGGTTGGAAAAGCCCTCTAAGATCATCAAGTCCAACTATTAACCCAGTACTGCTAAGCCCACCACTAAACCATGTCCCCAAGTGCCACATCTACGTGTCTTTTAAATCCTTCCAGGGATGGTGTATCCACCACTGCCCTGGGCAGCCTGTTCCAATGCCTGACCACCCAGATGTCAAATTACCCTCCCAGTGCCAAGACCCTGCATGGCAGCATCTCCCTTGTCACAGCACAGCTGGTCTGTGGCTGGGTAATTAATTCGGCTACAAATAAGAAACCCAGCCTGGTTCCATAAACCAGTCCCTGGATGAACAATGATAGGATACATTCAAACCCAGCCAGGGACTTCACCCAATCATGTTCCATCCTAAGCTGCAGACATCTCACCTGTCAAAGAGCTGGATGGTGTTAAAACCAGACCAATCAGCTGTCTAAGCTGGGGAAATTCAAACGCCCTATAAAAAGGTCAGCCATAAAAAACTCATTGCTGTTTGCTGATGACTCACAGTGTGATGTGTCGTGTGTCTGTCTCCAACGCACGACCCCTCGTAACACTCCCCAAGCTCTACCAGCTGCCCAGCCCATGACTCTTCTTTCTGCATCTCCCTTCCTGAAAGGTTCTCAGTACGCAAATTCAAGACTCAGCCAAGATTTGGGACCAAAACACAGAGTGAGGGATAAATTCAAAGCACAGTTTTCCCAATGGGTCCCCTTAGAGACTGAAATGCTGCAACACTGGTCAGGGACATGCTCTTTAGAGGAGCTGCAGACACAGAGGGAAATGATGTGACAACATTCCCATGCCATGGTGCTATCATCTCTTTTGGGAACAAACAAATCCCCCAAGATAAGCTGGAAACGTGCAGCCCCTGAGAATGAGCACCTTGTTAAACAGCTGAAAATATAAGAGGAGCCAGGTTAAAAAGAGTTTATTGCCTGTTCTGCAGGAAAAACCTTTGCTACTTGTTTTAAGGTCCAGTGGGCTATAGGTACCAGGATGCTGGTAGGGCAGCTCAATGGATTAATGAATTAATTTCTCAGATTCTCTAGTGAGACTGAGCTGTTGCCATCACAGTCCTGAGAGCAAGGGAGAAACAAGCCCCTACAAAACAGGAGCACCTGCTGGGAGCAGATAAGAGGGACAAGTGGCCAAGCCCCAGGCACAGAAGCATGGGGGAGGGGAGTATTCACATTAATCCTGATTTATCACAGCCTGGCAGAGTAATTCCCCAGCTTTCTGGGCACCAGTGAACTGAGCTCCTTCAGTCCAAGGATCAGATTTGTCCAAAAGGTGCAAGAGAAAAATAAATCCAGCTCTGGAAAAAGTGTTTTATTAGTTGTTTGGGGGTTTTTTTTGTGTTGTTTTTTTTTTTAATTGACAGCAAATTATCTTGAAATGGCTGATGGAAGAGCTGTGTAATGTTGTATCATCAACCATGTATCAATATATCATATTATTACAATATACCAACACTGTGTCATCAAAAATATATCAATATCTATTATTATATCAATATGATATCCATATTACTCCATAATATCATATATTATCCAATATGTCAGATTGATATTGATAATATATTACCATCAACAAACTTATTACACACCAAGGCAGTTGTGATGAGTCTTTTGGGCTTCATACCTGGGTCTATCTCCAGCCAGGGCTATCAAGACTGAATGCAGCACAGAAATTCCTGGTTTAGAGCTTGATTGAAGTATTGAATGAATCCGTGTGAATGCATCTGATTATTTTGCTCAAAAAAGAAACTGTGCTTGGAGAAACTCAAAATCCTTTACTATCAGAAAGGAAATGTCAAATTATTTAATTTCACATAGCACTTAGTTTTTGACCTTTTTGCCCCATCAAGACATTTATAAAAGTTGTGCAGTTAGGGGCTGAACAAATCCCTTTTGCATATTTGTCTATGCTTCAGGAAATGAACTGGGTCACATGTACACCATACTCACTCTTTGCACTTCATTTCTCCCCAGTTTCCACAATGGACATGTCCTGAGTCCAGCCAGGAAACAGTTAATTTTTGTAGTAGCCAGGAAGAGCATGGCCAGTGATTTGTGGAAAAAAACTAACTCTACAACTTGTAAAAGTTGTAAAGCTGGTATGTTTATTACAGTGCTGGACACATGTGGGGATCGTTTTCTTTAAAGGACATGTGCACTCTTGAGAATTCTCAAACTTTTTTTATCCCTCCCTTACTTGTACATATGTATAGAGTTTCACAATAGGTTCATGCATATTCATTTTACTGGTTTCCCATTACAACTTGCAATTAGTCCTTGTACAGAGAGAACTCTCTGGTCATCTTGTCCATCTCTTGCTTTTGTTTCAAAGTTCAAGGGGCCCCTCTTGTCTTTTTAGCTTGGAAGTTCACATTCTTTTTCCTTGTTTTACGCAGTTTTGCGAGCACAGTAGAGTTTACAGACTAAACAAGTTAAAGCAGTATATTTCATCTATGCTACCAAGCTACAGACTTAATAATTCAAAGCGGTACATTTCACCTAAATCTGAAATGGATTTCTACCCTCTTAAATTTCTACTCTGTTTCACCAGGACCCTGAGGTTATTCTATACCACCTCATACCATATCCAGGGAGTGGATGGGGATGGGTCACTTCCAGTTGGGGCAGTGTCAGAGTGAATGGTCAGGGTAGTACCAGGTTCCACATGGTGAGCACTTGCATGTGAATCATTTGCCTGTCTTGTACACTCTGTTATTTATATTATTGTTGTTACTGTTAATTTCTTACTTCATTGCTGTTCCTAGTAAATTGTTCTTATTTCAACCTGTGATCTTTACCTTTTGTGCCTCCAATTCTCCTCTTCATCCTGCTGGATAGGGAGGGCGAGTGAGCGAATGGCACACATTGTGGAGGGTTTCAGTGAGAACACTAAATTGGGGAATATCATTCCTAAACCACAACAGCTTTACTTTATCCACTCCTTATTATATACCATCTACCTCATGCCCAGACATACATCTTCCAACTATATATATATATTCTTATATATATATTTATATTTATACACACACACACAAAAGTATGGGTGTCATTTCCATAGTCAATGGCCATCCCCCAAGATGCCTGTTAAGTTAATTTAGTCCAGGACTGTGGTTTCCATCTGTCCTAAATGTCTTCCAGGGCAGAAGGGCAGGTGTGCTGTCAGCTGGTTACAAGCTGTATCAGGAGCTCACATCTAGGGTATCCAGAGCAGTCCACGTGAAGGACAGCAGAGGGGGTGTCATGGCACATCAAAGGCCCCCCCAAAGGCGTCCCCAGACCCTGCACCAGAGCACTGCAACATGATGAAACAGATCCACAGTGTTGCAAGGGAGTGTCAAACTTGCCCTCCCCAGGTGTTCTGGTTTGGGACAGATTTGGGAGGAAACTTCCCAAAGGGGTCTCCTCTAGAAATCAGATTCATGCGACCCCTCCCCCCACCAGTTCAGGAAAAAAATCTCCTTCAAGAAAAGTGGAATAAACTGTTTATTTAACAAGCAAATTACTCACAAACATGAAAAAAGGAGTAATATTAAACAATGAAACATCTCATTGTTCTGAAGAGATGGCAAATTCAGAGAGATATCACAGCATAAAGATGGACTGTATGCTTCATAAGAGGAGGAGGGGTTTGGCTACAGAGAGCCAATCCCTGACATGAACATGAGCAGGTAGCTATTGGTCAATGAGCTGGGTGGTAACCAATCATAGCCAATCAAGTTCGAACACAGAGTCTTT
The DNA here is from genome assembly GCF_012460135.2 of Molothrus ater. Classification (NCBI taxonomy): domain Eukaryota; kingdom Metazoa; phylum Chordata; class Aves; order Passeriformes; family Icteridae; genus Molothrus; species Molothrus ater. The sequence continues at coordinate 9,273,400 of NC_050510.2, forward strand.
TGAATAGCCTATATAAAGAGCTGTGCACAACAATAAACTCTCTTGACTGTATGAAACCCCAATGTGTGTTGTCTCTCTTTCTCCACCATCAATAACATATGGTACCCTGTGTGAGTACGATAACTAAGCCACAAGAAAAGAAAATGGACAGAACACCAGAGAGTGACAGCTGTGATCTGTGAGGAAAATACAGCCAAAGAGCTGCATGAAACAAAAAGCTGGAAAAGCTGAAAAAGCTGAAAAATAGAAGAAAAACCCCACTGAAGAAATGGGTGGCTTTGTCTCCATGCAGGATCATCCAGTTATGAAGGTATGGAAACAACTTCTTGAGGAATGGGACATAGATTATGATGAAGAGGCATGGTTAGCTTTACTAATGTGGGCTAAGGACCACGGATTGGACACAACTAAAGAGGCTGCCCTTGATTTGAATACTTGGGCATGAACTGGATGATTTATAATTCAAGCAGCTTCCAGAGGTGACGAAAGCGCAATAGAAGTTATAAAGCCCTGGAAACTTATTTTAGATTTAATGAGAATGTTAAATACCGAGGCACATGGTGAGGACTGGGTGCTGGAGGAGTTAGCAGGGGAGTTGGGCACCCTTCCAAGCCTGCAGAAGAGGCGACTGGACAACATGGGCGTGCCACCCTGAATGCACCTGTACCGAGATGTTGTGAGGTGCCGGAACGCCCTGTGCCCGTGCTGCAGGGCTGCTGCGCTGAGCTAAACCGCCTTGTGGCTGTGTGGAGCTGCTGTCCCGGGTCAGACCATGCCACCATTTTGGCTGGGCGGCCCATGACCATGCTGCAGCTCCATGCGGCTCCCGGAACCACCCCCTCACCACTGGAGCCGCCCATGCCCCTCACCACCATGGAAATGCCCAGCCTGCACCTGCCCATAGCTGGTTGGTTCAGCCCAGAAACCATGCCCACAGTCCTCCTTCCGTTGGCCACGCCTGCCTGCCACTGCAACACGGGGGGGGGGGGGGGGGGGGGCAGATGACATCACTACAAATGCCCAGATATTGTCACTATATCACACCCGGAAATGCACCAGAACCACGAAGCCCCAGCACAACAATACCAAATCATGCTCCTGGCCCTGGCCCTGGCCCTGCACCTGCCGTTGCCGCAGCACCATTCCACCTACAGTCAAGGTTCCAACAACCCAAGGAAGCCCCTGCAACCCTGCCGATACCAGCTCCAGCCTCATTGATGTTCTGAGCAGAAGCCATCCCCACTCGAGACCCGGTAATCTTCTGGATGGAGGTAAAACAATGTCTTGGTTTGAAAAGATAGGTGTCTGCTTAAGGAAGGTAGAAGCCTCCCCTGAAATGGAAAATGCAAACCCCCTCCCTCTGAATTGTTATGATTTTGAAATTAAAAGGCTTTCAGGCAAACATATGGGAATAGGAATAACAGTTCTTTACTATGAAAACTAAAAAAATACATTAAAAAAATTATACTACCAACAAAAAACCCCTACTGACAGAGTCAGAATACAACCTGACACCCTGTGGGTCAGGGTGTTGGTAGCAGTCCCATTAAATGGTGGCTGCAGTCCTTCTGGAGCGACAGATGTGGTTCTGTTGAAGCAGTGATCCTGTGGAAGGGTGGAGTTTTCCTCTGAAGGTGCGGTGGTGGTGTAGATGGGCCTGGTCTTCCTCTGGGAATCCAGTGGAAATAGGCTGCTCTTCTGGGAATCCAGTGTGTGAAAAATGCATGTATTTTACGATTGGCTTTTCGCAAATATTAAAATGAATATTATATGTGTTGTGTTAGAAAGTAATGCTGTATTAGTTTTCTTAAGTACTGTATTAAATATAATTTTAAGTTATAAAAATTGTAAAATAGAAACGATGCTATGTAGGATACTTTTTTAAAAAGAAAGGACTCGCAGCGAGATAGCAGCCACAGGACACCTAAATCTTTCAGAGAAGAAGAATTTATGGCCCTCTTATCAGAAGAAACCAACTTCTTCCCGCCTCGAAGGCGCTGTTAGGATTTGGAGGAAGAAGTTGACGATGACCAGACAGAATCCTGTATTTGAATGGAATTTATGCATCATGTATGAAGTGTATGAATATGCAACAGGCTATTGTTTTTAAGGGTTAATGCTTTGTTAACGGGGGTCCGTTTTTGGGCTCGTGCTGCCTGGAAAAAGATACCCGGACGTCCGTAACTCTTTGTCTTTATTGTCTCATATTGTCCTAATTCAGTCTGTCCAAATTATTATTACTCTAATTGTATTACTATTTTTATAACCATTTTATTACTATTAAACTTTTAAAAATGTTAAAAAACAAGTGATTGACGTTTTTAACACAGTGGGAAAAGGCTGCTTGTGGTGTTCCAAATCTCTGATCATATCCAGGTAGGAATGCTTGGCTCCTCCCTCTGGGCGGGGCTTCTCACAATGGGATGATGTAATTTTATCAGTCATGCAGTGAGACTCAATGGCCCATTATCAGAAGCTATCTCCCCCGCAGGGAGGATTGGTTGTGGAAGAGATTAAGAAAACTGCCCAATTAACAGAAGATAATTCCCCCATCTCTAACAGATAGGAATAGAATACCTCTATTTCCAACCTAAGACAAACAAAAAGCAATAGAATGTGGGGATACAGAGGGGGCTGAACTAATTTCTCTACCCACGTATACACCATCATCAGAAGACTGGCGGCAGGGGGGGAGCGGCCATTGTTCAGGCTCCCCCAACCCCGCAGTGCCGGCGCGCCATGATATCGGGGCGGGAGCCCCGCCCCCACCGCAGGCGATGGAGGGATCTGCACAGCCCGCGCGGTGGCCGCCCCCCTGCAAGTGCCAGAAGCCACTGCAGCACCCACACAGCGGCGTCCGGAACCGTCCCCGCCGTGCCTGCACGAGCCCTTCGCCATTTTTTCCACGCCCCGTGTTGCTACGGAAGTGCTCGGCCCACCTCCGCCTCCCGCTGATTGGTTCCGTCCTGGAACTTGGCCTTCGCTTGACACACCCATTCGCAGCGGCACCGGGCCCCCCAGAGAAACCGGAAGCATCACAGCGCCGGAAGCTGGAAGAGAAGCCGGCAGCCCCAGAGCCGTGACCCCCGTCAGCGCCGGATGCATCTGCGCAGCCCACGCGGTGACTGCTGAGCCACCGGCATCAAAGGAGCCTGCACGGCAGCCGGGATCGGCCCCGCCGTGGCGCCCAGGACCCCCTCCGTCGCGCCAGCCGTAATCCGGAATAATGCCGGAAGCCGGGCGTCGAACGGGTCTTGAACCCGGAAGTTCCAGCAGCGTGCTCTCGGAGCCTGCTGCCGCACCCCACCCCACCCCACCTTCAACCAAGGCTTAAACAGCCTGAGGAACCCATATTAGTGATGGATACGCGAGACCCCCAGAGAGGGGAACACGAGCTACTGCCCTCCTGCAGACTCCCGAGAGGAAGCCTCTGCTCCACCCCCGCTCCTGTCGGATACCACCTCCACACATAATCCAGTTAGCTTCTGGAAGGAGAGATACTCAAGCATGAAACAAGACCCAAAAGAATTATATGCACAAAATCTGCACAAAAATAACTTCTGGAAATTCTGGTGTTAAACTCTGCTAACTAGTTTTAATATTTACCCACTTAAAAATAAGCTAAAGGTTTTTAAAACTGCCTTTTTGGACTTGGTGTAAAATCATGTCAGCTACAGTTTTCAAAGAAAGATGTTGTTAAGTATACTAATGATACATTTGCAAAAATTAGGAACATATTACAAAATTGAAATCAATCTCTAAATGTAACCTTGTCTCTTAAGTGTTTATTTTTACTAAGTTTTATACTCAATGCCTGGCACAAACAGGCATCCAGCTATAAAATATTATTTGATGTTACTTATCCATATTCCTTTGATTATTCATAAGTTATGTTAAGAAACTTTTTCAGTAAATATTAATAAAATTTTGTTTTTAAGATAGTGTTAGGGAAATCCTTCAGTCAAGTTCCTGGCTCTGGCCAAGCCTTGGATCTGGCTGGCAGAGAAGTATGCCATGAATCCCAGGTGGTTTTGTCCTAAAAATGAAATCAAGTCACTTTGAGTTGTAAAGTTGGTCTTGTAAAAGCTGAACCCTCTTTTCGAGGTAAACTTGGAAGCCTTGTTCTGGAAAAAGCTATCCAAGTCTAGCTATGACAGACCCTGGGTGAAGGTAAAGCATTTAGGCATTCCTAAGTATTTTTGTTCAGTGGCATTTATTGTTTACTAGATGTGTTGCTTTACTGTTCATAATAAGTGCATGTTATCTGAATTTAATAGGTTAAATTATGTTCTTGTTATAGCTGTTAAGACTGAAAACAAAAGTGAGTACTAATAACCTGTTTAGCTACCACAGCAAACAGACCTTATTTGCTTTGTTATAAACACATCCAAATGGTACTATACAGTGGAATCACAATCAAAGACTGGGAAATTATCAGCCTGGTTGCTCGGTGCTATGCTCTTTCTGCATTTTCTGTTTCTGTGTCTAAAAACAAAGATACAAACATAAAAAAAAATATTCAGAACTTCTACAAATATGCATTTTGATTGACTAGTGCTCACCAGGTCAAGGCCTGCACGAGCATTGAAACCTTTTAAATGATCATGTTTAAGTTGGTTTGTGTTGTGGTTTGGAATGGGAAGAAAATTTGAGGAAGTGATGTAAAGTTTTTTGTGTAACTGACAGTCTATTAAACTACTGAGAAGCTGGACACGCCTCTGTGAAACACACATGTTAAAGACAAAAAAAACTCGGGGACTTCCTCTTTCCGGTCAGCAAGGAGGTGGCAGGCCCCGGCCCCGGTCCCTGTCTCGGCCAGGCTGGGCCAAGCAGTCTTGCTGTGGGCCGGGCCCTTTCACCTCTCCCTGGGTCACCCACCAGGCCCTCATTGGCTCCGTTCTGGCTGGGCCAGACCCCCAGCAACTGCCAGGCAGAAAGGTGGGGGAGGCTGTGGAGCCCTGGCCAGAGCAGGGCTGGCCACGGCTGTTAAGATCTTGCCATTAAGCCTCCTCCCCCCAGCGTGGCTGAGACCAGAAGCCCCTGCAGCCCGTGTAGAGTGGCCCTGTGGCTAAAATTGAACACAGAAAAAACTAAAGACTAACCATAAAACAAATCCTGACACAACCCCAGCTGTAGCTCCTGCCACAAGTTACCAGCGGGTCAGGTAGGCCGCAGGCGTGATGTTAATTCTTTCAGTGCTTCAATCATCCCTCGAGTGATAGAAAGGAACAAGATGCAAGCATGTAAAAGAACAACATGAAGACATCAAATCAGTGAGGAAGAAGTTAAGTCCCAGATGGGAGGGGTAAGGAGATGCCTTGTTTTTGGAGCTGAAATCCTCTTGTAAACTATAGAAAAAAGACTCTTTTTCCTTATAATGCATGAAACTATGGGGAGATGAAAGTGTTCAAATTAGTATCGAGTAAAGGCCTCCATGCTAAAGTAAGCAGATTTTAAAGTACCTGTGATCCCATGAGAATTCTGAACAGAGAAAGAGAGAAGAGTGATGAGACCCTATACCCCCAGGAAGAAGATGAAGAACATCTCTGTTCCCAGGGATGAAGATGATTTTATAGATAATGAGAACTTTTGCCTTTAAAGAGCTCATCTTTAAAACAATACCCCATAAGTTGACATGGCCCATCGACAAGCTGTGGGAAGGCTTGTAAAAATGCAGAGTACTTCATGATGGCAGGGTTCCCCAGGCGGCTGTTATTTGTGGCGAAATTGAGAACCACGAGAGAACCGTTTTTTCCCTCTTGTAGAGAAGTCTCCATAACCTTAACAAGAGAGACTTCTGTCCCTAAGTAAACTGAAAAAAGACTATTTTTAAAGTAGTTAGCTGACTAGAAATTTTAAGTTTTATTTCTTTACATTGTCAGTAAGAAAGAAAAAGTTGTAAAAAGAAGACAAGTCTTCTGAAGAGTTTGTTTTGAGTCTTACTACCTTTTTCCTCTTAGTCACTTTTAATAAAATTTTCTTTATACCCTTTTAAAGTTTTGAGCCTACTTTAGCTTTCTCCTAATCCTATCTCACAGCAAGAAGTGAGTGTATTAGTAATTAGCCAGCACCGGACCCACCAAATTCTTTATTGCGTTAGCCAAGAAAATCTCAAAATTAGGAAAATCTTAAATTAGCAACCAAAACCACTACAGTTTGTTTGTAATGTTCAAATTTTAAGTTGTAAATTTAAAGTAAGTAACCTGCAGCATGCCACCCAGTAACATTGTACCTTTGATAGCTCTTAGACATGATTATAGAAAACTGATGGGGCACACCAATAGCTGAAAAAATTGGCTTTGTCAGTTTGGTAAGGAGTTTCATTCTCCTTAGACAGTGTTTGTTGTCCTTCTTGCAAGGGGCCCTGCAAAAATATAATAAACACAGCTTTTCTATTTTAAAACAGAAAAGGGGGAACTATCACAGCATACAGATAAACTGTGTGCTTCATAAGCGGAGGAGGGGTTTGGCTACAGAGAGCCAATCCCTGACATCAATGTAAGCAGGTAGCTATTGGTCAATGAGCTGGGTGGTAACCAATCATAGCCAATCAAGTTCAAACGCAGAGTCTTTTGAATAGCCTATATAAAGAGCTGTACACACTAATAAACTCTCTCTACTGCATGAAACCCCGATGTGTGTCATCTCTCCATCTCTGCCATCTGTGATAGAATCCTTTTTTAGTTCAGAGTCCTTTTCGTGGGTGTGGCCTTGGCTTTCATTCAGTCTCTGTCAGTCCCTCCTGTGCTGGAAAATGCGGCATCCCGAGCCCCGGTGGGCCACAGACGTGAGCTCCCGGTGTATTTCTTGGTTATCAGTCCAGAGCAGGGCTGATCAGTTCCAAGAAAAAGAAAAGCCACAGTCCTGGGAACTTCTCTGCCTCAGCTAGCTAGAAAAAACTAACTAAAAGCAAAGGAGAACTCTCTCCCACTCATCGTCCATGCTGCAGACAACACACACCGAGAGAAAGGAATTCTGGGGGAGTGAAAATGAAGCTTCTGTACACACAAATTGCACGCTACTGCTTCCCCCTCCTTTTGCTCTCAGATCTCTCTGGGCCTAGCTGAAAGATACAAGACCCATTTCTGAGCAAAAAGACAGATGATGGGGATACTGGCATCATAAAGTCACCCCAGGACAGCAGCGGAGGCACATGGGCATTCCCACCTGGTCCAAACATATAGTAATCCATTGGATGCTATACTTTTCAGCAGTGTGAGCGGTGGGGGACCCTCACCACCCAGACCAGGTGAAGGGGAGCAATGAGATGTTGTTGGGACCCTCGGAATGGTGATCTGTTTCTACTAACCAGTCACTCTCTCTCTGTGCCCCCCCCCACCCTCCCTCCCTCTTTCTCTCTTTCTCTCCTTCTTTCCTCTTTCTTTCTCTTTGCCTCTTTCACTATTAAATAAAATAGATCAATTTTTTTGGCACTAGCATCTAACCTCATTTGGTTTTCATCGAGTTTTGGGGTATATTTCAAACCTTTCTGGGTTCCATCCATTTTATTCACAGAGAATTAGTTTTCCTTGCTGTTGTGTCACCGTGATATTTTATGAAAATCCCTTTGCCAGGATTTCTTCTCCGGGAAAGCTGGGAAGTTTCCGCTTCTCCCTGTTTTGCTGCTTTGGAATGTGATTTGGAGAATTGTTTTTCCAAACATGTGAATTGTTTTTAATTAATGGCCAATCACACCCAGCTGTGTCGGACTCTCTGAGTCAGTCACGGGTTTTTATTATTCATTCTTTTCTAGCCTTCTGATGTATCCTCTCTCTTTCTTTAGTATAGTTTTAGTATATAATTTCTTTTAATATAATATATCATAAAATAATAAATCAGCCTTCTGAGAACATGGAGTCAAATTCTCATCTCACCTCATCCTGGGGACCTCACAACACCACACTCTTCTATGTTAATTCAGATCATAACAGTTATGGCATACAGTGGCAGTGTAATTCAGCAACCAATATTATACTTTCTTAGTTAAAGACAATTATACAGGGCAGAGACTCCAAAATGAGTTACCTCTCCTTTAGTTTTAACCAATCCCCTTTTACCAATAGATACAAATGTGAGAAGATATAGGAGAAAAAATAACAGTTTACTAAAAAGAAAAACAGCAACAACCAAGATAACAGCAATAACCGCTAGATACAAATGTGCTGAACCCTGTGGCCTCCCTGGGAACAAAGAAAACAAGATGGCCTAGAAGTCCCTCCTCCCAAGATGGCTGTCACCATAGAGACCACATGAAGCACAAGATAAAGACAATATGGCAGAGAAGTCCCTTTTGGCTCAACCTTCCCTCTGGACAAAAAACCCCTGTGCAGGTAGGAGCTTAAGAAGCAGTTCTGGTGGCAGATGAGAGGTGCTGACATTGTCTGGGGCAGCTCTGGACCTCTGGTGTCAGTTTCCCTGCTCCTTCTCTATGACTGCAGCAGTGTGTGGGTCTGTAAGGTCAGTCCTGCCACATGCTGCCTCCTCCTGACACCTGCTGGACTCAGTCTCTGTACTGCTTTCTCAGGACACTGCTCCAATTGGGCAGTGAGCAGGGGTGGGGGGGAAGAAAATGGACTATCCAGGCACCAAAACCTGTGGCCCCAGCTGCAGTTCCAGAGCTGTAACTTCAGCACCATTTGGCTTGGGAATGGCCATGCTGCCTCTCCTCAGCTCACTTGTCCTTCAGAAGCATCTTGGAAATGGGAAAGAATCCACAGGTTGTGCAGTGCTAGGGTCTGCTGATCCCTTCATTTCAGCAAGCCAGAGAAAATGGACCCCTTTCCATTTGTGCTATGACTTTTTCCCTGCCGAAACCACACCCATGGCTGTGACGTGAATTGTTGCCATTGAGTTAGGAATGGCTGAAGAAAGGTGACATTGACTCCATGCTCAGAAGGCATAAAGCGAGCTTTATTAGTAACTTCACATATTTTATAGACAGGCGTTCACCCAGAACCTGATTGGTTCTCAACAACAACCCTCACACCATTGGTTAATTAGGAACACCTTCTGGTAAAATATCTTTCCATAAACATCACGTACAAACATTCCACATGTTCACAAACACCAGGTGCAGAGATTAAGATAAGAATTGGTTTAATTCTTTCTCTGAGTGTTCTCACAACTTCCCTAGGATGATGCCTGGGAAAGTTATCTGTTTCTCTCTCTGATTAAACTGTCACATCCACAGTGAATGATATTTGAAAAGACAGCACTGAAAACTACACCCCTTGTCTCTGTACCCAAGACATATACAATTCAACATTATGGACTGTTCTCACCAAAAAATCAAATCCCCCTGAGGTACACATGGTGTTTCCCTGTCCCTCTGCATTACTCACAAAGTGCACCCAGGTCCTTCAGCAAAAACAATCCCATGGATAGGTTTGCTTTTGCTTGAGGCAGGACTAATCCAAACTGTCTTCCCTAACACATTCCTCATATGCACCATGGGGACTTTATTCCCTTCTATGGTACATGGAGGTTTTGATTGGGCAGGGACAGCTTGATTGGTAGAACCTCTAGTGCTAACTAACCAGGTGGCATTTGGTAAATATAGATTCCAATAATTTAAGGTCTCACCACTCATTGCTCTCAGTGTGGTTTTTTAATAGTCCATTATACCATTCAATTTTCCCAGAGGCTGGTACACAACAGGGAATATGATAGACCCATTCAACACTGTGCTCTCTGGCCCAGGTGTCTATGAGACTATTTTTTAAATGAGTACCATTGTCCAACTCAGTTCTTTCTGGGGTGCCATGTCTCCACAGGACTTACTTCTCAAGGCCCAAGATGGTGTTCCAGGTAGAGGCGTGAGGCACAGGGTATGTCTCCAGCCATCCAGAAGTTGCTTCTTCCATTGTAAGCACATAACACTTGCCTCGGTGGGTTTGCAGGAGTGTGATGTAGTCAATCTGCCAGGCCTCCCCCTATTTATATTTTAACCATCATACCCCATACCACAGAGGCTTTACCTGCTTGGCCTTCTTGATCGCAGTACGTTTCACAGTTATGGATAACCTGGGAGATAGTGTCCAGGGTTAAGTCCACCCCTCGATCGCATGTTGCATTTCTTCCCCGATGACCTGAGGCATCATGATCCCACCAAGCCAGAAAAAAAATCACCCTTGTGTTGACAGTCCAGATGCTTCTGGGACACTTTAATCTTGGCAGCCCAATCCCCCTGTCTGTTGTTGTGATGTTTTTCAGTAGCCCGACTGTTGGGTACATGTGGATTTATATGACATACTTGCACAGTCAACTTCTCTACCCAGGTAGTGATATCTCGCCACAATTCATCAGCCCAGATGGGTTTACCTCTGCACTGCTAATTGGTCTTTTTCCATCAGTCCAGCCACCCCTATAGAGCATTTGCCACCATCCACAAGTCAATGTACAGGTAGAGCACTGGCCATTTCTCTCGTTCAGCTATAGCTAAAGGCTGCTGGACAGCTTTCAGATCTGCAACGACTTGATCTACCTGTTCCCTCAATAGCTTCTGCGACTCACTGCATAGGACTTCATATGGCAGCTTTCCATTCTTGATGTAGTCCTATAATACTGCAGGAACCATCAGTAAAGAGAGTGTATCACTTTTCATTTTCTGGTAGCTGATCATATGGAGGGGCCTCCTCAGCATATGTTACCTTCTCCTCCTTCTCCTCTAATGATAGTCCAAAATTTTCTCCTTTGAGAAAGTTTGTGATGACTTCCAAGATCCCTGGGCAATTGGGGTTTCCTATTCGAGCTCCCTGTGTGATCAGTGTGACCCATTTAATCCATGTGGCATCAGCAGTGTGATGTGTAGAAGGGACTTTCCCTTTGAACATGCAGCCCAGCACTGGCAGTCAGGGTGCCAGGAGCAGTGCTTCAGAGTCAATCACTTGTGAAGCACCTCAGATCCCTTCATAAACTGCCAGTATCTCCTTTTAAATTGGGGTGTGTAGTGGTTTGACACCGGTCCAATGCCAGGTACCCATGGGAGTCACTTGCTCACCTTCTCCTGCTACAGCTGGACAGCAGAGAGGGAAAAAAATTAATCAAGGGTCATGAGTGAGATAAGGACCAGGAGAAAAACACTTCAAGGGCAAAAACAGTCTCAGCTTTAGTTGCAAAGTGAATTTATTACTAACAGAATCAGAGGAGAATAATGAGAAGCAAAATAAGCCTTTAAAACACCTTTCCCCCCAGCCCTTCCCTCCTTCCCACCGACAGCACAGGGAGACAGGGCGTGGGGGTTTCGGTCAGTTCATCACAAAGGCTTTCTTCTGCTGCTCTGGGAGAGGAGTCCATCCCCTGTGAGGCCGTGGGGTCCTTCCCACAGGAGACAGTTCTCCGTGTACTCCTCCAGTGTGGCTCCACTCTCACAAGCAGCAGCCATACCGCACTTGCTGCAATGTGAACTCCCCCCATGGGCAAACAGTCCTTCCAAAACTGCTGTGATGCGGGTCTCTCTTTCCACGGGATGCAGTCCTCCAAGGACAGGCTGCTACAGCCTGGAGCAGAGGCCCTCTCTCTCCACTGAGTCTTCCACTGGATCACAGCCTCCTCCAGGCATCCACCTGCTCCAGCATGGGCACCCTCCCCCACGGACTGCGGGTGGTTCTCTGCACAGAAATCACAGTGGTACTGATGCCTTAGGATTTAGCTTTTATATTTCTCAGATCCTGTACTGCTTTAGTGTATAACTATTAAACTCCATAGCCTGTCAGCTACTGTTCTCCTGTTTTATTCAGACTAAACAATTCTTCTCTAGGCCTGAAACTCAAGGACACCTTACTGCCTCAGGCACCAAAAAGTATAAACAAAAGTGAGTTGGGGGGGAGCAAACTGGGGGTATATGACTTCATTACCTGAAGCTGTAATTGGAGGATCAACCCCGATATGTAAATGGACCAAACTTATAATTGTTTGAAAAACTCACAACCATCGTCCATCTTGGACTTAGCCTCTGAGGCTTCTGACTGCCCAAGGTATACCTATTGAAGGCCTTTAATAAATACCCACTTTTATTCTCTTAATCTTGTCTAGCTTTTGTTCTAGGTAGCCACTCCAAGGCATCAGACCCATGGGCTGTAGTGGGACAGCCTGCTTCACTATGGTCTTCACCATGGTCTGCAGAGGAGTCTTGGCTCTTGTGCCTGGAACACCTCCTCCCCCTCCTTCTCCACTGACCTTGGTGTCATGTTGTTTTCCCTCACATGTTCTCACCTCCTCTTCTCTGGCTACAAGCAAAAACTCCATGACTTTGATTTTCTTCTTAAACATGTCATCACAGAGGCATTACCAACCTCTCTCATTGGCCCAGTATCGCAGCCGAGGACGGCAATAAGCACCGCTGAAAAAGGGACGGTGCCGGCTCCGGGTGACCTGATAGCAGAGCCCGGCTGACACGTGCTGCCGAAGCTGGAAAAGGGCTGCAAGAAGCGCGCTATTATCGTTCAACACGGATAAAGACAGGCAAGCAGCATATAATTTATTTCCTAGCTTATTATATAAGCATAAGGTTACAGGTTTTTGCAGAAAGAGCTTCATGGGTTGTTAGCTCATGCGTATGCTCAAAGACTTTTTCGGACTCCTTGCACAGTGCATAGGTTATCAGACTGCCGTATATTTGGGGATTAGTTGTGGCAGGCGGTCATAGATGCTGATAAAGCCACGAGAAAGTTGGGAAATTTATGGCGAGTCGTGCATGCTGAATTCTTGAAATACCAGGCAAAGGAAAGAGCTGCCCAGCAGACTAGCGTAGCCCGTGAAAGAAACAGGAGTTACAGAGACTGGTTTGGGTCCCCGCCGACACTAGCTCCTGCTCTGAACGGCAGTTCCCCACCCCCATCGGCGCCTGCTCTAAGCAACACGGCCCCGCCGACATCAGCGCCTGTTCTAAGTGGCACCCCCTCGCCGACTGCGGTTCCTGCCCCATACGGCGGTCCCCTGCCGGCACCGGCATCTACGTTAAGCGGCGGCTCCCTGCCGACACGAGTTCCCGCTCCAGACAGCAGCTCCCTGAAGCTGTCAGCTCCTGCTTCGAGCAGCAGCCCCCCCGCCGCGCGTACTCCAGCAGTGCCGTCCGCGCCGCCTGTCCCGGTGTTAAGCCCTACACCGCCTCCGCCTCCCCCCGCTCCGGGTCCGCAGCCGCCCCGCCGGAGAGGCTCGTGCCGGCCCCGGCCCTGGGCGACTTAACAGCTGCAGCGCGGCCGCCTCCCGTCCCGCTCCGCTCCGCAGCCGCCCCGACCCCCGAGCCGAGGGGGGGGCGGCAGGACGGGCCTCCCACCCCCCGTGGGGAGCGGGCTCCGGTGAGTCCGCCCGCCCCGCGGCTGCCCGGCGCGGTTCTGCTTCCTGGCCACCAGCCGCCGCGCCCGGACACAAGCAGCAGCGGCCAGTAACCCTGCTGTCTATTCACCCGGAAAAGGTTCCAACTGGGGTAAAAGGACCGCTCATTATTGATGGATTACCTATGGGAGCTTTGCTTTTAGGACGTTCCTCAGCTACAATGATGGGATTATTTGTTTTACCTAACCTGGCTATGTTGCCAAGGGACTGGCCACTTTTGATTATTGATCTGAAGGACTACTTCTTTACTATTGCTCTTCATCCCTGAGACACTGCAGCAGATATTGGACTGTGTTACACAAGGCAGTGTTCGGAGACGTGATCTTGATCTTCCTATATAGCTGACAGTTTGGTGTGGACAAAAATTTTTACTGGGTGCACTTACTCAGCATAACAGAAAAACGGGGGAGACATGGGCCTTGGAATGGATATCTCCTCCACTTCAACAACATAAAACCCTTTTTCAGAAAATTGAAATTTTAGCTGATTTGCTCAAAAAAGGTCGTGATAGGACAGTGGGGTTGGATTCAATGCCCAAAAAGATCACTAAAGCCCTTATCGGATGCTATAACTGCTTACACAGATGCAGGAAGAAAATCCAAACAACTGTTACTCATTGTACATATTTATATGTTTAGAAAACTGGACTGGATGTCATGTGACATTTAGAATTATGATTTAACCTGAATGTTAGTTTGCACAAGAAAAAAAAACAAAAAAAAAACTCCCTCCAAACAACAAAAACAACAAAACTCCCACTCAAAACAGATACTAAAATATATAATAGACTTCCAACCATAATATTATTATTATTATTATTATTATTATTATTATTATTATTATTATTGTGGACAATTCTGATAAACAATTACCAAAAAGAATATATTCATCCCTACTGTTCAAGCATCAATTGGCTTTTAAAACATAAAACATAAACACTGATGTTTGAGGCCTAGAAAACATTCATTCTATTGTTTGAATAATGATTTCAGTTTACAAGAAAACTGTTGCTTAGCTTTTCCTGTAACATCGACCAAAGAGTATTTTGTACTTAGTTGTTATCCCTTTTCTTTGTCCAAGTGAGAACACAATATGTCATTTAAAATATTCTCTCATTTAATTTACATTTTAATCTGAAAGAGAATATGGGTTTAAAAATCATACCACAGCATTAACGTCCCTTTGCACTTAGAAACATATTTCTTGTACCTGTTCAATTTAAAGCAAACCCGCAATACTCTAAGCACCTGACTCAACTTGTAACTTCTCCATCACGTCTTATATTTTTTTCCCTCTGAAAATAACCAGTGTGAGCTGTAGCTTGTCTCTCATGTGTTAAGTTCTTCACTGGCTTTGCATAAGGGGATTCACAAGCACATGAGTTGTTCTACACTGCTTATTTGTCTCAAACATCTGATCTAAAACACGTCATCTGATTTGTATTTCTTAATATTTTATAGGTGAGTTAGTTCTGAGTCATTTTTTTCTGTTTCCTGTGTCTAACCAAGATGCTGAAGGACTTTGTTGATACATCAGGCTTCACTGAAACAAAGGCTTCACACAGATCAGGCATCTAAACTATTTGTTCATTTCAAAAGTGGTATTTTGGCTACAGTATATTTTTTCCACTTGTGTGGTAGAAATATTCCTCTGGCACAGGCGAACGTGATAGGTCCTATTTTGGTGGGTCAGGATCCCAACCAAGTGTGGGAGGATTGTCTGAAAAACTTAAAGGGGCTGAAGCTAAGGAGAAAGAGACGTTCTTAAGAGTTTGTGACAGGCATGATGGCCGAGTGGCCCAAAAGGGTGCCTGAGAAAATCAAGGTGGGATGGAAACTTTATGTTGTTGCTTTATTAATTTTTGCTTCTTTTGGGGACAGTGTAGACCATCAGGCATGGGCCCCACCTCAGCCCAAAACTAACATATGGGTCACCCTGGCAAACTTAACCAAACAAGAGACTATTTGCCTGTCACTGTCCTCTCCTGGCAATCCTTTCACAACTTGTTTGGTTGGATTACCAGCAGATCCCTGGCCGTGCCCTTTACATGTGCCAACTTGTAAGGTCAGCAATGCTAGGATGAGTGTGGACAATTGGGATCAATGGATTTCCCGCTTTCCTCTAGCACCACAGGAACCCCAAGAGTTAGAGTTGTTAAGGTCAGTGATGGCAGATGCATGCATTCATTTTAACCATAGAAGCCTGCTGTCAGTCAAGAACCACTCTAATGTTGTAACTTCTAGCATGGCTGTCTACCGGAATGCATCGGCCTGGTGCAATTATACAACGAAGAGAGTGTCAGTCTCATCAAATGACCCTATTCAGTTGCCAGCAGGATATGTCCTAATATGTGGAGACCGTGCTTGGGCCGGTATCCCATCAATGCTGCACGGGGGATCATGTACACTTGGACGGCTGTCTCTACTTACACCCAACATGTCCATGATACTAAACATGAGCCACCGCCATCGTAGAGGCAAACGAATGGCTCATGCATTTGCAGCTGACTGCCGGGACGATGTAAAGTTTTGGTCCCCAGCGGCCATAGTTGCAGCATCTTTCTTAACTCCAAGGGTATCAGCAGCAGGTGCTCATGCTATTTTAAATAAGTTAGGGTGTTGGCTTGCTAAACAAACAAATGCAACTTTTTTAGCAATTTCCAGTCTTTTGCTTGATGTAGATTCTATTCGCCATGCGACGCTTCAAAATAGAGCTGCAATTGATTTTCTCTTACTTGCACAAGGCCATGGTTGTGATGAATTTGAGGGCGTGTGTTGCATGAATCTCTCTGATCATGCACAATCTGTACACTCACAGCTCTCTGAGTTACGGAGGTTAACTGGGAACTTACAGGTGGAATCAGGCCTTGGTATTGATGGATGGCTCAAATCTTTAAACTTAAGATCGTGGTTACGTTCTATTGTTAAGATTAGCATTGTAGTAGCTATTGTAGCTTTGCTGTTAGTATTAATTTTGCCTTGTTTTTGTATATGCTTACAGAATATGGTGTGAAAGATGATAACTACCGCATTTAATCAAACCATGCTTGTTCAACAGAAAAACAGGGGAGATGTAGAGAGCTTTTTGGATAATTGGTTAGCTGAGAAAGGACATTTCGATGTGATACCGATGGATAAGGATAGGGGAAACAAGCTGGGAACTGAGCAACCAGTGTCCAATCACTGACAAAGGTCACAGTGACCTTCTCTGAAACAGGAAGACGGGGGAGAAAATCGCTTGCCAGAAAATGTAGTTATCTTAGGTAGAAAAGTTAGAAGAATGCAAACATAGAAGCAAAATAATTGTTAGAAGATAGAAGTAGGTGTGGTTGATCTAAGTGTGCTTTAACCAATAATGAGCTCAGCTTTTGCAATATGTATAAGCTTCATTAACACCAATATAAATATGTGTGGGGTTTCAATAAACTTCGAGATTTGCAATTCACGCATATTGTGTGAAGCATTTCTTCTGCCGTTCACGACAGCCCAGTTTTGGCCAGCAGCATGTCCATCTTCTGAGCTATCAAGGACTGGCATTGCTGGACATGGTGGGAAGCTTCCAGCAGTTTCTTGTAGCCTCCCTGCTACCAAAAACCAGGCCATGCCAAACCAATATAGGGTGTACCAGGCCTCAGATCCTTTGTATCCCTGACTCCAGAACCCCAGGGGTCATCCTTGAGTCTCCCTGAGTACGTTTTGCCAGAGACTCCGGGAAGGACCATTATCCCTGGCTGCTATGTAGAGCACATTTTTCACATCTTGTCCTGTCGTGACTGGCCCCAGGGCTACTGCATGAACAATCTTCTTTTAATATTGTTCAAAAGCTTGTTGTTGTTCAGGACCCCACTCGAAATCATTCTTCTTCTGGGGCACATGATAGAGGCCTTACAATCTGGGTGTAATCTGGAACATACATTCTCCCAAAACTCCTAGCGCCTAGGAACCCCTGTGTTTCCTTCTTGCTGGTTGGTGGTGACATAACTGCTATTTTGTTGAACATATCCATTGGAATCTGATGCCATCCATCTTGCCATATTACTCCTAAAAACCAAATTTCCAGGGCAAGTCCCTTGACCTTACTTTGCTTTATGGCAAAACCGGCCTTTAGGAGGATCGGGATTATCTTCTCTGCTTTCTCCAAAACTTCCTCTGCTGTGCTGCCCCATATGATGATGTCATCAATGTATTGCAAGTGTTCTGGAGCTTCACCCTTTTCCAGTGCAGTCTGCATCAGTTCATGGCAAATCACAGGGGCAGGTGATTCCATGTGTACTGGATGCCCCTCCAGGTGAAAGCAAACTGTGGCCTGCACTCTGCTGCTACAGGAATGGAGAAAAATGCATTAGCAATGTAAATGGTGGCACCTCTTTGCTGCCTTGGACTCCAGTTCATTCT
This sequence comes from Molothrus ater, assembly GCF_012460135.2. Classification (NCBI taxonomy): domain Eukaryota; kingdom Metazoa; phylum Chordata; class Aves; order Passeriformes; family Icteridae; genus Molothrus; species Molothrus ater. The sequence continues at coordinate 9,291,129 of NC_050510.2, forward strand.
TGAGTTCCAGCATGTCTGGCACAGCAGCATTCAGTGGTGGCCTGACTGTTCAGGCCACAATAGTCCACTGTCAGTCTCCACACTCCACTGGACTTATGCACAGGCCATATAGGACTATGAAAGGGTGAGGGAGTCTTGCTGACCACTCTCTGGCTCTCCAGTTCACAGATCATTTAAATGGATAGTGTTGGGGTTGTGAGAGACAACTGCTCACTTTGAAAATTTAAAAAGGTTTATTAAACCTTAACAAAATACAACAAAAGGACTACATAAGGAAAAATTTGCAGTGCTGGGAACTGCCCTCATAGCTACCACATGGCCAGTTCATCTTCAAGATGGATGCTCAGTCTTTTATACCCCTGGGGGGGGGGGGGGGGGGGGGGGGGGGTTGCATCAGCTAACCCTGGCCCCTCCCAAAGTCTGTCAGTCAGCTCTTCTTTGCCTTTTATTGGTGGAAACTTCTTTCTTGTAACTTGATTGGAGATCAGGTTTTGCCATGCCGCACCCCCCTAGCAACAAGCTTTTCCATTCCCAACTGCCCCATGGAAGGGGTACATTTTGCACGCATTCTTTCTATCAGTCCTAGACAACCCAGACTGTCTGATGGCAACAATACAGAGAGAGGGGGAAAAGGAATTATGGGGCGAACAGAGGACATCTAAACTACAATAACATAGCTATACATAACTAAAGCTTTTCTTAATATTCACACAATATTCATCCCTTAATTGCTAATCATCTTATTATCTACCTATAACAGGGTTTAAGATTTTTCCTTTTGTTTCTTTCTCTCAGGGAATTTTCTCCCATATGTTGCTAAGAGACAATAATGACCGGGTACTTAACAGAGACAAAAGAAGTTGCCACAGCTCAGGGAAAGGGTGCAGCTGGCTACTCTCTTAGCTGGAGGATTTCTCTAGGAGGGGCAAAGATACCTCGAGATTTGGGCTGGGGAAAAGGGGGCTGGGCGCAGCTCCTAGCTCGCTTTCTCTCTCGGCATTCAGAGGGGAAACAGGCTGCCATCGTTGTGGGGAGATTTTGCCACCACTGCTGGGTTTTGTCTTCTGCTGCTTTCTTCTACTGTGAGTGAAGCACTGCTTGTGGGAGCGGCCGTTGTACTGGAACCTTATTAACACCCTACCTCACTAAAAAAAGGACTTTCACCATCTGCTTGAGTGCATCAGTGGAAACCCTGGGACCCCGAGCCCTTTTTCCCTCCAAGGGAGCCTCTCCCAGCTGTGTTCGGGAGCCAGGCTGCCACTGCCCGGCCCCCGCCATTTCTTTGCCACTGCTCAAGGTTTTTGCTACACTGTAGCCCCACACCCGCTGCCTACCGGGATGTCCTGCGGTTCCAGCTACAGATGCAGTTTCTGATAAATCTTGTCTACCACTCTGTGATTTTGCTCGTTCCTACAGTTCCAGCTTGCTCCTTCTGAGGTTCCTACTACAGCTCCTTTTGCTATTCGGAGTGGCACTGGGATCGTCTGTCCCTGGGGGTTTGTAAAGTAAGCCTCTTTTCCATCCTTTCCACCAGCTGCGTCTGCCATTACCATGTGAGAGAGATGGCCGAACTTGTGCCACAGCTCCCCCTGCAGCTACAGGAGAATCATCGCACCTGCCCTGCCCAGCCAAGAGCCACCTGCCAGCTGTGACCATAACTAAATGAAAGGGGAAAGTGCCTGCAGCCGAGAGAAGGCTGCAACTGGGTTTCTGGTTTTGTTTGTTGTTGCTGCCATTGTTGTTGTTTGTTTGTCTTGTTATCCATATACATACTAGTAAAAAATTGTTATTCCTTTTCCCATATCTTTGCCTGAAAGCCCCTTAATTTCAAAGTTATAATAATTTGGAGGGAAGGGGGTCATATTCTCCATTTCAGGGGAGGTTCCTGCCTCCCTTGGCAGACACCTGTCTTTCAAACCAAGACAGATGGACATCATGGAGTCCTGATTAGTGGGGTATTGCTGATGGTGCACTGTTGTGGTAGTAATCAGTACCTGTTGTTCTTCGAGACTCAGCAGTCCCACAGCAGAAGGGTCCTCTGAGGGATCAGGAAAGGTCTCCAAAAAAAAGCTGTCTAATTTCCTTTGTCTCCACAGCAGCTGTCCCAAAAGCCCAACGATGCCCTTTGGGGTCCTTGAAATATCCTCTCCTGAGGCGATCTATGCCAAGGAAGAACAGGGCCTCTGGGCAAGTCACAATGGGGTATTTTTACAACTCATTCCCAGTCAGGCTCTCTTCAGCTTCCAGTACAGTCAGTTGTTGGGATCCCTCTGTCATCCCAGAAATAGAGCGAGATTCTGCCCCTACATATCTTGATGGCATCAGGGTACATTGTGTGCTGGTGTCAATTGAGGCCTTATACTCTTGTGGGTCTGATGTGCCAGGCCATCAGATCCACACAGTCCAATAGATCCGATTGTCCCTTTCCTCCACCTGTCCAGAGGCAGGGTCCCACTAGTTCTGGTCATAGTACTCATTGCTCACTTTTTTAAAATATGAACTGGAGGTCCCTTCAAGAGGATCAGAAGTAACATCAGCCCTTCTGTCTGAGGACTTGCCCAAAGGAAACTGGAGCAACATTTATCCTTGAGAGGTTGTTTTCCCTTTCAATCACATCTCTGTTCTGCTAGGGCAAATATGAGTTTTCCATCCCATTTCATATCTTCTCCATCATCATGTAGGTAAAACTGCAGGGTACCTCATGGTGTGGACTCTCTCCCTTGAGCAGGGAGGCACTTATTTCTTGGTGCGTAGTGGCAGGGCATGGGGCATTTGCTATTTAAATTGCTTGAGGTCCTCTTTAAATTGCTGGTGGTCCTTGGACAGTCTTTCCACAGCCAAGATGCTAGTTGGTAGGATGCCCTTCCTATAGCTGGAGTTGGGTAGTCACCTGAAGCGCCGTTCTCCTTTTTTCATAGACATCAATGCCAATGAATTGGCATATGGCAATGGAATGCTCCATGCAAGCTTCCTCCACATGGATTGCGTGCACCGGACTTCATCTGGATCTATAGAGTGATGCCTCAAAGAACCTAGAAATGAAACAACACACTTTCGAGATAATATTAGTATAGGAGTGTTGGAACCCTGGATGCTGAGAATTTTAAACTTTCTTTGCTGAAAGGCACAGACCCACAAGACAATACTACATTTGACCTGAGGCCATGGGGAGGCTTCCAAAATTGATTGATAGCACTGGGGTTGTGGGTGTGTAGTTTGAATAGGAGTGTGTAATATCACAGGGTGAAAAACATAGAGTTTAAGGTTTTAGAATATAGCAATATATATGGGGCAAGATGGAGGTTTTAGGGTGGTGGCTGGTCCTTCTTCTTCACCTTCTTCTTCATGGGTTTGGGTGGTGTTTTGTAATTGGACAGAAAAATCCTCATTGTGGGACACGAGGGATCAGTTATTGGGTTAAAAGGGAAATAACATAGGTGTCATTTCTTAATTGGATAGTTTAGCTTTAAAAGACCTTGTAGAGAAAGATAGTTAGCCATTTTGTAGCTTGTTAGTAGAATGCTGTAGAACTCACGACTTGTAAGACTGTAATATAGATAAGAAATAATAAACATTTGAGTCTGAACATGATATACTGTCTCGAGTGCTTCAATCCCAGCCTTGACAGAGACAGAAAAGAAGCCAAGAACCAGCATAGGAGGTAATATAAAGGCTGGTCTTTATTGGAGGCGTCCAAGGGGCAGATATGGAAAATGCCTAAATGCCTATCCCTGCACAGGGTGAATACAGTTTTATAAGTGGTGAGGTAATTCCTCCTGGTTCAACCCCTTTTTAAATCCTCCCCCCTCAGACAGAAACTAAACTTTGTTTATGAAAATGTGTCTTGAAGAGCTGGGTTTAAACTTGGTTCCAGGAAGAACCAAGGTAGGATTGGGGCCTTGGGCCCTCCACTTGGAGTCTGGAATGTGTTTTGTGTTTCTGCCTATCAAGATAGGGAAAAGTACTGGGGCTAGCTAGGAACTATATAACTATACAACAATAGAGCTAGAATATATGTGTAAAGAATATAGAGAATATAAAAAAGCAAAAATCATTCTGGCAACAAGAGGACTGCTCATGATTTGAATCTTCATAGAGTACCTCCAGCACAGCTAATTCTCTCGGGTGCTGGATACCTTTCTGCATGGTGTTCCACTTGCCTGGATACACTGGTAGCTCATCCTTGAAAGGATACCTTTCCCTCATGCTTGACAGGAATCACCTTCAGAGGCTGAGAGCTTCTGTCCTCTTCCCAATGCTCACATATCAGGACAGGGATCCAGCTGCTTGGCTTCACTCCCCTCTAATTTCCAATTGTGGGTCTACTTCCTCTTCACCTCTCACTAAGAAAATGGATTTGGTCTTGGATTTCTTCTTCTGTATGGAGGCAACTGCTACTGACACAAGTTGTTCCTCTGGTTCAGCTGCAGTTTGAGTGGCCACTGTGCCAGTTGGTCTGCTTTCCTCCTCCTCCTCCCCCTGAGGGTGCAGTTTAATGTCAAACCTTGTCCAGTAAATAGTAGCCTGGGTTAAACACATTGCAAGAACTTTGCACCTCTCTGGACCTGCCACAGCATTTTCTTTGCAAATATTCTGTCATTTTATCAGTCCTGTAGTTGTTCAAGGGTGAACTTCCAAACCATTGGAGCAGAGAATTTCTCCAAAAACTGGTCAATTTTCTCCCATATTCCATGCCAGTCATAACTGTTCACCCTTGCTGCAGATCTCTGAATGACCGTCCTAAAAATCTTTTTTATAACTTTAAACATGGTGTTGACTATACTAAGGAGACCTGATAGACTTAGCAACAAGTACATGCTTTCCTTAACATCCAAAGGGAATTCAAAATTCTCAAAAGCTGTTGTAACAGGCCTGAAGGAGGAAAAAAGGGTGAAAAGCTGGGGAAAAGCACCCTGCCTTGTTCTCCCTGCAGACTGGGTACAATTATTAATGAATTTCCCAGAGGTAGTGTGGGAGAGGGCAGAAGAGCAACAATGAATACACATCCCAAATAACACTCATTGCCCTTTGTGACGGTGTTCACAGGTGTTCTTAGATGAGGGAAGAGATGAGAATGTTGACTCTATGTTTCAGAAGGCTTGATTTATTATTTTATGATATATATTACATTAAAACTATACTAAAAGAATGGAAGAAAAAGTTTCATCTCAGAAGGCTAGCTAAGCTAAGAATAGAAAGGAATGAATAACAAAGGTTTGTGTTTCGGACAGAGAGTCCAAGCCAGCTGACTGTGATTGGTCATTAATTCCAAACATCTACATGAGACCAATCACAGATCCACCTGGTCGCATTCCACAGCAGGAGACAATCATTGTTTACATTTTGTTTCTGAGATCTCTCAGCTTCTCAGGAGGGAAAAATCCCAAGGAAAGGATTTTTTATAAAAGTTGTCTGCGACAGCCCTTGATGTTATGTCATAAGCTGATATCACACAGTACAGCAACAAAGCAATCCCAATCCCTCTCCCTGCTCTGAAAAAGATCATCATGAGGAGCCAAATGTTGCATATACAGGAGTATATACAGTGTTAGGTACCACAACCATGTGAACAGACCGAGCAACCTTGTGACCATTGACTCTGTACCTAATACAACAAATGCTTAGATCAAATTTGGTTCCAAACCACTCTGGGCAAATCTGTTGTCACCTCAACCCTTCAAGCCCCATATTGGGCACCAAATAAGGCTGTCATGGTTTAGGAATGATATTCCCCAATTTAGTGTTCCCACTGAAACACTCCAAACCAGTGCCACTCACTCCCTCCCTCCTCTCTCTCTCCATGTGGCAAGCTGGAGAGAAGAATTGGAGGCACAAAAGGTAAAGACCATGAGTTAAGAACAATATATTACAAACAGCAATGAAGTAAGAAATGAACTATAACAACAACAATATTAATAACAGAGTGCATAAGATAGGCGAATGTTTCACACGCAAGTGCTCACCATGTTGAACCCAGCGCTACCCTGACCATTCACTCTGACACCAGCCCAACTGGAAGGGACCCATCTCCCTCCACTCCCTGTGTATGGCATGAGGTGGTATAGAATAACCTCAGGGCCCTGGCCATGCTCCTCCTGGCTACTGCAAAAATTAACCCTGTCCTGGCTGGAACCAGGACAGGACATCATGCTGTCATAATATCGTGACCCGCTACATGTTCCTGATAAGCACTTTGAGACTCTCTGTATATGGGAATACAGCTAGAAAGCAGGACGGGGAGTACTGCTCAGCTTACCAACACAGATGTGCTAACTCTGTTAGGCCGCAAGCCTTGGCAAGCAGAACCCTGAAGAAGATATTGGCGTGCTTGGGTGTGCTTAGTATGCTTTATAACAAACCATGCAAGACCGCACATGCCTATGCGAGTCTGTACAAAGCTATGATTAAGCAATGTTACTAAGAAATGTAAATGTTGTAATTACTGCTATTTTCAGCTATAGCTGAAAAGGTATATATACTGAGCTTGTGGAATCAATAAATCGGCTTCATGCATGCAAGCCATGGAGTCCCCATCTCTTCAATCGCCAACATCTGTAGATATGAGGCCCATTATTTATCCTACATTCATGCTATGAATAGCTGAATATGAAGCCATTAATTATTGTACATGATGCTTCAGTATAAGTCAGTCTATTGGGTCTGGTGGTAGGGGTGGAAATGCTGGGTCAAGAGAAGAAAGTAAGTTTGAAGAGTCCTTCATAACCCACTGTCCTCAATTTTTGGATAACACCCTGCTGCTCCTTCACCATTGCTCCTGGACTTTATTTTGGATTTCTTATAATCACTTGGACAAATGGGAGAAGACACAAGAGTTACTTGGCATAGGAAGAAAGAGATGCATGGAGCGTTTAGAGCTCCCTCCAGCCCCTTGCTGTTAAATCTGAGACTAATGCAGACCACAATTTTTCTCCTCCTGCTGTATAATTGCTTTGGAAATAAATCAATTGGGGAAAAAAATCCAGGCTGGGTACAGGCAATGGGCAGATATGTGTGCTGCCCAAAGGCTTTGCAGGGGATAGAGGAAAAGGAGCAAGCACAGGGAGAGATGCTGAGTTTGATATGCACCCAGAGCAGCAAGAGAAGCAAAACCAACCAGTGACATTCTAGAATTATCTTTGGTTATGATAAATATTAATTTTCATTACTTTATTTTGCTTATTTCCTGCTTTGTTGCCCAAAAGCCAACTTAAGGTACAGGCAGCAAGGCACAGAATCCAAGGGATATCACAGACATGAAACAAGAGCTCAATATGCCCCACAGATGGCATGGGTGTGTGAGGCAATAGTCAAATGGAAACACATATTAAGTTAAGGACAGAAATTCATGGTTTCAACTCTATATGTCCTGTCTTCCGAGGCAGAAAGATGGAGGCCCATGTAACACCCGCTCCAGAAAGCAAACTATGGGACTATAGTAAAGCATGCTTCCCCCAGCAGATTGTGGGCAGCTGAGGACAGCCCTGTTTCCCCATCACCCACCATTGTCATAGAATCACCTAGCCTGGAAAAGACCTCCAAGATAATCAAGTTCAACTGCTAAACTCATGGACCAGTTATCAGAGGCACTATTTTTTTTCCCCCTGTGGAAGAGGCTAACAGCAGGCCTGTTAGCTAAAGGAGCGAGAAGAAGCTGAGAAGTAAGAAGAAACTGATAAGGAGCTCTCTCTAAGGCTGTAACTAAGGAGACTGAGAGAAGAAAGATAAAAGAACTTTGCAGCTGGACGAAGCATTTTTAGAAAGTTAGTTAAGTCACTATAACTTCTCACCAATAGTATTATGTTGATTTATTGTGGCTAATAGTAAAGATAGAAGAAGCATAAACAATTAGAAAGTGTATAAAAGTCAGCCATGTTCAATAATAAAGTGTTGCCAACTGAGACTGCTTGTAGTCTCTGCTTTATGTCGTGACCGCCTCGACAGCGACATCCCCCTCCAGTTTTATTGTCAGTGATGGTTTTGGAGTAAGCAGTCAACCAATGCTGCATACGCCAATAAACAAATGTCCTGGGCTGATTTTATGATGCTTGTATCCCCATTCATCTGTTTAGCCCAGAAATAAGTTTTGCACCTTTAAGACTAGTTCTGAGAGCAAAGAGGGGGAAAGAAGAAGAGCACGGTTTGTTTTCAGAAACTGCACTCACTTGTCCACATTCCTGCTCCTGGATTGTGCTGTCTGCAGCACGGACAGACAGCAGGACAGAACTCTCCTTTGCTTTTAGTTAGTTTTTAACTAGCTAAGGCAGAGATGTTCCCTGGACTGTGGTTTTTCTTTTTCTTGGAAGTGTTTAAACCGGCTCTGGACTGAACACCCAGAAGAGCACCAGCAGCTTGCACCTGTGGCCCACCAGGCCAGGCCTGGGCCACGGCATTTCCAGCACTGGAGGGACCGATAACAGACTGAGTGAGCCCACGGAGGGGACTTTCTGAGTTTGTCATCTCTTTTGGAATGGCAAGAGGTTTTATTGTCTAATATTGTTCATTTTTTGTGCTGGTGAATGCTTTGCCTGTGAAATAAACAGGTTTTTTTCCACTTTTCTCCAAGGAAATCTTTTCCCAAACCAGTTGGGGGAGGGGCCGCTTAAATCTGTTTTCTAGAGGAACCCCTTTAGAGGTTTTCTCCCAAATTTGCCCTAAACCAAAACAAAAAGTTACCCAGGATAATTAGTAAATACACAAATTATTTCAGTCTATGTTGCAATCAGAAACCAGGACTGAATCCCTCAGCCAGAAATAACCTACTCAGGGAACATGACTTAACTTGGTATCTCTAGTGCTGAAATAGACACTCCACTGTAAGACCCTCTGAATTCTCTTCATGACATGGGGATGCTGCCACAAGCAACCCACACTCCTTTCACAGATAGTGAAATGGAGGTTTTGGGGGGTTTGCTTAAGTTAGCGATATGAATTAAGCATTTAAATTTTATCTTGTAGAATTCTGTGTTGAATTTTTACCTTTTACTTAAGAAACCTCTGCCATGGTACAAAGAGCATAGGAAAATGCAAATTTCTGAAGCTTCTTGCGATAAGGGACAATACCAAGAGAAGACCAGGGAATGCAGAAACCCAGATAAAGGAGCTCCTCTGTCTCCAAGCTGATCAAAACCGACAGACGTACTCAGATAAGCACCAAGGGACCACAGCACACGTGCAAAGGAGAAAAGTTCAAAAGTTCAATCATGATGAAGACCACAATCTTCGGCCTCAGAGACCACCAAATACCCCTGTGCGACCACCACAGCAAACAACGCATGCTCAGAAGGGCGTGGATCTAATTACCATGTGAGGAGAGGACAGGCAAGGCCAGGGGTTGAATATGCATGAAGAGATTGTGTAATGTAATGCATATGGAACATCTTTGTGAATAAAGATGTGGGGGGCACAAGCTTTCATGAGAGCTATCTCGTTTGTGCTGGGTGCTAACATACATACCCACTTCATAACTACATCAGGTTGTGGAGTCTATTTATTCCACATATCGCTTCAATAGGCCCTGGAGTGAGACACTGTAATTACACTTACAGCTCATGAAATGGGAATGAAGAGCAACTTGACAATGCCCTCAGTGCCATGTTATCTATGGCAACCATTAAAGATGTGCACAGACAAAATTGCAGGTACACTTCTGTTCTCCTCTCATCAACTGAGTTCAAAAGGAATTTGATAGCAGCTCAGCTCCTGTCCTAATGCATGCTAGGACCAGGCAGGGTGATGCTGCAGGTATCTAACCAACAAATTTTATCTCATTACCTGCAACATGTTGAGAAGCAGACTCCGGAATTTGGTTCCTTCCACCATGAAGAGGGCCATTTTGTCACAGAGCTTAGCTGCAGTGGAAGCAAAGCTGCGGTCCATCACTGCTTTCTGGTAGATGGTCTTGACTATCTCCCCCAGCATTTCCTCAGAGCTGGTAGAGTTCTGGGCCTCGTCCATGAATGTGGTGAGCTTGGAGTCAACGTCACTGCTGTTGTTCCTCATGCTATTGAGAATTTCAATTAATTTGTCCATTTTATTCTTTTCAGGATTGGTGATTTCCACTGTGACTTCGTCCTGGTCCATGAAAAGGGAAAGACAAGGCGTCTGTTACACAAGGAAAAAACAGACATATCAGCCTTTGTCTTTCCACAAACAGAAAAGGGGGAAGGGGATTGGAGAAACATTTAAACAGACATAGAAAAAACAAAGCATCTTTTAGCAACACAATGGTATAATCTCAGCATTAAAAACCACAAGTAAATGAATCCTGTCCCAGAAATGCTCTTTGTCCATTTCCCACAGCACTCAATCCCAAAGTCTTCCCCCTCAGCTCAGGGAGAAGATTTCCTCAAGGGTCCTGATCCAGGATGTCAAAGTCTGACTACCCCTGACTGCCTTTGACATCTTGGACTGATTTCTCTGTGTGTCTGCGACATGGTGATAATTGATTTTTTTTTGTCTCTATTTTGAAAGTGCACCAATGTTTGCAAAATGCTCAGATAGCAATTCTACAAAAATGTCTACTTTTTAATATACTCATGAGGGGAAAAGGAGGGGCAGACACTGACCTCTTCTGTGTGGTGAGCAGTGACAGGACCCAAGGGAATGGCCTGAAGTTGTGTCAGGGGAGGTTTAGGCTGGATATTAGAAAAAGGTTCTTCACCCAGAGGGTGGTTGGGCACTGGAACAAGCTCCCCAGGGAAGTGATCACAGAACTGAGCCTGACAGAGTTCAAGAAGCATTTGGACAATACTCTCAGGCACATGGTGTGACTCTTGGGGTGTCCTGTGCAGGGACAGGAGTTCGACTCAATCCTTGTGGGACCTTCCAAGTCAGCATATTCTGTGATTCTGTGATACATTTAATGATTTAAATTGAGATTAAAGATGTCACATGATCCCAGCATTTGAAAAACTCTTAAAACATGCTATATAATACAAAACTGCAACAATTTTTTGGACAACCCCAATGTCAAACAGCAGTTGGAGTTGTCCAAAACTCCCATCAGGAGGCCAGTTGTGTTGACAATACCCACTCACCACCCAATATTGGGTGCTTATGTGATGTGTTTCTTATAAGACTGTAAATTCACAGGAAGAGCATTAAAATGAATCATCTGAAAGTCTCTTCTATATTCATACTGCTTTAAAGAACATGAAAATAACTAACAAAATCTCTTCCTCCCCCTCATGCCACATACATAAATAGTAAATGCTCATGCATTCAAAGGTATACATTTCCAACATGCACTCCCATGGAGTTGTATATGTTCAGGTTATTTTTGCTACTTATTTTGGAAATGTCATTGGAGATACCCTTACAGATTAATTTTCTAGTCTGACAAAAAAAATCTCTAGAGAAAGAATCTGAGTTTTACAGGGGGCAAATAAAGAGATCTACAAATTCTTCAGAAATCTGATGCTGAACATTGTTTCAAAAAAGTATTTCTCCTCTGTCACTTGCATACAATAGTTTTGTTGTTGTTAGGTTATTGGAAGGAAGTGGGAAAGATAGGGTCATTTCAATTCATTGCTGAGATAAATGAATATCAATACTGAAGTAGCTGACTACAGCTATTCAGCACTCAAAAGTCAAAGCTTGGGATTTAGCTCTGTAATTGTAGAGAGACAAATTGCCTTTTTTTAGACCTCTTTGCAAAGTTGATGAGCTCTGCAGACTGGAAGGGAATCAGTTGGGAGGTGTACCCACATTGTAGCTCACGTGTGAACCAGCTTTCCCCAAGGGTGTGCAGGAAAAGAGTTCCCAGTCTTTGAAGAACTCAAGCTGGTAGCAACCTCAACCAAGAAGTCAAGCTAAGATACTTAATTGAGTGAATAAAAGGACTTCTGAAGAAGCATGAAAACACTTTGAGAGAAGTGTTGACACTAGGAGATTAAGATGCATTGATGGAAAGTTTTCTTGAGCCCAGCCCGCCCTTTGTATGGAAAATAGCCAACAGCCAGACTTGGAAAACGGGAAACTCAATGTTTCCCTAAGAAATAATACCTTTTCTTTTAGTCTCCTTCGCAGCCTGTCTTTGGAAGACTGAAGCAAATTGATCTTGGGTCTTTCCCTAATGCGTTCATGAATACTGTCTTTCTGCTTGGTCTCTGACTCTTGGATGTACTGCTGAGACTGCTTCTCCATATCCTCCAGGCCTCGGTGCATCTCCAAGGGAATGTGAACTGCACAGATGGCGGTGTCCTTGATTTTCAAGTTCTCTGTCTCTTTGGCATTTCTGTGTGTTTCTTTGTCATTGGGCAAGTGCTTCTGGTTGTGATGCCATCTCCGGTTCTGACTGCAGCTATGGTGGCCTGTCCTACCTGAGGAGTGAAGGGCCTGGCCTCCTTGGTAGAGCTTCTGGTGGTCCCTGTTGTGTTTGGTGCCACCTTGCTGATGATCTGCATGCTGCTGAGACTTGTTCCCACCAGGAAGTTTCTGCTGTCGCCTAGAAAGTCAAAGAAGGTCATTAGTTCACTCTTTTCTGCATGGCCCTTTTTGGTCAACACATCTGTCTCACCAGACTGGTCCTTGGTGGGTAGGCTCTGTGGGTGTCCCTACTACAGGAGGAGAGCCAATTTCTTGACATCTAACACAATCTCACACCTCAATCTTTCAGCAACAGAGATATTTCAGCTGAAAGTTTTCATGAACAGTTAGATAACATTGCTTTGGTTACCAGGAAAATCTCTCCCAGGCTTCTGTGTTTTCTGTGTTGCTTCTATACTGAACTGGGGAATATCTGGTTAGTCCCAGCTGAGCAAGGGGAAGTCAGGCAAGCAAGAAATATCAGGAGATTTTTTTTTTCAGAAAACTTAAGGACCTCCTGATACACCTGGCCTACAGCATCATTTGCTCCTCTTGCCTGCCCTCTCTGCTGTACTAACATAGCATACTGCTGCATGGATTTGCAATGAACCGTTTACAGCGTATAAGGAATTTCTAAGTGGAAAAAAATAAGCTAAAAAGTAAATTGCCAAATAAACCAGATGCCCACACTAAATGGTTTTGTTTGGCCTTTTGTAGTGAGTTGACCCCAGCTGGATGCCAGCCACCCACCAAAGCCTCCCTATCACTCCCTTCCACAACTGGACAGAGGAGAAAAAATATAACAAAGGGTTCATGAGACCAGGAGAGATCACTCAGCAAAAACTGTCACTGGCAAAAAAAAGCTCAATTTAAAGATATTAATTGAATTTATTACTAACAAAATCAGAGCAGGATAATGAGAAGTAAAATAAGACCTTAAAAAAACACCTTTCCCCCCTGCCCTTCCCAGCTCTACCTCCACTCTCAGCAGTGCAGGGAGACAGGGAATGGGGGTTACGGTCAGTTTATCAGGTGTTGTTTCTCCTGCTGCGCAGAGAAAGGAGTCCTCCTGCTCCAACATGGAATCTCTCCCACTGGAGATAGTTCTCCATTAACTTCTCCAATGTGAGTCCATCCCATGGGCAACAGTTTTTTTACAAACTGCTGCTCTGTGGGTCACTTCCACAGGGTGCAGTTCTTCAAGGATAGGCTGCTTCAGCATGGGGTCCTCTCTCCCCAGGGGTCACAGCCTCCTCTCAGACATCCACCTGCTCTAGTATGGGTGTCCTCCACAGGCTGCGGGTGGATTTCTGCATCCCCATGGATCTCCGTGGGCTGCAGGGGGACAGCTGCTTCACCATGGTCTTCACCATGGGCTGCAGAGCAATCTCAGCTCTGGTGCCTTGAGCACCTCCTCCCCGTCCTTCTCCCCTAACCTTGGTGTCTGCAGAGTTGGTCCTTTCACACGTTCTTACTCTGTTCCTCTCTGGTCACAATTACAACTGTGCCATAACTTTTTTTCCTTCTTCTTCTTCATCTTCTTCTTAAATATGCTATCACAGAGGTGTTGCCACCATTTCTAATTGGCCCAGTCTTGACCAGTGGCACATACGTCTTTGGAGATACCAGGGATTGGCTCTGGCTGACATGGACGAAGCTTCCAGCAGCTTCTCACAGAAGCCATCCTTGTAGTGCACCCCCCTCCTCCCTCCCCCGCTACCAAAGCTTGGCCATGTAAACCCAATACACCTTTCTTTATGCATGTCCTTCATCATTGCTACACCAGGACAAGACACATGCATGGATGAAGAAGCTGAGTATCATGCTTGGCTCTGGCAGCATGGGGTGCTAGAACCATTGCCTCCAGATAGCAGGCTAAATGCATACAGCTCCAAACAGGTAACATGGAAATTCAACAGCCACAAAGAGGAGGAACTGTCCACAAATGGTTGTCTCGAGAGACTACAGTGGCTCAGAAGGGGCAAACAAGCCCATCTGCTGGCTAGAACTGGTAGCTGAGATGATAACTCCCCCCCAAAAAACAGTTGAAAGGAAAAAAACACTTTGACAGCCTCAGACATTTCATATTTCCACATAGGCTGCAGCTTGATTGTCCCGAGCAGAGAAGGCAGAGACAGAATGCCATCATCAAGGATGCAACTAAGGAGGAAATTGTCTTGACATGGAGTGCTTTCACCCAGGACAGTGCAGGGTTAGCTCTAAGCAAGGCAGCACGTCCCTGCCTTTCCAATGCCTCTTTAATGCTCAGTCTTGACTCTGAGAGCATGTGAGATGCTTTAATGCTCAGTCAGACGAAGGAATTGGCCATTCACAAATACATTTCATGGTCAACAGCTAAACAGTTGTTAACGTTGCCTGCCAAAGCCATCTGCCCATGGAATCTGTATTCCTTGGCATCCCCAGGAGTTAAAACCTATATTTGAGGCCAACTGGCTCTTAACCATAAAGTGTGAGGGTTCATGATTGGCAAACATGGGAGGAAGAGGCTTAGTGGCAGTGGCAGGAATTTGTCTTTAGTCTCAAACCACCAGAACCAGTTTACTGAGATATTCAGTGTAGGGTTTTTGTTTGGGTTGTTTTGGGTTTGGTTTTTTGGTTTTGTTTTTGTTTTTTTCAAGTTGAATGGCAGGGAATAAAAAAGAAAAAAAAAAGTGGGGGAGAAGTTTTCCTGTTAGCTGAAGCTTACAAGCAGTTTATGAGTACAGATTCTCCACATCAAGTTTTCCTGGCATTTCTTTGTTTCCTCTCAGTAACGCAATCACATAAACCATTTTGTAAAAACCAGCTCTTATTAAAAGGGGAATGTCAAAATACAAGTTAATTAAAACCCTTATCTAGTACTAAGCCCTCGCATGCTTAAGCATGCAAGTTGTGCTTTCTGTGGCTTTGCTCTTCTCTCAAACATCTAACTGTTTGGGTACACTTCCAGCCTTGGGTTATAAAACAGACAGACTGTTACTTTATTTAAATAGAAAATATTGCACAGAAATTATAAAAGTTGCACACAGACACAGCTTTAATTTCAGCAGAGGTAAGGGAAAATGCCTGCAAATGAGCTGGAAACCAAACTGCTGTGAATTTCTGCAAGAAATGCATGTGGGGAAAGTTTTTTCCTAAAGACATAATGATATTAGAATCAAAACTGTTTCTGTTTAATGGCTGTGAAAGAAAAAAATGTTTAAGATTAAAAAAAGCCCTAGTTAAGTCAATGTGGAATATGCAAGATTGTTCTATTTGAGGCTTTTGTACTAGATGGGGAGAGGACAGGCAGCTCCATCCCTGTGTGGGACAGCTAAAAGGTGATATCCCCATGGCAAGGGGCAGAGCAAACAGACTGAACCTCTGCAGTCACTGACAATAGGATGGAAAACCACAGAGTTAAAAAAGTTAAGGAATAAAGATTGCAAGAAAGAAAAGGCAAAGGAAGGAGAATGGTAAACAAGGATCAATGTCTGTGACTTGGCAGCAGGCAGAGGTCTAGACAATTATCCAGCATTCAAGCAAAGACTCGCGTGCTTTTATCTTCCCAACACTCCAGCAAAGAAGAAAAGCCAAGAAGAAACAGGATCTGCAGAAAGAAGAGCCAAAGCAGGAAGAACGGGACCCAGATTGTGAGATTCACATTCTCTGAACCTGAGAGCAGCAGTGAGAGAAGCAGAGAAAAGAATGATCAAAACAATTCTTATCTCATTTGCTGTTCCTGTGTTGTGCCAAAGTAGAATGCAATATAAAGATTGTTTACCCAAAGTAATAGTGTTTTGTTTCCTTGGCCTATCAGGGCCAAGTACGTGTGCAGACTGTCAGTCAGCAGACAGTCACAAGATTCTGGGCAGTTGAGTTGAGTTGGGTGCTTGTGCAGATTCAGTTTAGATGTAGTGTAATATAGTATAGAATAATATAGTATAATAAAGTAATTAATTAGCCTTCTAATAAGATAGAGTCCTCCTCATCATCTCCCCCATCGTAGGGGTCGCCCTGCTTTTACTATACCAGATCTTGAAACTTTTTTCAATGCACAGCATTGCAAAGCCTGGGAGGTTGGGATGACCTATCCTTGCTCTTAGGTTTAACCAAGGTCCTGGGGACATAGAAAGCCCCAGGAAGGGGCAAGTTGGTGTACCAGGGCATCTTGCCCCCCCCAAGAGTTTATCTATTGTTTGTTAACTGATCAGATAACTCAAACAGGACAAGATGTCTTATAGTGAGTTATTTTGGCACCATGGAGTTAACACTGGTCTGGCATCTCCCAACTGCCAATAAACATCTTACTGTTGAAGTGATATCTGGAAAGATAAGCTCGATTTCTAAGAGATGCCTCACTTTATGACTATAAGAGCAAAGGTATCTCTGTACATTATCATAATTTCTGTGGTAAGTTACATTTAACTCCTAATCAATACTATTTCTTTTGCTAGCTTTAATACAGGTACCTTGATATCGTGCACTGTTTTATGTTACGCTGTAATCTACTAGTAGTTCTTTTTAGTTTTATACTGTGGTAACTCTAATTAAGATCTTTCGTCTGTTATCTTTTGTCTGTTTAATAAATAATTAATTTATATAAATAGACCTGATCTGCCATTACTAGAAGTTGGGGGCCCGAGTGATTCCTTAAATTCAAACTGTTGCCAAAATTTGAGGCCAATGCAGGGCCTTTCTGAAGCTCCCACTCGTCCTGTGACAGTTGGGGACCAGGGCACCCCACAACATGCACCCACTGTGGGTTGAGTTGATGGTAACAACCTCATGCTTGTTCAAGGGCAGGAATGTAGGAGCACAGATGGCAGCTTGGGGTGACATGCCAAGCTTAGGAAACCAAACAATGTAGGAACCCAGATGCACTTTCCAACCCAGGCTTTTAGGTTGTGATGCTGAAGGGAAGAACAACTGAAGCTTGAATCACACAGCAACATCTCCAAGAAAAGCAAGAATTCACCCCATTAAAAATGCTGCAGTTACTGGGAAATCTTTCTTCTGTCCCTCTCTGCTCATCCTTTGGTGTAAGGACACAGTGCCTTGTGGGGAACTCTACTTCAGCTAGAAGAAAAAATATGTAGATAGCACAATAGTCTCTAACATCTTGACTACATTCAACATTAATTATTTTCACTTCAAAGGCCAAATTCCAATTCAGCTCAAAACTCCCCCTGACTTCAGCAGGACCAGGGATTCGGCCATTGGTCAATGTGGAAACTAAACAGACATTCAGTCATAAAAAAAACTACAGAAGTATTAAAAACCAAGGGGAGATAGTCATGATTACCAAGCTGGAAATAGGATGGTATTGTTTCTGTGAGGAAACGTGTCCAGCTGGGATAAATACTGGTTTGGCCTCAGTGTCATATACAGGATGCATCAACCTGAGAGCATGGGAAACAGGATACTGAACGGGGGACACCTTTTCAGGTCATGGCAAGAAGAGTGTGGTCATGGGAATTAGTAGTATGTTAATAGAACTATCCTATATTTGGTCGAGTTTCTGGTTCTTGTCCTCAGTTGGTTCGGAACCTGTTACAAATGAGGTCTTGTTCCGAGTTCACATTCATGATTGGACCCTTGCCCTCAGAAGACTCCTATACCTTGTGGCATTTACCACATCCCCCTGTCTTTGGATCTTGCCCCCAAACTGTGCAGTTTCCACATTTGTTATTTTGTTGTTAAAGTCTTTATTTTTCGGGCAAGACCATCACACCATTCCTTTATTTCACCAGGTTCCCCCCGGCCAAGCCAGATCAGGGGTCGTAGCGAGGAAGACTGCGACATTTCTGCTATCATTTCTCCACCAATTTTTAAATTTAATTAACTAAATGAGATACCTTTCAACAGAATTTATATCTGACAAATGTCTACTCTGTCAGAGGAGCTTATGGAAACAAATCTAAGGCTTTAGCTGTCTTAGTGATTACCAGTCTACATGCTCAGAAAAACAGGATTCCTGCAAGTTTTTTACAACATGATTTCTTTCCAAGGAAAGGGGCTGGAAGGCACAAGGCTGAAGAAAATAACACAAGACACATGGACAGCTGTGGTCTAAAACACAATTGGTCTGTTCCATCAGCCCTGCTCATAGCCCCCTGTGCTAGTTTAAAAGTAAACTGGCAGGAGAAATGAACCCCACTCAACTACCTTGAGAGAGATTACAAGGCAGAGTTACAATCTCCTAAAGAGATTACAATGAATACAATGATACAGAGAAAACTGGTTTCAACCCACAAAGGCAGAGTAGAACCTGGCACCCTGTTGGTCAGTGATGGTTGCAGTCTTGTTGAAGTAATGGTCACAGTCCTATTGAAGTTCTGGTCCTGCTCTGGATTCATTGAGTGGTACCAGAAGTCCCCAAGCCTAAAGATTATATATGCCCAGGTGCAGGTGGGGAATGCTCAGTACCTCCCCCAGGGTGGGGAGTTTCACAATGGAATGATGTAATACTGCAAGTCATGGGATATTTTGGAAGTCTTTCATAGTCTAAGTCATTGCAGCTGCCTATTCTGCTAGTGCCATTGTCTTGGGGATGGTTCATAACGATAAGGTATCTCATGATCATTTGTGCTCAAAAATTGTCATTGTATTTTTAAGATTTCCTGGCCACGAGGTGGGGGGGCGGTGCTGCCCAGGCAGTCTTTCTTGCCTTTATGGTGTAGGATCAAAGATATTGCATGAAGGGAAGCAGCAGCGAGAGCTGGCACCAGAAGGAGGTGTGGTTCTCTTGCTGAGCGCAGGAGGAAGAAGTCGGAGGTATGGTGCTGCAGCAAGCAGTCAGTGGCGTGGTGGCCACAGCAGCCTCTGTGTGCTTTGCTCTGGGATTTTTGTTGCACTGTGGTCTCGGCACAGCAAGCCTCCCTGCTTTTTCCTGCTTTCTTGCCATTTGGGATGAGTCCAGAGCCAATGTGTGGGTTGTCATCTGAGGCCAGGGCCACTCCTGCCAGTTCACTTTCTGCACAGTAGCAACATCACAACCAAGCCCTGCCCACGTCCCTACTGTGTGCCGGCTGCCGTAGGTGGTGCCAAAGACCGATCGCCATTTGAGTGAGACCTTGAGGGAGTCGTCCTTTCCCCCCATTCTCTCCGAGTCGCCATTGACCACCTGGAGAGGTTCCGGGCTAGCATTGGAGCGCCCCCTGAAGCCGCAGGAGAGTTACTGCAGCCTCTCAGCCTTGCCTGAGCCACCAGCGCCCTCTGATGGCTGTAGTCATAACTACACCAAAGGGGAAATGGCTTAAAGGGTGAGGAATTTCTGTTACTGTTTCTTTTCATTGCTTATTCTGTCTTGCTATATATATTTTCTAATAAAGAACTGTTATTCCTTTTCCCATATTTTTGCCTGGAAGCCACATAATTTCGAAGTTATAATGATTTGGAGGGAGGGGTCATCTTTCCTTGGAAGACATCTGCCTTTTAAACCAAGACAACCGTAGAGTCCATTATGCCTCATTAACAGAGATGACCCCTCAGGCTGGGTGTGAATGTGCTGGTGCTTCCCAGGAGGGAGTTATCACAGCTGAGTCATTTATGTGAAGAAAAAAACCCACTAGTCAGCCTCCAGGGTTTGCTTCTTTTCCTAATCTCATTTAACATCCAGATTGTAGCCTGAGGTGTTGGGTGTGCACTGGGCAACTACTGCAAACAATCCATCGTTAACAGTTTATCAGGACTGATGTAGAGGGGAGTAGAATACACTGGTTACACCCACATAGTGCTAAACTGGTGCCCTACTCCTGTGTCATAGTTTGACATGGGAGTAATTTAGGGAAGTGATGCAAAAGCTTTTTGTGTAACTGACAGTCTGTTGAACCACTGAGAAGCTGGACACGCCTCTGTGAAACACACATGTTAAAGACTAAAGAAACCCGTGAACTTCCTCTTTCTTTCCCAGCCAGCAAGAAGTTAACACGCCCTGTGCCCACTGGACCCCCTCCCGGGTCGGGCTGGGCAGGCTCTGCCGTGGGGGGGCTAGGCCCCTCTCCAGGGGGTCCAGGGGATGCTGAACCCCGTTCTGGCTGGGCTGGGCCCCAGCAGTTGCCAGGCAGAAAGGCGAGGGAGGCTGTGGAGCCCTGGCCAGAGCAGGGCTGACTGCGGCTGTTAAAATCTTGCCATCAGGTCCCCTCCCCCCAGCGCAGCTGAGACCAGAGGTGGCCCTGCAGCCCATGCAGTGTGGCCCTGCAGCTGGAATGGAACACAGAAAATACCAAAACCAACCATGAAGATGATCCTGTCACAGCCCCAGCTGCAGCTCCAGCCACAAGTTACCAGCAGGTCAGGTGACCATTTGAAGGGCCCAGGCAACACGTTAACTCTTTCAGTGCTTCAATCCTCCCTCGAGTGAGAGAAAGGAACAAGATGCAAGCATGTAAAGGAACAACATGAAGACATTGAAGTCAATGAGGAAGAAGTTAGGTCCCAGATGGGAGGGATGAGACGATGCCTTGATTTTGGAGCTGAAAGCCTCTTGTAAGCTATGGAGAAAAGACTCTTTTTCCCTATAACACATGAAACTATGGGGAGATGAAGGGTTCAAATTGATATCGAGCAAAGGCCTCCATTGTAGTAGGCATAGGGACAGGCGTTCGGAAGATTTCGGGCTGTGACGGAAAATTACAGGAATCCTTCTACCCCTCTCCCCATAGATAAGGATCACCCTTGGAATGTAGCCAGACGTGTAGCCCCCCTAACCTATGCATGCCAGTAACTTTCCACTCCATACTAACCCTAGAAAGCATAGCCAGACCCCTGTCTGACGTAGAGAAGCCCCTTAGTCCATAAATACCCTCGAGACCCCTCAATAAACGCCTTTAACCGTCCACCACATTGGTGTCAGCGTCCGTTATTGGCCCCGAGGGATCCCAAGGAGAGGATCGCCGTGCTGGACTCCGAAACCAGGTCACCGCGGCCTTCACAAGAAGGCAACATAGTGGTGCCGAAACCCGGGATCGACGAGTCCGGGCGACGGGGGAATTCCTGGCCAGGGGACAGCGTCCACAGCGCGGGAACGACTGTGGCGAAACAGGGGGACGCCCCAAAGAATCGCGATTCGTATGGAAGCAATAGCGAAGGTCGTAAGTTTGATACATATGCAATGGGGAATCAAATGTGAGCTCAAGAATTTTAATCTCGCATTGACGAGACTCTTGGAGCTTGGGGTCATTGCTCGACCCATAGATATATTACGCTCTGAGGTGTGGCAGAAATGTACTGTCGCGCTAGCAGAGGACACAAAAGCCACAGGCAGCAGCAAAAGCCTGAAAGCGTGGGGGAAGGCAGAAGCCGCCCTACGCAAAGCATTAGAAGAACAGGAGGCGTGGAACACTGCGCGCTCCTGTCTGTTAATCACGCCGCAGCGGGGGGAGGGGGCGATAACGCGAACCCCCCCCGGTGGCGACCCGATTGAAAACGGGGAAACGCGGGGGCCGGGCGCATCCCATCCCTCCCCGAGCCCAGAGCCCCCGGAGCTCCCGGGAGACCCGCGGACCCCTTCGGGGGACCCGCCGGGGCCCAGACCACCTCCGGAGCCCCCCGGGGTGCCCACGGACCCCTCGCCCATCCCTTCCCCGCCGATAGCCGACTTAGCGCAAGAAGCGGAGGGACTCGCACGGTCCTTTTGGGAGGGGTTGACGGCAGAAGCCCGAAATATCGAGAGGGCTGGCGCGCGGGCGAGCGGCGGAGGGGATCCGCCGCCCTACCCATTTGAATATGGCGCGGGTGGCCGGGAGGAGGGGCGGAGCCCGCCGGCCCGCGGCGGGAAGAACCCGGAGGCACGGCCAGCCGCGAACACGCATGCGCGGGAAACCAGCGCTAAGCCCATGCCCAGCCGGGAGCTGTGGATCCCAGCAGACGCGCATGCGTGGGGGTGCGACAGAGGGCAGGCACTCGCTCGGGAGCCGCGCCCACTGATGCCACCATATATGGGAGAGATCCCTCCCTGCGGGAGGCAGGGCGAGCCCCGGGGGCGGGAGCGGCACCGCCCCCGAGGGGAGGAGCGGGGCCGAAGCCGAACAAAACGGCAGCAGAGACCGGAAGTTCATTGGCAGTCGACTTCCGACTCTGAAGAGAGCCACAGCTCTTCGGATAGCTCTACAGAGCCCACCGAGTCCAGCAGCGACTCGGAAGCAGAGAAAACTGAATCAATGCGGTTTCGGACGAAACCAAATAAAACTTTTGACACAGTCGGGAACCAGCCCCAATACGAACTCACCGATTGGGGTAAAATCAAAATTGAATGCGCGAGATGGGCACCCGCAGCATCGGTGCATGCCTTCCCGGTGAGAATTACAGGACCCCAGGGGAACCAGCAAAGAACTTATACTCCCGTTAATTCCAAAGACGTTCAAGCAATAGTAAAAGCTATTTCAGAAAAAGGAATTAACTCAGGAGTGGTTTCCACTCTCGTGGACGGTCTTTTTAGCAATGATGATTTACTCCCTCTTGATATAGTACAAATAAGCCGTATGCTTTTTGAGAGGGAGGGGACGTGTGGGATTCAGCCCCCTCCCACTATAGATGCGAGACGGCCCATCTATGCCAACCCATAGTGGGGCAGGGGATCTTCATACTCTATGCTCCCACAGATAAAAGCACACAGAAAGGGAGAAGCATGACCTACCCCAAATCCCTGCCCACAAGGGTCACCGAGGTCCTGACTGGCGATGAGGAAGCCTTCCAGATAGGCCGCTCAGCCAGGTCGGACCCGGACCCAATCCTTCGCATGTTAGAAGCTACCTTTCTATCCCTGAATGAATCTAACCCTAACCTAACCGACTCCTGCTGGCTTTGTTACGATGTTAAACCCCCCTTTTAATCGCTTTAGATACCCCCTTCAGCTATTCCACAGCCGATGCCCCTCGCCAGTGCAGATGGGACACACCCCGCAAAGGAATTACCCTGAGTCAAGTCACAGGTCAGGGCAGATGCTTTGGCAATGCAACCCTAGCTAAGCGGAAAGGCGACGTCTGCACCGAAGTAGTTGAGCCTGACAGGAAGAATAATAAGTGGGTAGTCCCATCCGCATCTGGGATGTGGGTTTGCCAGAGATCTGGAGTGAGTCCCTGCGTGTCTCTTGCCAAATTCGATAACTCTAACGACTTTTGTGTCCAAGTTCTGATCATCCCTAGGATCCTGTACCACTCAGACGAGGAGGTGTACCACCTTCTCGAGGAAAACAGCCGGCTCCACAAGAGAGAGATATTAACAGGTATAACTATCGCAATGCTGCTCGGCCTAGGAGCGGCTGGAACGGCAACAGGTGTCTCAGCCCTAGCAACTCAACACCAAGGACTGTCTCAGCTGCAGATGACCATCGATGAGGACCTGCAGAGGATCGAAAAATCCATTTCCTTTCTAGAAAAGTCAGTCTCCTCGCTCTCGGAAGTGGTCCTGCAGAACAGGCGAGGACTGGATCTCCTGTTCATGCAGCAAGGGGGCCTGTGTGCCGCCTTGAAAGAGGAATGTTGTTTCTACGCTGACCACACAGGAGTCGTTAGAGACTCCATGGCAGAACTCCGAAACAGACTGGCTCAGAGACAGAAAGACAGGGAAGCCCAACAGGGCTGGTTCGAATCCTGGTTCAATCAATCACCATGGTTAACCACCCTGATTTCTACCCTAATAGGTCCATTGGCAATGCTGCTTTTAGCTATTACCTTCGGGCCATGCCTGCTGAACAAGCTAGTCTCATTCGTTCAGGCCCGCCTAGAATGGACTAACATCCTGTTCGTGGGACAGCAACAGTTACTGTGAATTCAACAGAGAACACTGCCAGTCGCGAGAGACTTGCCTGGCAGAAACTTACTCAGGTTTCCCAAGACCCTTTTCCCTAGTCAGATCTCAACCTCCTACCTCATTTCAGTGCCTATGTATAAGACTACCTCGTTCATTTGTGAAAGAGGGGGGGGAAGTGTAGTAGGCATAGGGACAGGCGTTCGGAAGATTTCGGGCTGTGACGGAAAATTACAGGAATCCTTCTACCCCTCTCCCCATAGATAAGGATCACCCTTGGAATGTAGCCAGACGTGTAGCCCCCCTAACCTATGCATGCCAGTAACTTTCCACTCCATACTAACCCTAGAAAGCATAGCCAGACCCCCGTCTGACGTAGAGAAGCCCCTTAGTCCATAAATACCCTCGAGACCCCTCAATAAACGCCTTTAACCGTCCACCACATTGGTGTCAGCGTCCGTTATTGGCCCCGAGGGATCCCAAGGAGGGGATCGCCGTGCTGGACTCCGAAACCAGGTCACCGCGGCCTTCACAAGAAGGCAACACTCCATGCTAAAGTAAGTGGATGTTAAAGTTGCTGTGATCCCATGAGAAGTTTGAACAGAGATAGAAAGAAGAGTAGTCCTGTGCCCCCAGGAGAAGAAGATCTCTGTTCCCAGGAATGACATTGATTTTAGGAATAGATAATGAGAACTTTTGCTTTTGAACAGCTCATCTTTAAAACAGTACTCCATAAGTCAACATGGCCCATAAACAACTTGTGGGAAGACTTGTGGAAAATGGGAGGGGCTTCACGATAGCAGATTTCCCCTGAGCTGCTGCTATTCGTGATGAAATTGAGAGCCATAAGAGAACTGTTTTTTCCTCTTGTGGAGAAGTCTCCATAACATTAACAAGAGGGACTTCTCTCCCTAAGTGAACTGCAAAAAGACTATTTTAGAGGTGGTAAACTGACTGGAAATTTGAGGTTTTGGTTTTTTACATTGTCAGTGGGGAAAAAAAGGTTGTGGGGGGAGGACAAGTGTTCTGAAGGGTTTGTTTTGATTCTTACTACTTATTTTTTACTTTTAGTTACTGTTAATAAAATTTTCTTTATACCCTTTTAAAGTTTTGAGCCTGCTTTGCCTTTCTCCTAATCCTATCTTCCTATCTCACAGCAGGAAGTGAGTGCATGGGTGATTGGCTGGCACTGAAACCCACCATACTCATCAGCGCATTGGTTGGGAAAATCTCAAAATTGGGAAAATCTTAAATTGGCGAACCAAAACCACTATATCCTGTGACTAGGACACCCCTCAAGGGAGACAAGTCCTCTGAGAACCCCCACCATTTGTCTAGCATGTGAAGAGCTTGAAGACAATGTGGGGTTACATTCTCCCGGTGGTTATATGGAGATTTGGTTAGGCAGTTCTTAAAATTACTGAGAGGTAAGGAGCTACATTAGAGTACAAGTCTGATGAGGAGCAGCTGAGGGAGCTCGGGGTATTCAGCCTGGAGAAAAGGAGGCTCAAGGAAGACCTCACTCTCTACAACTACCTGGAAGGAGGTTGTAGCCAGGTGGGGCTCTGTCTCTTCTCCCAAGCAACAAGCAACAGAACAAGAGGAAATGGCCTCAAGTTGAGTCAGGTAAGGTTTAGATTTGATATTAGGGAAAATGTCTTCCCCAAAAGGGCTGTCAAGCATTAGCACAGACTGCCCAGGACATGGGTGGAGTCACTATCCCTGGAGAGATTTAAAAGATGTGTAGATGCAGCACTTGGGGACATGGTTTAGCAGTGGGCTTGGCAGTGCTGGGTTAACAACTGGACTCAATGTTCTTAAAGGTGTTTTCCAACCTAAACGATTCTGTGATTCTATACATCCTCAATGACACTTGGGACTTTTACCCCATGATGCTGAGCATCCTGTATGGCCAAACAGACTGAGATCCTGTGCATGTGCTCAGGGACTGGGTGCTCTGGACATACTGGTTCTTAACATTGAAGAACCTTCCTGGACACCACTCTTGCCCTCAACCCCAAGCAATTCTCCCATAGGACAAAACTCTCCAAGGCACATTACATGCCTTGAAGGGAAAGGATTCTGGTTTTGTCCTGTTTTTTTGCAGAGCCTGATCCCTGGTGGGCATGGCTGGGGCCACCCAGCATTTAATAACTTATTTGGGCTTGCAGCTACTCAGGCAAAAGGTTGAGAATGAAGAGCATTGCTATGGCCAAGGGATGCGTCCTTTGGCCATGGGATCTGGGCATCCTTCTGCATCCCCTTCATTCTTCTGGTGAGTGAATGAAAACATTCCTCACTGCATTTGGCAGACAATAAATTTCTCTCCACTTTTCTGCCCAGGCAGGATTTCATCTACGTGCCAGGATCAGGCTCAGGAATATGATGCTAAGTCTTGGTAGTATCTCATGATCAGCTTTGCTATTAACATACCTGCAATTAAGTAGCAACTGCCATTATAAGGGTCAGATTAGGATCTGCTGCAGAAATGGACTCTGTGGGACCTTCCATTCCCATAAGGACCCAAGATCCCACTTACGTGCAACACCCCTCAAAGCTGGAGGAACAGACCTTCCACAAGTCATGCAACAACTGTACCTGCAAATGGAGTACTGGTGGGGATGGCTCTATGGGATAAAGGACCACCTTTCCCCACCTTCTTTTTGAAAATCCCACTGCAATTCTGCATTGAGGGAGGGAAATTATAAAAACCTCTTAGTCACCACTGAAAGAGCTAAATTCACAGAGATTGATAGCAGCTGGATTCTTCCCAGCTGTACTAGCTAGCTGTCTAGAATACTCAGCCTGAAAAGGGAAAGGGCAGGAAGAAACTAAATCCTCTGAAACATACCAGTAACAAACCAATTTATGCCTTTCTGAACTAAGCATATTCCAGCCAGACCAGCTGCTTCACCTTGTGCAATGCAGCTTCACTAATAACTGGACTGGTACCCCCAAGCAGGCACTGACAGAGGGATTTGGGCAAGGCAGTGCTGCTGAAGTAAAAAATGCCCATCATCACTGGCTTTGGGCATCTAAGGGACATTGTGGTCCAAACTGGAGGGCCTGAAGGACCCCAGTTAAGAGCTGGTGGAATTTTATAGCATTTGAAACTGGTCCTGGAGGTCTGGGGAATATTGTTATGAATATGAGGGGGAAGGTCTGAATTTCTATTCTAGAGGCCTGACTTCCCCCAAAAGTATTCTTCACCAAGCCTATCTCCATCAAAGGCACTCTGATGTTTTACACCAATGTATAATAGTAACTCAGAATTGCTTTGGTGCAAGGAGTATCAGAGTCCACACAAAATTTTATCAAAAACCTCAAAACCCCATAGAAAGCAACAACCACCAGCTCCAAGGATGAAGAACATGGGACTTACATGTGTTTTTCCTTTGACATTATCTTTAAAACTGGTTTAAATTTGGTCCAGTTTAATTTCTGAATTTTCCTCAGATGAGAAGGGAACAAGATGTCATGTTCACTTCTGAAAACAAAAATGAAGTTATTCACACTTCTTTTATGCCTTTCTGTCACAAGGGTTAAAGACTATCCTGATCACTAGACTGAGGCCATGCATCTGGATGGACACAGCATTTTGGAAGCGTAGAAAATCCACCTGTCAAGATGGTGGTGATCAGGATTTAAAATCATCTTTGAACAGCTGAGATGCAGTGTGTGCTTTAGATGTTACATGTATACATCTTTGAAAATATACAATGAACTCCAGCAGAAAAGCACAGCCAACAAAACCAACACTATGGGGGGTAGAGATGTTTCTGATGAGTCTCACAGCATCTGGCTGCTGGGAAAAACCTTATGAAACCTTCACATGAGCTACCTATATGGGCACAACTCTTGTCACCACCTTGGTCCTGGAGTACAGCTGCTGTTGACAACCCTCCTTTGGGTCTGGACAATTACATCTGTCTTGTTTGCTAGAGTTGATTTGGTTCAGCCTTTACAACATAATTAGACTCACTATAAACCAACAGGATAGCATTGATTTTTACAGTGGGGGTGGTGAAACAGTGGCATATATTGCCCAAAGAGGTTATAGATGTCCCATCCTTGGAAACATTCAAGGTCAGATTGAACAAGGCTCTGAGCAACCTAATCTAATTGAAGATGTCTCTTCTCGCTGCAGGGGGGTTTCACTGGATGACCTTTAAAGGTCCTTTCCAACCCAAACAATTCTGTGATTCTTTGATTATATGATGGAAAGGCTTCACACAGAGACACCCAAGGTGCTCATGCAATAATGCATCCAAAAAAGTGCTGTAGGATTGACATAAAGCATTGGCTCACCATAGGATGTGCTATCTTCTGCTATGGGATGCCAGTTGATTCAGCCTTTCCAAACATAGAAATGGACCTGATTTCTCCCTGTGCCTTTCTACAGCATCACTTCACACCACTGTTGTGGTACTTCTCCCACAAGAGTGCTGGACACCCCATTCACAAGACCACCAGATGAGCACCCAGGATGTGCTGCAGGAGCAGAGACAGCACTGCTGGGCTGAAAGGACATGGTACAAAGTGCATCGGAGCAGACTCAGCAAAGCATTGAAGAGCAAACTCGTCTACTGCTGAAGTCCAATGAAAGTCCTCACATTCTGCAGTGGGCTGCCTGAGTCAGCTATTTTCTTATAAGCTTCATGGAAATGATTCTTCATGAAGAATTTAAGTAGCTGCTTTGCAACACCAGCTTGGGAAAGACATCCTAAGTACAGATGGCATGCAAGATAGCTCTAAAACAGCTCTTTAAATGCTTTGCTGGATTGTTGCAGCTTGAATCCCTGCTAGTAAACTCCAGGGTAAAGAAGCAAAAAGGGCCTATGCATAATATCCACAGATGTTTAATTCAGCCACACGGTGAGATGTTCAGGTCCCAGACATACACATACCACGAGGGTCCAGCTCTCTCTCTCCAGGGGTCGCCGGGCTGACCCTGGTCTCGGGGCAGTACAAAGGTGAGGCCCAATCCGGGAAATGGGAGGGAGTAGCTCAGGAACACCTATGTTCAGGCATAGGAACAGGGGAAGGAGCCAATGGGGTGTAACTTAGGAGATGACCCCCCCAGGGCTTCCACACTGGATCTTCCACTGATGCAGAGAAATCATTAGGGACGTTCAGATGAAGGCCCTTGTTGCACAGAGTGGGCAACCAGATAGGAAGACACCCCCTTGGAATTCAAGGGTGACTGCCCAGACTGGTGTAGAAATCACTGCAGTGATTTCAAGTAGAATTTGCTTGAAAATGGTGCTCTGCATAAACTGCATTACTTGGAATTATGGTTTTGGATTCTAAGTGCACTGTAAACATGATTACAAAAATTACATGAAAACCATTGAAAACTACAATGACAAAGAATTGAATCCATTTTAGACTAAACTTAAAGTACACAACTGGAATACAAAGCATTTCCCAAACATCTGCTGAGTGCAAAGACAGATCCTGTGTGGAAGGGGCTCACAGCTGGTCTGTGAGTCAGAAAGAGTTAGTTAAAGAGAGAAGCTGATAAAAGTCGCCTTTGCTCCTGAAAGGAGCTTTACCAAGGCCTTCGGCATGGAAACAAAGGAGAAGGAGAGATAAATGAGGGGCCTGTAGTTAGGTTTTGGGTGGAAAATAGTGGTGGAGACCGCCTTGCTCAAATGAACACTATGTTGATTTATTGTGATCAATGAGTAAGCATAAACTTTGTGAAAGGGTATAAGAAGACAGCATGCTGTAAAAATAAATATAGAGAAGCCTTCTTAAATACAGTATGTTCTTCTGTTTGTTGCGACCATCTCAACAGCAACAATCCTGGACTACTGATAAGACTGTGACTTGAATGAATACAGATTAATCTTTTATTACTTTGCAATAAAAGAACTTAGATTTCAGACTCCAGACTGCCTCTTTTAAAAATACAGCCAGGCTGATCAGTTATCCTGAGATCTGATAGTCCTCCAAAAGATATAAACTTTAAACCAATAACAAGATGCACAGACACAGCCCACCACCATTGCTCCACAATCCTGTCCCTCAACACACATCCTAAATAGTATGCATGAGCCCCCATCTTTTGTCTTTGTGTTCAGCTATTTTCCTTTAGACCTTTGTGACTCTTTGACCTGCAGCAAGGAGACATGATAGGATTTTTTTCCCTGTTCTATTTATACTAGTGCTTTCTAGTCAAGAAATAAATGTCTTACCTGTAGAAGCCAAGGGAAAATTTGACAGGATGTCCCAACAGCTGTCCAAAAACTGACCCAAAGTCAATGGCAAGCAGTTACTTTTGACACAGGGATTTGGTAAAACACCAACTCAAGAAACAGAGAGGTTTTTAACTGAGATGTGCAAAAGCCTTTATTGAACACATTAAATAAATTTCTTTTAAAATGATGCAACATGTTATAGCATTTAGTGTAGAGCTTTGAGAGCCAGGATTGATCTGGACATTGACTTATTGCAACCCAGTGAAGATCCTAAGCCATTTTCCAAATGTTTGCCTAACTCTGTACTGCTGTCTAAAGAAGAGTTCTCTCCTCTTGACCCCTGTCCTGGTTTGAATAAAAGGTGTCTGCCAAGGAAGGCGGGAACGCCCCTTGGAATGGAAAATGTGACCTCCTTCCCTCCAAATTATTATAACTCTGAAATTATGGGGCTTTCAGGCAAAGATATGGGAAAAGCAATAACAGTTCTTTACTAGTATGCGTATATATATATATATATATATATATGTATAACAAGGCAAACAAACAATCACAATAGCAGCAACAACAAACTAAAACAGAAACCCAATAACAGCCTTCTCTTGGCTGTCAAGCACGTTCCCCTTTGTTGTAGTTATGGTCACAGCCAGCAGGGGCACAGTTGGTTCCTGGCTGGGCTGGGAGGGTGCGATGATTCCCCCAAGACTGCAGGGGGCGCTGTGGCGCGAGCTCAGCCTCCTCTCTGCACATAGGTAATGGCAAAGTGGACTGTAGCAGGAACCTTGGAGGGGCTGCTGGAATAACAGGCAGGCATACCCTGGCCTGTCAAATAAAATGAAACAGAAAACTCTGCAGCCTTAGCAGGAGCCATGGGGAATCAGGCAGACAGGGGGTGTTGAGTTAGAGTGTAGCAAAAAAGCCTGAGACAGTGGCAGAAAATAGTGGGGCTGGGCAGCAGCAGCCAGGCTTCTCCATAGCAGCTGCCACATACAGCCTTGGAGACGCACCCCTCCAGGAAGGGGGAGGGGGTCACGGTCCCAGGTTTTTCCCCTGAGGCTCCTGAGTAGATGGTGAGGGTCCTTTCCAGTCAGATCGGCTGTTAATAAGGTCCCACTTAACCAGCTGCTCTTACGAGCAAAGGCTCACCCATGGTAAAGAAGAAGCAGTGATGGACTGGACTCCACAGTGGCAGCGAATTCTCCTGCAGCAGTAGCAGCTCGACCTTTCCCCTCCGATTCCGAGACCAAGAGAAAGAGCAAGGAGCTGAGCCTAGCCCCCTGATCCCCTAGCAAAAAATATCCCAGTATCTCTGCCCTTCCCAAGAGAAAAGCCCCCGGTTAGAGGCTGCAGCCAGCTGCACCCCTTCCCCCAACCTTGGCCACTTTTGTCTCTCTTAAGTACTGGTCGTTATCTCTTAGGCAACAGATGGGAGAAAATTCCCTGAAAGAAAGGGAAAAAAGAGAAAAAAAATCCTAACATCCAACATTATCTGTTATAAACAAAAAATCTGCCAATTTTTTTTTGTGAAAAAAAAAGGTTACAAAACCAGTCAGACCAGTGTTGCTGCTACAGTGCTACCTGTTTGTTATGATAATCACAAGTCGTTGTAGTTAATGGTTCCTTTTGTATCAGTAAAGGCCTTGGATAGGGCTAAGTTAATGGCTCTTCTCCCCAGACAGTGAGGGGAGGGGACGAGACATGGGAGGGGGGCATCAGAAGATGCAAAATAACTTCGGGACCAGCATGCCATGGGAAGTGTCAAACTTACCAAAAAGACCCCAAAAACAACGAGCCAATACAGAATTAAGAAATTAGAGTGATGTCTAGACGTGAGAAACAGAGTGCTGAGCCTGCAGAGATGCTGAAAACCTTTGTTGCCCCTCACCCTGAGCAAGGACATCATCTGAAACCAAGACGTGGAGCCGGGAGGCAGTGGAAAGTTAAGAAGCAGATTATACCCACTGCTCTTGTGAGGATGGTACCCCCACCCCTGCCCCTAGGGGACAAAGCTGCACATATCCTCCTCCTCAGGTTCAAATCTGGGAGAGACAAACCCGTTGGGTTTCCCATTCTTGAGCTAATCACTTTCAATTAAGGCATTAAACGAAGGAAAAGTCCCCTGCCCTGTTTATTTCATTATCCACCCAGAATTTTTTCCCATACCAATATTACATCAAACTATAACTTTAAAACTCTATACATACATGTATTGAACCAAATATAAATATACATACATCTGGATCTAGATAACAGGGACAGTGTAACAGACAGTTCACCCCAAAACAAGGTCCCCTTGAGGTATACATTGTGTCTCTCCATTCTTCTGCATCACCCACCAGATACAATCTGGTCTCAGCGAAGACAATCCCACAGATGGGCTTGTCTTTGCTCGAGGCAGAATAAATCAAAACAGTTTTTCCCAGCATGCCTCTCATGTATATCAACAGAAACTTACCCCTGTCTTTTGTATGCAGGGGTTCAGATTGGGCAGGGCCAGCTCTGTTGGTGAACCCTCAGGTGTTAACTAAGATGGCGGCCTTGACTAAATGCATCTCCCAATTTCTAAAACTACTCCTACACAGTGCCTTCAAGGTGGTTTTAAACAGGCCAATGCATTGTTCAACTTTCCCAGAAGCTGGTTCATGATGTTATAAATGATCAATCGTGAGCCAAATTATCAAAAATTTTGAAAAGATTTATTAATCTTTCTGTGCAACCAAATTACGGTCTCCGAAACCACCACAGCCAAAGAGGCAGCGTTGAGCCCGGGTTCTGACCTCTACCATGTCAGAATCCCCCTCGTTCACGAAAACCACTTCTTGCAGCGAGGTTTTATACAGTTTATTGTGCCCGAGGCAAAGGAGTCCCAATTTCTTTTCTAACTCTTCACATTCATCTCTGTTCCTTTCAGTGTGCAGAGCTGGACAAAGATCGGCTCCAGGTGGATAGTCAGCGTTGATGGGCTCCGGGGAAGCCATGTATTCAGATGTATAATTCTGGCAGTTGCTGGCTATCTTGATTGATGCAATCGGCAAGGCAATGATCGCTCTTAGGAGGTTTCTGATGACTCGAGATAATGATCGCTCTTAGGAGGTTTCTGATGACTCGAGATACTGGTGATCATCGCCCTGGAAGCATCTTTTCTTAAGCTGAAGCCGTTGATCGTTATCTTAGCTGTGTCCGGGAATTCGAATTCGTTGGAATCTGAATGGAATTCGTTGGAATCTGAATAGACATCTGCTCTCGGGCCGGCCGTGGGTGGTCAGAGACACGTTTTGAATTTTACAATCTTTATAACATACATTCTTTAATAGCATGAATTATTTCTACTATATATTACAATGATAAGGAATATGGTACACCCACTCAATACCATGTTCTCTAGCCCAGGTGTTGTCCCAATTTGAGACAAATTTGGGAGGAAACTTCCCCAAAGGATGTCTCCTCTAAAAGTCAGATTCCAGTAGCCTTTTCCCCAACTGGTTTGAGAGAAAATCTCCTTGGAGAAAAGTGGAAAAAAACTGTTTATTTCACAAGAAAAGTACTCACAAGCATGAAAAAATCAATACTATTGTGAGAGACAACTGCGTACTTTGAAAATTTAAAAAGGTTAATTAAACCTTAACAAAAATACAACAAAGGACTACATAAGGAAAAAGCTGCAGCGCTGGGAACTGCCCCTCCTGCATACTACGTGGCCAGATTGTCTTTAAGATGGATGCTCAGTCTTTTATACCCCTTGGGGTTGCATCAGCTAACCCTGGCCCCTCCCAAAGTCTGTCAGTCAGCTCTTCTTTGCCATTTATCAGTGGAAACTGCTTTCTTGTAACTTGATTGAAGGTCAGGTGTTGCCATGCCGCACCCCATAAGCAACAAGCTTTTCCATTCCCAACTGCCCCATGCAAGGGGCACATGTGCACGCCTTCTTTTTACTTATCCTAGACAGCCCAGACTGTCTGATGGCAACAATACAGGGGGGGAAAGGGGAACTATGGGGAGAACAGAGGACATCTAAACTACAATAACATAACTATACATCACTAAAGCTTTTCTTAATATTCACACAATAGTTATCTTTTAATTGCGAGAGCCAATCATCTCATTATCCATCTATAACAATCCGTCCTTTGCTATTTTATAAGTTATTTGGCTTGAGTAATTAACCTCTATTTAATAGTATCTGTTGATGTGGGTGAGCACAGTGGAAGAGTGTTTTAAGTAAAATGATTGGTAGAATTTGTGAACAGAGGTCCAGTATGGCTTTTACCCTCACCTCCCATGCCTACAGGGTTGCTGCCTGAAGCAGGGTTATTATAATCTTCTCACTGGTGAGTACAGGGGCCAACCTGCTCCTGCCCTCCAGTTCTCACTACACTTTAGTTTTAAGCAAATAATTTTAATGTTTTTCTTTGTTCCTCCCCTTAACAGATACTTTAATTTTCATAGCACAAGTATATTAATGACTAATACAATTTAAATTTTTGTTCAAAAATGTTACTTTAACAGTTATTTAAAGCACTTAGACTAGTCATGAGGCTTTTACTTGTCTTTTACAAAGTACAGTACACATTTTTAAAAAGTCTATAACAAAATTAAGGCACAAGGTAAGAATGTAAATAACAACAGTTTGAATCAGTTGGTTTGTATTACTGTTATAAAATAAGTTGAACTCTACATATTGTACACAGGGAGTTAGGGGCTCCTCTGGTCAGTAGAGCTCAGTAGTGATACAAATACATTGACACACACAAACACACATTTTTCTCAGGTGAGACAGCAGCTGGATGCACGGAGCCGTGCTTCCAGAACTGTATTTCTGGGTGTGCTCAGTCCATGTCTGCACATAGGGGTATGTGCAGAACCAGTACACACACACAGGTATTTGTTTACTGGTAAAGAGCTTTGGCATACAGAGGTACCTGTTAGCAGTACACACCTGCACACACCCATGGAGCTGTGCACACTTTACTTGCACACGCTAGCACACGTGTGCCACAGAGACACTCACTTACATACAGTTTCTACTAATACGCACGTGTTCACAAACACGAGACTTGCTCGTACATAGAACTTGTGTATATTAACACAAGTATATAAATTTGTGTACACTAATATGGGTAATGTTATCAACACACATCTTACACAGGGCTATGCTCACACTTGCAGAGCTTGTGCACACTCATAAACACAGGGCTGTACACTAACATAGTCATACTTGAGAGGAAAGAGGAAAATTTAACACACATGCATATAATAATGCACACAACATGCATACAATTTGGTACTTGTGTGTACTCACAGCTGTGCACACCGGCACACACAGCTATTGCATGTTCAGACTCACACACCTTGGTACACATGTACCTATAGATACACACTGGCACATACATGTAACCACAACTGGACTTGCACACAAAACTCACTAGCAATGTATAACATTCAAACATGTGGCAGTGAACAAGAAATCTCTATAAGTACACTGCTCAAAGAGTAAACAAACAGGTAATGGCATTCTCTACCCCTTTCACACCTACACTGCTGTGTTTTGTCAAGGGATACTTCTTACCTTTTAACTAAAAGGGGTGTTTTGAGATTCTTATTGTTGTGGAGGGCGGCTCACAGCATTTTAGCTACCAGTTCTTTCGACAGAATCTGTTTCCTTGATTAGTTAAAGGAGAAAGAAAAAAAAAAAGAAAGAAGAAGCTTTGCCTTCTTCTTGGAAAGTAAAAGCAAATCATTATTGCAGGGAACCTTCTGCAGCTTGTTGCCCCGCCCAGCCCTGCTGGGTGCAGCTGCTTGCCCGGCAATCCTGAGTTGCTGTAGGCTATGGTCTCGATTATAACGACAACTCCCCCAAGAGCGCTGCTGGGGGGGGGGGGTTTCATATGTTCCGCCTCTCCCTTTGCCTGGGGGCTGTAATGCTGCCACTCGCATGGCGCCAGGTTATTTGCCTGCCAGAGGTTTTTCCAGCCGACCTGGAGCCAGCTGTGGCACACTGCCATGGAGAAAATGCACCCGGCCAGGGCCAGCCACCGGTCCCCCCCCCCCCACTGGTGGGTTGTGGAGAAGCCCTCACACAACTAGAAGTTTTTGACTCTTAAGTGGTCTCTACGCAGAACATGTCCCGCAGTACTGCTGCCGGACCGCTACTCTGGTGGCACCGCACCTCTGAATCTCTCTGTTCACAAAAGCACAGCTCCTATCGCCAGCAGCCCGCACCAACGGATCTGCGGCTCTAGCTCCAACGCCCTGAACCCCAGCTGCGCTGAGTCCAGAGGCACCCGGTGCCGGCGGCCCTGCATCTCCAAACTCCCCCCGGTCTATGAGCATAGCTACCGTCACTGGAAGCCCTGGGCTCCAGTGTGTCTGATGGCAGCGGTCACCCTCAGTTGGGTCGGAACCGCTGAAAGCCACCGCTCTAGACACCCCGGCTCGCTACTGCTCATGCAGGCCCGCGCAGCCCTTGGCTTGGAAACCCCACGCATTCGGCGAAAGTCGCTGCATCAGCATTCCTGCTGCCCACAGCCTCCTGCCTCCTCCAGGCATCATCACCCACGTGACATCTCGATCCTACGGCTCCACAGGGGAACTGTGGCGGACCCCGTGCCCTGGCCTGGGGACACCCGCACGTCGGTCAGTCCCTGACCGCCAACAGCGCCACGTGCAATCTCGGTGCTGCACCTCCGCCGAGCCTAGTCCGTGCCCGCGGGTCGAGAGAACCACTGCAATGGATCTGTAAACCCCGCTCGCCTTCTCCTGCAGCTCCTGCCAGGGGAACCCGCGTACTCGGCTTGTTCCGAGCGGCAGCGTGGCCAGCGCTGGCCTCGACTACTGTGGCCGGACACGCCTCGGCTGATAAGCTCTGGAAGTTATTGCGCTGCCAGCACCCCTTGAGCTTACTGCACACAGTGCACTGCTGCTCCACGTGAAGCAGCTGAAATAGAGATTTTTGGAGTTCACTTGCATTAGCAATATTAATTAAGCATTTAAAGTTTAGCCTGTAGAACTATGTGTTGAATTTTAACCTTTTTACTTAAGAAACCTCTGCCATGGTACAAAGGGCATAGGAAAATGCAAATTTCTGAAGTTTCTTGCATAAAGAACAGTACCAGAGGAGACCAAGTGATACAAAAAGCCCAGATAAAGGAACTCCTCTGTCTCCAAGCTAATCAAGGCTGACAAACTACTCAGATAAGCACCAAGGGACCAAAAGCGCATGCGCAAAGGACAAAAGTTCAAAAGTTCAGTCATGAGGAAGACCACAATCTTCAGCCTCAGAGACCACCAGAGACCCCCGTGCGACCACCACAGCAAACAATGCATGCCCAGAAGGGCGTGGATCTGATTACCATACGAGGCGAGAACAGGAGGGGCCAGGGGTTGAATATGCATGGAGAGATTGTGTAATGTAATGCATATGGAATATCTTCGTGAATAACTATGTGGCTTAGAACAGAGCTCAGGGCACAAGCTTTCATGAGAGCTATCTCGTTTGTGCCGGGCGCTGACATACATACCCACTTCATAACTATATCTGGTTGTGGAGTTTATTTATTCCGCGTATCGCTTCATTTTGGCGAACACGAAGGGACTACTCTGCTCACCCGCGGGTCCAGTTGGGAGCAGACGCCCTCAGGCGCCGCAGGGCTTTTTCCCGAGAAGGGTCTCTGCGCCTCGGCTGTACACTGCAGGGGGCAGACCACAGCCCGTTGCGACTGCGGACAGAAGTGGTATGTATTAATTTCTTTTTTTTAAAGTTTGGCATCTGATAAGTTGCATTGAGACGTTATTGCGCGCAGTTTTGCCCAGGGGGCTTGCAAGCAAACCGCCTGCCGGGGGTGAGGCCGGCGGCGGTGGGGGTCCCCAGCTGATAGCGCAGCTCGGGGAGGGAGAAATCCCGATTTCGGTTTGGTGTGCCTCTTACGTCCAGACGTGTGTGTGCGCGGGTGTGAGTGAAACAGTGAAGTGCGCCAATCGTGACCGCTGCTCAGAGATCGCTGCTTTAAAGAGAAAAGCAGCAGAAGAGCGGCAGCGGCGGTGCTAGAAAGCGCAGGCGTGGCAGCGGCGTTGCTAAGGAGCGTAGACGTGGAGCGGCGTTGCTAGGAAGTGCGGATGTGGTGCAGCGGTGCTGGAGAGCGCAGGCGCAGCAGCAGCGCTGGCGAGGGACGAGGGGCTGTGGAGCTGGGCAGCGGCGTGAGCGCAGCACGGGGGGGGCCTTAAACCGGGGCTTAAAGGGCAGAACCAGCTGGTAGCACAAGCTGCA
Source organism: Molothrus ater (assembly GCF_012460135.2). Lineage (NCBI taxonomy): Eukaryota > Metazoa > Chordata > Aves > Passeriformes > Icteridae > Molothrus > Molothrus ater. The sequence goes on from NC_050510.2 coordinate 9,329,628, forward strand.
GTTTTGCCAAGTTGTTTTGAACTCTGCTAGCTGATAGCGCAGCTAGCAGGAGCGTAGTACAAGTTAGGATTTGCAAGCTCCGCATCGCTGGTTGGTAAGGGGCAGGAACTGGCTCAAGGTAGCCAGTAAGCCCGGCTGCGCTAAGGGTTGTTTGTTGTGCGAGAACACTGCCCTTCAGTATTAAAAGTTATTACTGGGAGATCCTTTGCGTTACGGGGTTTGCTGCTTGGTTCTTGTGACAAGGGAGAAGTGATTTCCCACAGTGGCTGCAGAACTTCAAGCCTGGGCCGAGAGAGCCCAGCCTCCCAGAGAGGCTTTACACAGGTGGTTTCAGCTTGAACCAAGTCAGTCCCTGCACCCAGCAGGGAACTGGGTAGTCATAGAGCAGGGGGACAGAGGGAGAGACAGTGTGTCCTTGGGAGGAATATACCGCAGTTCAACAAGTTGCTATCTAGCCTTTGACTGGGAACAACCGCCAGTTGAACAGGTGCTTAGGAACCCCTTGAGGTGGGGTCTGGAAGGGGTGATTCCCTGTTTCATGTGCGAATTGACAACCTTTTTCTGGGAGCCAGGCTGGCACACAGCTTGGGTTCTCCTCCGATGTTTAAAGTGTCAGAGGAGGTGGTATTGCATTTCATATAGACGGAGATCCACGTGTCGTGCATGCACTCCTGAATTACCGAGATACTATAACCCAAGAGTTGAACAAGCAAGGTGTGAAATAGTGAATTTGATCTGTGGAAAAAGCCACCTAGTTCCTGAAACCTGGGATGTTTTTGAAGAAGATTGGGAAAAGATAAAGGAGTGGCACAGCCTTAGTGTTAAAAAGAAGAACTAAAGAATTTTTTTTTCTTTTCTCCCCAGTGGTTTAGATTGAACCCTTAGAAGTTCATAAATTTGTGTGGGACTGGGCAAACAACAAATGAATAAAAGTTAATGGTTAATTATGATCTATTAATTAATACATTATTATTTTAATATGTAAAGTGTCTTAATTTGGCTGATAATATTTTAATTTGGTTAGTTGATTGACTATTCAATCTTTTTGTTATTTGATTAAGTATAAATTTTTATTAATATTTTAATTTGAATGTTTGATTAATTATTAAATTTTTTTAATATAAAAAAGGGGTTTCTTTTTTAATCTGAGACTCATATTTGAACACTCAGGACTGAATAAGCGAAGTTTGCCCTAAAAGACATAATGGGAGCGAGACAGAGTAAGGAAGTACCCAAGGCCAGCCCATTAGGGTGTGTCTCAGAACACTGGAAAGAAATAGCAGGCAAAGGGGGCATGGAAAATAAAAAAAGTTTAATTAAATATTGCTCTCATTGGTGGCCATTATATTGCCTAGAGGAGGAGGCAAGATGGCCTCCTAAAGGTACATTGGAATATAATACCCTGTTACAGCTAATGCTATTTCTATGAAGGGAAGGGAAATGGGAGGAGGTTTCTTATTGTGATATGTTCTTCTCTCTCCGAAATAACCCTGATTGGCAAAGGGACTGTGGTATCAGGGCCCTCTCTGACCCCCTCGTCCTGGCTCTTGAAAAAGAAAACAGAAGCAAAATGGGAGAACTTACGGTGCTGCTCAGCCTGTAGCATAAGACAGAGATGCACCAGGACAGATAAAGTTTATTGTGCAGCACTAGAGGAACAAGAACAAGATCTAGGCAACCTATTTAGCCCTCACTTGGGAGGGCAGGGGGAAAGGGGTGGAGACTTGGGAGGGACATCAGCACCTCCTACACCACCTATCCCACCTACACCTCCTATTCCACCTACTCCACTTATCCCACCTGCACCTCCTGTTCCATCTATTCCACCTATCCCACCTATTCCTCCTACTACTCCCACTCCTACCCCTTCTCCTCCTTTGGAGAAGACACCAGATCCAACCCCTCCAAGCAGCCCAATTGCATCCCGAACCAGAGGACAAATACTGCAGGCCCCTTTACGGGAGACAGTGATACCAGGCAGAGGAAAGATATTGGTTAAAGTGCCCTTCTCCACCCTTGATTTGGAAGCATGGGAAAGGGTTGTGGGAAATTACCAAAATGACCCAGTAAACCCTGCTAAACATCTACAATACATTATGAAGCAGCACAATCCTGACTGGGGTGATATTCAATTGTTATTAGATGCATTCACTGAAACAGAAAACCAGTTGGTTCTAAAAACGGCAGGGGACCTGGTAGCAGACCACTTTAGACAACAACAAGTGGACCTAAAGGAACATTTTCCACTTCAGGACCCAGGCTGGAACCCAAACCAGCCAGAAGAAAGACAGAGGCTAAAGAACTATCAGGATTGGATTATATTGGGGGTGGAAAGAGCAATACCTAAAACTATAAATTGGTCAGCTCTATATGCTATTAAACAGGGACCCTCGGAATCCCCACAGAGTTCCTAGACCGCCTGAGAAACGCAATGCGGCGCTATACACCACTAGACCCTGCATCTGATGTGGGGATACAACAACTAATTAATCTATTTTTGGGACAGTCCACGGGGGATATTAGGCGTAAACTCCAAAAAATCCGAGAAGAAGATGCACAGAATTTGGAAACTTTATTGGGGGAGGCTTGGAGGGTCTTTAGCAACAGGGAAGAGGGGTATAACCGAGGGATGAAAAACTTGAAAGCAATAGTGCAGGAGGAGCGGAGAGAAAAACGTGAAAGTGGGCAGGGACCACTCAGGCAAGGCCCTCCTCGATTAGGCAGAAATCAATGAGCAAACTGTAAGAGACAGGGCCATTGGAAGAGGGACTGTCCAGAATGTAAACAGAATGGTTAAGGGAATCAAAGGAGAGGGGTGGTTGCCCATGTGCAGGAGGATTAGGGGGGACCGGAGGAGACTACCCCAGCAGCCCCTCTGGTTGTAAATCTGAAGCTGGGGGAAATGGAAAAGGAAGTAAAATTTCTAGTCAACACTGGGGCAACGTACTTGGTTCTAAATACAGCCTTGATGCCCATAGGGGATGATTGTGCTATAGTTACGGGAGTGACTGGCCAAACTGAAAAGGCATTTTTCTTTAGGCCGCTAAAATACAAACTGGGAAAGCAGTGGGGGATCCACAAATTTCTATATATGCCCAACTCCCGGTAGCCGCTTTTGGGCAGAGATTTGCTGGGACAATTACAGGCAACTATTACATTTAAAAATGGGGAGATGACTCTGGAGGTAAATGATCAAAAGTATGTAGAAATATTGAGTTTGATATTAACCACTAATGAAGTCACGAAGGAAACTGAAATTGATGAAGAGATAATGAATCAGGTATTTCCTGGGGTATGGGCCTCTGATATACAAGGGAGAGCAAAAAATGCTCCCCCTATACAAATCAGGCTAAAAGAGGGAAAGCAACCTGTCAGGGTTAAACAGTATCCCTTGAGGAGGTGGGATAAGGAAGGAATTAGCCCAGTAATTGAGAAATTTTTACATCTAGGATTATTAAAAGAATGTCAATCTGATTTTAATACCCCTATCCTACCAGTCTGCAAACCTGATGGGTCATACCGGTTAGTACAGGACCTGCAAGCCATGAACAAGATAACTGAGGATCTGTATCCTGTGATGACCAATCCCTACGCGTTATTAACTTGCTTAACACCTGAACTAACTTGTTTTACCATTTTAGATTTGAAAGACACCTTCTTTTGCCTTCCTATGCATGAAGCCAGCCAGAAAATTTTTGCATTTGAATGGGAAAGTCCTAAAATCGGGCAAAGAACTCAACTTACATGGACCAGACTCCCACCAGGATTTAAAAACTCGCCCACTTTGTTTGGAGAACAACTTGCAAAGGAATTGGAGACCTGGGAAGCCCCTCCAGAGGAAGGAAAGCTGCTACAGGACATCCAATGGACAAAGGAAGCTACGCAGGCTTTCAACCAACTGAATAAAGCCCTCATGTCAGCTCCAGCTCTGGGATTGCCAGACGTGAGTAAGCCTCTCCTTTTAGTTCTCCCATGAGAAGCAAGGAATCGCCTTGGGAATATTAGCACAAGACCTTGGCCCATACCGGAGAGCAGTTGCTTACTTCTCTAAGCAATTGGATGCAGCAGCTAAAGGGTGGCCTGGATGCCTCAGAGCGGTTACAGCAGTTGTACTGAACATCCAAGAGGCACGTAAATTCACCCCGGGCCAGAAAATGACTGTGCTAGTGTCTCACACAGTGTCTGCAGTGCTAGAAGTGAAAGGCAGGCATTGGCTTTCCCCACAACGGTTCCTGAGATACCAAGCTGTTATAGTGGAGCAAGATGATGTGGAGATAGTGGTGACTAACATTGTCAATCCAGCCTCCTTCCTCAGTGGAAACCAAGGGGAGCCAGTGGAACATGATTGCCTGGAGACTATCGAGGCCACCTATTCCAGCCGCCCTGACTTGAAGGACACCCCTCTCAAGAATGCAGAAATCTGGTTCACTGATGGAAGCAGTTATGTCATCAGTGGAAAATGACACACCGGGTGCGCAATTACTACCTGCAAGAAGGTAATAGAATCTGGGCCCCTGCCAACGAATACCTCTGCACAAAGGGCCGAGATAATTGCTCTAATTCAGGCCTTGGAATTGGCAAAAGGGAAAGAAATAAACATATATACTGACTCAAAGTATGCATTTGGAGTAGTGCATGCTCATGGAGCCATTTGGAAAGAGAGAGGACTGCTGAACTCTCAAGGAAAAAACATTAAATATGCATCAGAAATACTGCGACTTCTAGAAGCAGTCCAGTTGCCGAGAAAGTAGCAATCATGCACATTAAGGCACATCAGAAGATAAATTCAGAATTGGAAGAAGGGAACGAGCTGGCGGATAGGGAAGCAAAAGAAGCGGCAAAAATTGAGGTAATAACTGAGGCGGCCCTGATTCCAGATGGGCAAATTTCCCTCAAAGGTAAGCCAAAATACAACAAATTAGACAAAAAATTGATCCATGAGCAAAAAGGAAACTATAACCAGGAGGGATGGGCCACCATAGAGGGAAGAGTAGTTATACCCTCCTATTTATTATGGTCCCTAATAAGGGAGGAACACCAGAAAACACATTGGGGAATTGATGCCCTATATAAATACCTAAATGAAAGGATAATAGCTAGACATTTACGAGCCACTATCACCCAAGTGACTCGACAGTCTGACCTTTGCCTCCAGACCAACCCCAAGAATATTCCCAAACCAAAACTTGGCCAGATTGAGAAGGGTCATGGGCCTGGGCAGCAATGGCAGATTGATTTCACAGAATTGCCAAGAAAAGGGGGATATAAGTTTTTACTGGTGCTAACAGATACCTTTTCAGGATGGCCAGAAGCATTCCCCACCAGGACTTCTAAAGCTCGGGAGGTAACTAAGGTATTGGTACAGGAAATCATACCACGCTTTGGAGTCCTGGCCACAATGTCCTCAGATAGAGGACCACATTTTATTGCAAAATTAGTGCAACAGGTTAGCCAATACTTAGGCATAGACTGGGAACTTCACACCCCATATAACCCACAATCAAGTGGTCAGGTGTAGAAAATGAATCATTTGATCAAACAACAAATTGTACAATTGGGACAAGAGGCTAATTTGCCATGGCCTCAATCCCTCCCATTAGCACTACTGCGGATTTGAACCAAACCCAGGACTAAAGAAAAGCTGAGTCCCTTTGAAATGCTTTATGGAAGACCATATGGGGTGCAGAAGGGAATGTCTACCCAGGATGTATCGCTAACCTCCTATATGATCGCTCTAAATAAACAACTTAGAGCAATCGAAAAATATGTGGCTGGAACTTGGGGTACAGGGCTTGATGCACCAGTACATGACGTACAACCTGGAGACTATGTATATGTTAAGTCTCTTACAGAGAAGGCCCTGGAACCACAATGGGAGGGACCATACCAAGTGCTCCTTACTACCTTCACTGCAATCAAGATAAGGAACAAAGCACTTGGATCCACCACAGCCGTGTTAAGAAAGCTCCAGAAGCCCCTTGGAGAATAACACCGTGTGATGGTGAACTGAAACTGAAACTTACTCAGACAATGAATGTATCATGGTGGGTGGGGATTTTTGCTGAAGTATTGTTTACAATCATAGTTGTAATGCAAAAATTAGAAAGTACTCCTAGCCAGGGCAATGTTTAATGGCCTTGGTCCCAAGCCTTTACTCAATACACCGGTTCCATGGGAAAACCTTCTGATTTAAAAGGTTTAAACCTAACAACTCTGGTCATACACAGTAACCAAATATATAAAAAGCAGGAGTGGCAAAAACAGAGGTTGTGGTCACTTTAGGGGAACAAAGAGGAGGTAATTAGGATAGGGTGTCAAATGATTAAGGGAACTACCTATAGTAAAGAAACTCAAATCAGTGTGAATAAATGCCGGAAGGTTTGCAATCGTCCAAATGAATTAGACTGTTGGTACAACTTCACATTAAGACAAACTGATGACATGGTTTGCCTCTGGGCATGCAACACTATTGGGCTATCTTTCAAATTTAAAATAAGCATTATAGCCAAGCCCATTACAACCCAACCCAGCACTCAAGCACAAACCCAAAATATGCCATTTAAGTTTGAACCTAAGGTTTATGAAATTGGCCCATATGTAATAAGGAATACGGGTCAACAACAACTGTTATTTAACCCAGAATGGTCCCTTAAACGTGTCGAGCTGTAATGGAAACCAATATCTCG